>NC_067488.1:52184221-52532554 GCF_947179515.1 Apodemus sylvaticus | reverse complement strand
CCAAGAGTTTAGCACCTCACAGGCACCCAGAGCACACTCAGCCTCATTTACCTGACAAGCTTTGTCACATAACATGCAGGGTGTTGCTCTGGGCGCTGGGGCTGGAGCCAGGCAGATGGGAGCACAAGTCTTGTGCTCCTTGAGTCAGCTTGAAGGTAGAGGCAAGGAGTGAGGCCGGAACAAGCTTTGCAGGCACTGGGACTACAGAGGGAGGGCTCACCAACATGGTCCGAGGCCTCCTTGGGTGTCAGAAAGCAGGGGTCGGGGGAGGGGGATAAAGGTTAGTGAGTTAGGCTATAGTGAGAGTACAGGGGCTGGACAGCATCAATGGCTGGAGAACAGGCATAATGTAGACGGGATGGTAGCCAGGATTCTGCTAGATTCCTGAGGGATCGGGACTTTGGGTGGGATCAACACAGGTAGGCGAGAAGGGTATGTTCCAGGTACAGGGAGCAAATCTGATGTGTGACACCATCTATGAGACACAAACGGGAGGACCTGGGACTCTGGGTATGTGGTCTGAGCAACTAGTAAGAGCTTCCTTCTGCCAAGGCAAGAGGCCTGTGAGAATTGAGCAAGAGGTTTGCCTTCGTCTGTCTGCACAGTGGGTCTGCAGTATAAGAGGCTTGGAGCCAGAGTTAGGGTAACCTGTGAACAGATGAGTCTACAGCCTTACTAAGCCCCCAGCAGAGCCCCCCCCTCCCCTCTGCACGCAGCGATTCCGAGGCAGAGCCAGCGTCATCTAAACCATCCCCATGTGGTTCAGCACAGTGACGGAATCAGTGAGGTGTCTCAGCTAGAACTTCCCACGAAAACCCAAAGCACCTAATTAGACACTAACATGAAACAGGCCAGCTCGGTGTTCTGAACAACTGCTGTCGGGGAGCTGTAGGCTGAAGGGATCAGTGCAGAACCTTCAAGACACCAGACATGTTCCCAGAGGAGGGCGGTGTAAGGGAATCTTCAGAAAGAGGGTGCTAGGACCGTGTCAGCAGCTTTGCAAGTCAGAGGAACTGGGCATCTTGTTTGGCCATAGGCAGGTATTGGTTCCCTTGCTGTCTGATTTTACGCAGCGGACATAGTGAGAAACAACAGTGTTTTAGGATGCTCTCGGAACACGCCAAATGGCCTCTGAAGTGTGGCACATTCTTTAGTAGTTTTACAGGTAAGGAGGCAAAGGGTGTGAAAGTCAGGCGCCTTACCCAAAGTCACACTGATAGTGAGAGGGCGTGGCGGAGTAGAGTGCTTTGGGGGTAGACCTGCACCCAGTGAGCCTTGAACCTGTTTCTTCATATGCCAATCACTGGGCCTCTGGGCAGCATCCTGGACAGAGCAAAGGGCGGGTGCCTGGCCTTCCAGGCCCAGCCCTGGCGCCCGCCCGGTGGCTCCTGGCTGTGACACCTGGCATAGGTTCTGCTCATCAGAAAAGACATGAGCAAACACTTCAGGGCAGGAAGAGTTTTGCCTTCTCCAGGAAACCCGGCCCACTCTCCTCACTCGGTGTGCAGGTACGGGACATGCAGGTATCCCGAGCTGCCTACACTCTCCAATGCCTTAAGTTACCTACTTCCTGGAGAGGCATCTAGGCCCGGACAGGAGTACACACGTCCCTGCAGGGGCGGTGGCTGTGAGGGGTGCAGAGGCGGGAAGGGAAGTGCATTGACCTGTGTGTTTTGTTTCTTAGGACACCTACTCCGCCTTCTTCAGAATAGACACCGACAGGGATGGCATAATCAGCATGCACGATCTTCACAGATTGCTGCAGTACCTACTGATCAACATGACGGACCTCGAGTTTGAGCGCTTCCTCAGCCTCCTGGGCCTGAGACTTAGTGTCACTCTAAACTTCCGAGAGTTTCAGAACCTGTGTGAGAAGAGACCCTGGAAATCAGATGAGGCACCTCAAAGGCTCATTAGGTAAGAAGGCGGTGTGGTCAGAGCCATCGGCGCATGCCGGCTGCTCCACCTGGAGGGCTGCCAGTTCTGCCGCAGCCATGATGGGACACAAAAATGACCCTGGAGCCCCTTTTTATTCTTTTTTCCCTCCTTTTTCTGACACACCTGTGCGCATGTGCACACCACACGTGAGGTAGAACAATCAGATAAGACACCCATGGTTCTACCATGGGGATGTGTAAGTTAAAAGAACAATTTAAAAATCCTGCCAAAGAATACTGTGGAAAATGGGCACAGAATGGCCGTGGAAAATTTCAACCCCAGAGTATAGACTTAGCCATCCAGCGGTCTGTCCTTGTTTGTATCTGTTCGCTGACTGGATATTTGTAGTGAGTGCTGGGTCTCACCATGGGCCTCTATCCATGGCGCAGATGTGAACAGGGCTCCCTTGCTGCGTCAGGAACTCAGGCTGAGATGGCACAGAAGTAAAGAGTCACACTGGGAGGGTGGAGACAGGTGTCCAGCAGAAGTGGGTACACTTGAGGGGGGCCCTCAAGTGTGAGTAGGAATCTGTTAGTCAACAGAAGGCTGTTAAAGGCCAGAGAAAAACACTGGCAAAAGAGAAAATCACAGAGCAGAAGTTACAGACACATTCGAAGGTGGCTGGCAGAGGTGTGGCTCCACAGTGAGACACTGTGGGAGGGGGTCAGGGTGGGGTCAGGGGTGGGGTGGGGTCAGGGGTGGGGTGGGAGTCTGAAACAACTGCATGCAGGTGGCAGAGTTCCCCTCCCCAGCAGGTAGGTAGGTTTTCATGCCGTGGGATGAAGGAATCAGATGGACTCTAGAAAGAAGCTTCAGCAGTCACAGAGTAGATGATGAACTCAGGGAGCAGAGGTCGGATCCTAGTAGGACAGGACTAGGCCTCTAGGCATCTGGGAGAGACAGACAGCTCCGAGACTGGAAGCAAGACATGGCTTTAGAAAGGGCTGACTTTCCAGCCAGACCGTGTGTTGTGCTTCATGAGACCCCAGTGGTCCTCGCCGGGAAGCATGCCCGTCTGGCCTTAGGGAGGCGAGAACTGGAGCTCAGAGACAAGGTGGTGTTGCGGCCTAAGGACCCCAAGGAGAGAGGTAGAGGGCAGGGAGGAGCCTTGCCCGTTCCACAGAGCCACTGCATGCCCACCTGGGCCCCTGGCCTTGGCCCTCTATTCTCCAGGCCTCCACTGCCCTTGACGATGAGAGTTTGTTGCTGTGTGGAAGAGAGGTGGCCTCCTGTCTGCTTCATAGTTACACACTGTGTCTTTCCTTTTATGGACATTCCATCTGTTGGAATGGCTTGGCCCAGAGGCCTGTCTCCCACTCACCTGTTAACCACAGCAGCCCGGGCTGCCTCACCATCCACCACCATACATGCTCATATACTGTCATGGGTCCTTGTCACCAAGGTAGAGTCTTATCAAGGGACACTGTGCAGTGAAGTCCCTCCTGCTGGGTGACCAACACTGTGAGCCTGCCAGGTCCCCGTTTGTCCTCAGAGGCACCCTTCACTGTGTGCGCACTCCCACTGCTGGCACTGAAGCCACTTCCTGTCTCATTTCCCATTGGTAGCCTTCTGAGAACTGTGTGTGACCTAACCAAACCCTACAGAGGGGTGGCAGAGATGTCTTAAAGGCACAGTGAAACCCGGGGCTCTGCAGTGAGAAACCAGAAAGACAAGTGTGTGGGGAATCTTGTTGGCATCCTCTCCTGCTGGGGAGAGTCAGTCAGCTCTCTATGGATTTGCCTTTCTTTTTAAAACATTTATTTTTACTTCTGTGTGCCCTTGTGTGTGTGTGTGTGTGTGTGTGTGTGTGTGTGTGTGTTGGGTTCCCTGAAGCTAGAATTACAGATAGTTATGATCTGCATGATGTAGGTGCTAGGACTCCCCCCCACCCCGTCTTCCCACCTGCCTATTCCCTCCTCCCCCATCTGTTTCTTAAAACGTCCATGTACCCAGCCCTCTCTCTCAAGGGCCCACTCACCCTTCCCCCAGGCAGGTCTTTGGACTGCGGCAGCCACTGTAAGGTCTCATGGTTTCAGCATCATGTTCACTGGTCCATCTTTTACCCTGATAGTCAATTGCATTTTCTCTGTTTTTGTTAATATAAGAATTTGGAGTCATATCCTGGGTACTTGTGATATTGCACTGTGATGCTGTGAGCTTATTAGACTTCCTGAGGCATGTTGGCTGGTTGGCCTGTCCCTGCTGGCTGTTCACACTCTTCGTTTCTTTACCCTGATAGTCCCAAGGCTACAGGATTCACCCAGTTATGTAAGCCACTGCAGCTCTGCTCCAGGGGCACCGGTACCCTCCCAGGGCAGAGCCCAGGGGCAGTGTTAGCCTCTGAGCCATACCTGTGCCTGCAACACAGAGAGCATATTTATGTCTTCCTGGAATACCAGAACCTACTAACAGTTCTGTGATCACAAGCTGCCTCAGTTGTACCAAATGTTCCTCATTGCACTTGACTCCCGAGGCCGTTGGTGAGGGTCTCATTATCCGTTCAGTTCTTGTGTGGGTTTTAGGTTTGATTTTCTTGAGACAGGATCTCTGTGTAGCCCAAGCTGTCCTGGGAGCTCACACAGTGTTCCTGTCTCTGCCCCTGAGCACTGACATTACAGCTGCAGATACCGTCACGTGCAGCTTCTGTTCCAGTCTTGGTAACTCTCAGACACAAGTCGTCTATAAGTACAGGCTACAGAGTGTCTTCAAAGGGCTTCAAAAGTGAGTTCAGAAGGACTGTGCTGGAGGCCACGATCCCGTGCGGATGCAGGGCAAGTGTCTGTAGGGGACAGGTCAGTCTTCCTATAACCTCCAGAGGAGGACTACGTAGGGCACAAGGTTGTCAAGTACAGGTCTGCACGGCAGGCTGTTCTGGGTGACAGCTTGCAGTGAGCCATGGGTCACAGCCTGAGAACCTGCACTTGAGCTGGCGCCCAGGAACAGAGCGGGGTCCCTCCGTGACAGCTTTTCTCGGTGGTCAGGTGGCTGCTCTCTGCACCCACCCTGTGTCATCTCAAGACACTCGTCCTCTGATAGGCCCACGTGAGGGGCTACATCTGGCAGGCAGATAAGCTCATGTGCCTGGCATTTCTGATAGGATCCCACCTCTTCCCAGGTGGTGTTATTTATTGGCACAGATAAATTATTTACCAGTTTGTGGCTCCTGCTGTGTTGGCAGATGGGGGTTGTTTACTTGTGTAAACAAGAGACAGCCTCCTTCCGTCTCCACGTTTAAAGTCCCTCAGGCCAGGAATGCTGCATTAGGAAGTGGAGTCACAGGAGGAGGCAGCCGAAAGCCTCCACGTCTCAGCACCTCACAGGGTTTCCATCCTTCCAAGCCAGTGGAGGAAACACCACAAGGTCCTGCCAGCCTTCCCAGGCCCCCATGGGAGCCACAGTCACAGAGGCCAGGGTGGCAGGGCAGCGGATCCTTCGCCACCCGTGAAGTTCCGTGATTCTGAGGAGGCCAGTAGTCAGTTGGAGAGACATGTCGAAGAAACATGGGTGAGGCCAGACACTCATGGCGTTGCTCTGAGGGTAGAGGGGGTGAAGCCAGGGATACCGGAAGCATAAAGTAGGAGAGGCAAGAAGGGGGGTCACACTGGGAACCAGATAGAGGGGGGGCCCAGGCTAAGACATAGGTCCCAGAGGCAACCACTGACCTGTGGTCTCAACCATCCACAATTTCCCGATCTGCTTAGTGGGCAGAGCAGCCCAGGCACCCATTTCTCTCTGTCTAGCCACAGCCACTATTGGGCCCCATGCAGGCCTGTCTAGGGCCAGCAGCACGAGGCCTTTCTAAGGTATCTTAAGTATCCCTCATCTGTAAGTAAATATAATGGAATTATGGTCATCTTTGAATCCTATAAACTTAACTTTTGAAAATTAGCCATGGTAGAGGGTGGGTGTCATCTCTCAGTGGTTGGAAGCATAGCCTGCTCTTAGGGAGGCCCCGGGTTCAGGTCCCCTTGTCGGGCAGTCCACAACCACATGCCGCCCAGCTCCACTGAGGACACCTGCACTCACGCTCACTTCCTGCCCCCACATACCTACACATCACCAGGAATAAGAAAAATAAGTCTTGAAAATTAAAAGTAGCTGGGGCCAGGAGCAGGGACCTCCATGCTTTCTAATGTACCCCTGCTGTTCAGCTGAGTCTGTTCTCTAATCTGGACTTGCAAAATCAGAACTAAAAGGCACTTAATATCCTAGTATATATAACTTCTGCTTTTTCAAACCTTTGGGGAAGAAATGGGCACTGTGAGCTTTGTGTGCTGGGGCGGGAGGGACAATTTTTTTCTTAAATTCGAAAATTAAGTTTCAGAAGACTCCCTGGCAACATGAGACTGTGCTGTAAGAACCAAGTCGGTCCAGATGTGAAACCACAGACTTTTTTTTTGGAGCATCAGGGGTGGGGGTGGGAGTGGGGGCCCTCGGGAGAGTCCTAACCCACCACTTCTAAACACAGTTGTGCATTCTTTTCTCTTCAGATGTAAACAGAAAGTTGCAGATTCGGAGCTAGCCTGTGAGCAGGCTCATCAATACCTCATCATGAAAGCCAAAACCAGATGGGCAGACCTGTCCAAGGTAAGGGACTTCCGTTGTGGGCTGCTGTGCTCGCCCTACTGCCAGAGCAGTGTGGAGAAGGGGACACAGTGCCAGGTACCCTTGGTACCCTTGGTGTGGGTCCCTGCTGTCCTTTAACGACTTTCCCAAACACTGAGTGACCAGTCTTGGCTTTGCTCTGACCAAAGCCCCATCAGTGACTGCAGCTGTGATGAAGTTATTTGGATATTTCTATCATTGCTAAGCGATAGAGACGGTGTCACTATAGAGACCCAGAACATTCTACCCCTACTTTCAACAACTAAGGAGAGTGAACGCCAAGAAGAAATTTTATGCTTGAAACATGAGCGGTTATCAAAGACGTTTAAAGACACAGTAAAGGGCTGGTGAGGTGGCTCAGCGGGAAGAGGAGCTTGCCGTCAAGTCTGAAGACCTGAGTTCAATCCCTGGACCCCATGTGGTGAAAGGGGAGAGAACCGATTCTTCCAAGTTGTCCTTTGACCTTTACTGTGCACTATGGAATGCAAGCGTGTGCACAGATATGGGAGGAAGAAGTCGCTCATGACACATGTGCCTGTCATTCTAACGTTCTGGAGGACAAGGTAGTAAAAGCGCTGCAAGCTCACAGGCAGACTGAGCTGCGCAGGAAGTCCATGTCTCAGAAACAAAAAGAAAACCCAGGAATGGGTTGCTCACACTTGTTGTCCTAGCTCTAGAGAAAGAGGTAGGATCGGGAGTTCAAAGTCAGCCTCAACTACAGAGTGAGTTTGAAACCAACCTGAGATACAAAGAATTCCCCAGAGGAAGGAGGGAAAGAGCAGCAAGAGGTTTACTTTGTTTTTATGGTTTTCAAATGTTTGAATTGTTTTATTAATCTAAGCCAGAGTGAGACTCTTTTGAAAGAATTAATCATTTTGATTTCATATCCCTGAAGAGCACTGGCCTGGAAACATCGTTTAGATGTCTAATAAAAATGTGTAAGTTGATAAAAAGACAGAAAAAAAAGACAAAAACCAAATAAACAGCCCCAAAGACACTCCACTAAATTCTTCCTAAGTAAGTTTGTACTCTCAGAGTCACTGGGGAGAAGACCGTGTGGAACTCAGGGCCTGTGGAGAAACCTTCTCCTCAGCTCAGGCTTGGGGGAAGATTTAAAGTTTAAAGGGAAAATCAGGCAAGGGTTTCACCCAACAGCCAACAGGCACTGTAGGAGCTGTTTCACCACATTTGACAAGATGACGGGAAGTGCCGTTCCAAGACACATGCCCCCATGAGCAATCTCAGAAGTTGTGATGTCATGGATAGCCAATCTGACAGCAGAACCTCGGAACAACAGGATGGAACGGGCACACAGACTTTCTCCTGAGTCTAGGATGTGGGGTCACCGTGGACATAGTGACCCTCTGAAAGGAAGGTCACTGTCTTAGTTAGGGCTTTACTGCTGTGAACAGACACCATGACCAAGGCAACTCTTATAAGGACAACATTTAATCGGGACTGGCTTGCTTACAAGTTTAGAGATTCTGTTTAGTATCATTAAGGCAGGAGCACTTAATGCCTTAGCATCCAGGGAGGCAAGGTGGGGGAGAAGCTGAGAGGTCTACATCTTCATCTGCTGGCCTCTAAGAGAAGACTGGCCTCGAGCAGCTAGGACCAGGGTATTAAAGCCCACATCCACAGTGACACACCTACTCCAACAAGGTCACATTTCCTAATAGTGGTCACTCCCTGACCCAAGCATATACAAACCACCACAGTCACAAGTGCATGCTGCAATGCTCTCTCCCTCTGTCTTTAAGGGTGACTTGCTGTGTCTGGCTTCTTCATTTGCTCTCCCCATTGGCTCTTCTTTGGCTCCTGCCTAATGCCAAGTTCTGTTGGATTCCCTCAAGCCAGGCCTGCTTTTCCTCCACACAGTGTCCTCAAGTGTCTGAGGCAAGGCTGCAACTTCCTTTCCTCCCTCTCCTCAACACTGCTGTTTTCTGGTACACACTTGCCCTCAGAAGCGTGCAGCACCATCTGAATGCCTCGTTCACAGCATGAGGGAAGAAGGAGGGTTCTTGTGGCCTCTGTCTTCCTGGCATAGTAGGCTTTCTGGGCCCACCTGTCTGCCCTGACAAGTTGTACCTGTGTGTCCCCAGCACTAGGCAATGGCTTGCCCCTGGTCTCTCTTACAAATCCAACAGCTCAGTTTGCTCAGCTGTTCTCATGCTATTAGGACAGCACAATGCCTCCCAAGATTCCTGCACACTAGGTCCAAGCTAGCTGATAGCCTGCTTATGTTTAAGCTGTGACTCTGCTGGAGCGGGGGTCCTAGAATCCAAACATGTAATTGAAAGAGATTTTTAAAGGGGTCAACCTCCGTCCAGGTGGAGGAGAAGAATATTATCTTAGACTGGCCAGCAGCACACTAATGCAGCAACTGAATAGATGTCTTTTTGTTGGTGTGGCCCTTCTCAGCCCCTGCCCCACCCCCACCCCTGCAGCAGTGTGCTTGCCACTGGGACTTGCCGTTCCCGAAGGTGTAGGATTATCTCCTTCAGTTCCAGTTCACACTTCGTTGGTGATTAAGGAGACCATACATCTTTTTCATCCGGCTCGTCCTTAATCGGGCTGTCTGTGAAATGCTCACTGGGCTCTTTTTTTTTCTTTTGCTATTCTACTGTGATCTCAGTGAGGAGATCTCAGTGATGACCTCCTCGCATTCTCCTCAAGGGATCAGTCCCAGCCTTCCCACTGCTATGAGACTGTGTGCACCATGGGCATGCCTACCTTTGGCTCTTCTGCAGGGTGATGAGGTGTCCCTGGTCCACCTTTACCTCACCGCCTGGCAGCTCCATCTCCACCCTCCGCCCCTCCCACAGAGCCTGGGACTACCTCATCTGACCAATGGTCAGTTTGTCTGTCCTGGTCCCAGTTCTACACCTTTCTCGTTGCTGTAACTTATGAATGCACCTTAATAGATTTTGCGGTGCTTAAGATGGAAGCCAGGCCCTAGTGCGTTCTAGGCAGCTGCTCCCTTGCCAAGCAGCTCCTCCAACCTTTATGGATACATCCTGGCCAGCCAGTTTCATTGCCAAGTTCCATTAAAAATATTAAATGTTGGGGAGATAACACAGTTGATACCTGCTCAACAGGTGTGGTGGTAGACGCCTACAATCCGAGCACTCAGAGGTAGAGGCAGGTAAATATTTGGGAGTTTGAGAACAATCTGGCTTAGACCAGCCAGGGCTGCATAGTGAGACCCTGTCTCCAAACAAACAAACAAACAAACAAGCAAGCATAAAGACCTAGGACATGCATTTTTTTAAAAGCTAGGTATGGTGGTCCATGTTTGTGATCTCACTGCTGAGGGATATGAGGTCAGGATGACCCCTGGGGTTTGCAGTCCTCCCTGGGGCTGGCTCAGTGAGCTCCATACCCCAGTCTCAAAAACAGAAGGCAAACGTCACCTTGTCGTGACACCTGAACTTGACCTCTGACCTCTCACATGTCCATACTCCTACACCCCCACACCTCAGACAGGGAAAACCTTAAAAGCACACAAAGAAGTATCTTAGATGGTTCTAGAAGCTGTGGTCAGTCTCCAGGTCTGCACGTGACTAAATACTATCTTCTGTTGTAGAATTTCATAGAAACGGATAACGAGGGCAACGGTATCCTCCGGCGAAGGGACATTAAGAACTCACTGTATGGCTTTGACATCCCCCTCACCCCAAGAGAATTCGAGAAGCTTTGGCAAAAGTAAGTGTATCCACACCAGGGCTGTTCCTGTGTGTCTGCCCAACTCAGGGCAATTTCTCACCAGGGTCTCAGGGATGTGGGGCTGCAGATGGATTTCTTTGGTTGCATCCGATCCCGTGTCCTCCTTCCTCCTTCCCGGTAGAGAGCAGCTGTGGGAGGACACGCTGGTCCTCAGGCCTCTGAAGAGCTGGGGATCCCCCAGCAGCAGTACGGAGTGGAGAGATTTGCAGATGTCATAGTTCAGGTCCCCGCTTTTTCTGCAGCAGATCTCAGGGATCTCCTTCAGCAGAAGTGGCAGAGGCAGAGGCAGAGGCAGTCTGCCCATGCCAGGAGGTGGTAGTCGCTGCTGCCAAGCTGTTTATTGAGGAAATAAGAACACCATGACAGCTTGGAGCAGTTTCCCAGGGCGCTCTTAAACTGAACAGGATCTGATGTAAGGGCCATTTTCCAAATGCATTTTAGACTTAGTTCATCTGAACCAGCCCCCTTATGATACCTCCCTGCATTAATGCCTAAGTCTCCAGTATGCTAACAGTGTGGTGAGCTCTGCACAGTGAGCTAGAAGCTCTGGGTTCCAGTTCTACGTTTGAATGACCTCCTTCTTCAGTACATGGTGATTGACCGACCCTCAGATTCCCAGCATCGCACACTCACTGAAGGTCATGATCGCTGAGTGATACGCTCCACTTTCAGTCTTTCACCCGTCGCCATGCAAGGCTTCTAACACCTAAAAACAAAGATGTTGGAGGAGCTGAAACCCTAAAGGGGGCCATGTTACCTAAGGGCCAGGAGCCAGGGAGGAACTGAGAAAGGAGGGCTACACCGCCCCAAACTCAACTCCGCACCCTAGTGTCAGGATCCAGAGGAAGTCAGGGTGTCTTTTGCAGATCAGAATGCTGCCTCCACCCCAACAAGAGTCATATTGGGTGCTGCCACAGAAATTGCTAGAGTTCCAGCTGGCACTGAGCAGGAGCTGCCGCCACCACTGTCCCGGCAGGACTCTTTTTTTTTTTTTTTTTTTTTTTTTGGTTTTGGTTTTTGGGTTTTTTTGGATTTGGTTTTTTCAAGACGGGTTTCTCTGTGTAGCCCTGGCTGTCCTGGAACTCACTCTGTAGACCAGGCTGGCCTTGAACTCAGAAATCCCCCTGCCTCTGCCTCCCAGAGTGCTGGGATTACAGGCGTGCGCCACCACCGCCCGGCTCTAGCAGGACTCGAGCTCAGGTGCCATCCATTGGTCTGGATCTCCTTGGGACAGCAGAGTGGGATAGGAGAGGAGGGACACAGAGGATGAACAAGGAGAGATGTGGGGAGGATGCCATTTTCCAGGACAGCTGCTGCTGGAAGCCAGGTGTGGTGGTGGTTAGAATAGGTATGTCCCCTACTGACTCAAGTGCTTAAACGCTTGGCCCATATGGAGTGGCACTATTAGGAGATGTGGCCTTGTTGGAGGAAGTGTGTCACTGTGGAGGTGGGCTTTGAGGTCTCCTCCTATGCTCAAGCTCTGCCCGGTGTGGAATCCAATCTCCTGGCTGCCCGAGGATCAAGGTGTGGGACTCTCAGCACCTTCTCTAGCATCACATCTGCCTGGAAGTTGTCATGTTTCCTGCCATGGCAATAATGGACTGAACCTCTAAAACTGTAAGCCATCCTCAATTAAATGTCCTTTGTAAGAGTTGCTTTGGTCATGGTGTCTGTTCACAGTAATTGAACCCTAACTACGTCATAAGTTGGTAGCAGGGACTGGGGTATTGCTGTGGTAGGCCTGACCATGCTATTGTTTGGAGGAATGTGGCTTTGGGGACTTTGGTTAGGAAATCGGAACATGGAAGACAGTAATGTTGGGGGTGATTTGAACTGTGGGGGCCTGACTCTAGAGGTTTCAGAGGAGAAGAATTTTATTATACTGCCTAGAGATTGTTTTTATGATATTTTGGTAAAGGATATGGTTGCTTTTTGCCCTTGTCTGAAGAGCCTGTCTGAGGCTAAGGTGAAGAGATTTAAATAAATTGCATTGGCGAAGGGAATCTCTTAACAGCTTAGTATAGACTCTGTCCTGTGGTTCATAGGACTTCATGAAGAGCATTTTGATGAAACTTAGCAAGCAAAGGAAAAGTACAAAATGTATGGTTCAAGAAATAAAGGGACACCAGGAAGTGGAATGGAGCTAAATCCATTCATGGAGATAAACAGATTAAAGATATTAAATCAAATTTAAGGGAGTGATGTCCTCAGGGTAAGATCCCACCCAGCCAAGCTTTCATTTTATAAAAAGGATGTTCCCCAAGGGACATTGCTACATATTCTAAATAGGGGTATTGTGATGGCTATTCTAGGTTGTCAAGTTGATTGTATCTGGAATGAACTATAATCCAGAAATGGAGGGCACACCCATTTTCTGTATCTTGAGGCTTTTGATCCTGATGTTGAAGTGGGATGACACATGTTTTGATCCAGATTGACACATACCTTTAACACTAGAACTCAGGAGATGTGGGCATGTCATTTGAAAGTTCAAGAACAGCCTGGTCTATAGAGCAAGTTCCAGAACAGCCAAGCTTAGGCAGAGAAGGGAACCATTGAAAACAGAAAGCTAATGAAGATGTAATTGAACAAGAGGTCATGTTCCAGCCCCAGCAAACGGCAGAACTTGGAAGCTTTGGTCATGTGGTTCTAGCTTTAGAATCAAGGATGGGATTTCCCTCTATGACTAAGGAAAGTGCTAAGGCCAAGAATATATGTAAGGGGTCTCCCTACATGGAGGCCCAGAAAGGCCATTATATGAGGCAGCCAAGGTTGTACCTTGTGCTGGCAGCTGGACTTGTATAAGATTCAGTCAGGTGGTACTGGTTTTAAAGGCGTGAAGAGGGGTCATAGAGAGCAGTTGAGGATTGGCACCGTAAGAGGCAATGGAAGGCCATGGGTAAAGGTGCAGCCTCAGTGGCAGTTGAAGACCCAAGACTGAAGGGGCCATGCAAAGAATTTGAAACTTGGCAACAAGAAGAGAGCCCATGAGAGGCTACTGGAGAAAGTACAGCCTAGTTGCATCAGAAGACCCTACTGTTTTGGAGATGCCAGTACCGTGGGATGACCACCAAGAACAGCAGCAGCAGAAGCTGTGTTCCAGGAGCTCTGAAGGTGAAGCCTGGACTGACCCAGAGATCCCAAGAGTTTAGAGATGACAGAGCCATGGGACACCTGCCCAGAAAAGCTGCTCACATGGAGTGGAGACAGCCCAAGAAAAAGAAGTAGGCTGTAGTCAGTCAAACAAAGAAGAAGAGAGTTAGGGATCTGAAGAGCACTTTGGTATCAGTCGTGGAGATGCAGAGCTTGGAGTTTGCCCAGTTGGTTTTTTGATCTTGCTTTAGTCTGGTATTTCCTTGCTGTGCTGCCTTCCTTACACTTTGGTGATGTCTCTTCTGAGCCATGGTGTGTTAGAAGTACGTGATCTGCTTTTTGATTTTATAAGGGATTGCAGTTAAGAGAGTGCATGAATCTCAGAAGAGACTTAGAACTTTAAACATTGTTGAAACTGTGATAGATTGTGGGGATTTTTGAAGCTGGACTAAATGCACTTTGCATTATGCTATGGCTACAGGCCTGTGGGGGCCTAGGAGTAGAAGGAATGTGGCGGCTTGAATAGGTTTTGCACTTTACACTCATGGGTTTGAATGCTTGGCCCATAGGGAGTGGCACTATTAGGAGGTGTGGCCTTGTTGGAGGAAGTGTGTCACTGTGGGGGTGGGGTTTGAGGTCTCTAATGTTCAGGCCCTGCCCAGTGTGGCATCCAATCTCCTCCTGCCTGCCTGAGGATCATGATGTGGAACTCTCAGCTCCTTCTCCAGAAATATGTCTGCCTGGACATAATAATAATGGACTGAACCTCTAAAACTGTAAGCCAGCCCCAATTAAATGCCGTCCTTTGTAAGAGTTGCTCTTGATCATGGTGTCTCTTCACAGCAATAAAACCCTAAGTAAGACACCAGGGCATCTAGAAGACAGACAGCAGGACTTCCAGAGAGCAGGTGGCGTGGCCATGCATGGCAGCTGAACTCCATGAAGGCCAGGTCACAGCGCACCTTGCTTGAGAGCCAAGAGACCAGTAGGAAAACAATATGGACAAGTCCACTTCTAAAAGTCTCCTTGAGCTACACAAGCTACACAGGGACAGAGAGAGCTGCAGGAGACCATCCTGGATCTCGGAGGCCAACAGGAGCTCTGGGTGCCAAGCAGGAGGAGGCTGAAGGCTGTCCAGGAGGACGGGAGGGGAGAGGAGTGTTGAGGATTGAGGAGGTGGTGCCAGCCTTTAGCAGCCCAGATGTGAGGCATTGTGGGAGAGCAGAAGCTCCTGGAATATGATAGCCAGAGCAGCCACGGGGCCCTGGGCTGCATCGGAGACAGTGAGGGCCCTGTGTAATACCCGTGGAGAATACCAGGAACCTGAGGGCAGAACAGTCAGCCAAATGGAAATTCAGATTAGGACGTGTTCTGATTGTTCAGAGGAAATCAAGGAGTACAGATGTCATATATATGGACTGGATGTCCTCTTCGTCTACAGCACCCCTCAGGATCATTGGTGAGAACAAGCCTGCCTTCCATTTTCACAGCAGGGGGTGCTGTGGGCAGTGAGGGCGCCCCCTCAGGGGTTCTCAGGGCATCTATAGCCTCCTCTCCAGCTATGCTAACATCTGGTTGCCTCAGAAAGCTGCAGTGAGACAGGTGACCTGCCCAGGGCTGGCTGACTGTGTAAAGGAGGCAATGTACCCTCCTGCTCCTGAATGGGCCCAGGAAGTCGGGAAGCCACATGACGCCTTCCAGCTTAGGAAGTCTGGGTGTGTCCAAAGATGTCAGAACAGGGGTGTGGCATAAAGCAGAGGAGAGTGGTGAGCTTTCTCCCAACAGCCTGAGTGTGAGAGAACATGAGATCGAGATGGAAGAGGCTTTCAGCATCCAGTGTTCACCCAGCACTTACTGGCGCCTCTGAAGTGCACTTCCCTGAGCTGCAGATTAGCCTGGAAGGGCCTGCTTTATGCTGTGGAGATAAATTAGTACATTGACCCCAAATCTCAGCGGTTCAGGTACCTCCATATTTTCCTCTTCATCCAAACTCCACACTGTGCCTGATGGCTCCTGGGGACATTTCCTTCCCAGGAAGCGAGGGAGACTCAGCCAGCTTCCATGGCGTAGTGTCCTCATCTCTGTGGGTGTTCATTCAGGAGGTGGGGACCGCAGAACTGGAGGTTCACACATGGGTACTACCCCTTGCCAGGCTGGCATACAGGGATCGGGCTGGTTGTAGGTGTTGACAGGACAAAGGGAAGCTGCCCACTGAAGTCAGCTCTGGAGCTGAGAGCCCGAGTGTCCAGGAGCAGCCTGCTTGGCTAGGGCTGCAGGGAGCTGCCGAGGACCCCTGACCACATGGAAGATGTGCTCTCCCCTTCAGTCACGGGGGTCATTTGGAGACTGACGGGCTCCTGAGGTTCAAACCCTCCATTTCCACTCACCAGCTCCTGGACAGGACGCCTCGGCCGCGCCTGAATCAGCAGCCATTGAACCCGTGAGCCACAGGTGGGGAAAGGGCACTCCATGAGCAGAGCTTCTGGAAGGTGCTGGGGATGTGCTGCCCATGTGGGAAAAACCTCAGCCTGCCCAGGGCCACAGCCGTGCGGTGGAGTAAGTGGCCTTCTGAGGCCTCGAGTGGGACTCTGCTGATTTGAATCCAAAACAAACTTATTGGGATCACTGAAGAAATCACATCATGGAATTGCATAGATTGAGAGTGTGCTGTAGGAAAGCTGCTGGGTCAGAAGCATCTGTGGAGACCAGCAGGTGCGTGTCCACCAGCCAGCCAGGAGGCCCCAGCTGCATGCTGGGACTTAGGCAATGCTGGCTGGTGTTCAATCCTAACAGGGCCCCCTGTAGGGTCTCAGAGAGAAAGCAGTACTTTACAGTCTGCCATATATCAGTCTTCAAATCTAACCAAGGACTCTGACAAAGAAGCCACGCTGTAGGCTGTCACCCAGTTCTCCAGTAACAGGAAGTGAGGTTGCTTCTGTCATTACTAAAGGCAATAATACCCGCCCCTTAGAAGGCGACTGGGTGATGTCCAAACAGGATGTGCAGGATGGACAGGCTGAGTAGGGCCTGCCGCTAGGAAAGAAGATTGGCTGAGGCAGAAACACCTGTGGGGACAGATGCTCACTGTGGGGACCTGTCAGTCATGAGGCTCAGCATGGAAACCCTGTCATAGGTTGGAATGGGGAAGAACTCCAGTAGACACTAGAGGAACCTGTGTCCCATGGCGAGAGTTCTGTGCCCAGGAGAACAGAAGTGGCCTACACAGGATGGGGGCTACGGCAGAGGCCACCTCACCTACTGCTGTCAGGATTTGCTGTGTGTGCCTAGTGGGCACCAGCTTAGAAAGTTGACCACTCTTCATTCTGAAGAGCAGATGCTTGGGACATCAAACCACTCTCTAAGATGGCGCTGTAGAGAATTCCTCCTATCCCAGCTGCCCAAGGTTCCTGGTGCCTCTCCATATGGTCTGGGGCATCTGCAGGTGATGTTCCATACCCTGGACCATGCCCTTTACCTCTGGGGCCATGGTGCTCAGAGCTCCTCCTGAGATACATGCAAGAATCCATTGTCTCAATAGCACAGAGGACTAAGACTCTTGGCAAAGCTGGGTGATGGATGTGCATGTCTGCAGATCCCATGTGTGTGTGTGTGTGTAGATCCCATGTGCGTGCCTGTAGATCCCATGTGCGTATGTGCAGATCTCATGTGTGTGTGTGTGTGTGTGTGTGTGTGTGTGTGTACAGATCCCATGTGTGTGTATGCAGATCCCATGTATGTGTGTGTGCAGATTCCATGTGTGTGCCTGCAAATCCCATGTGCGTGTGTGCAGGTCCCGTGTGTGTGTGTGTGTGTGTGTGTGTGTGTGTGTGTGTGTGTGTGTGTGTGTGTACAGATCCCATGTGTGTGTGTGCAGATCCCATGTGCATGCCTGCAGATCCCATGTGCGTGTGTGCAGATCTCGTGTGTGTGTGTGTGTGTGTGTGTGTGTGTGTGTGTGTGTGTGTGTGTGTGTGTACAGATCCCAGATCCCATGTGCGTGTGTGCAGATCCCATGTGCGTGCCTGCAGATTCCATGTGCGAATTACCACACTGCTCAGCACATGGGCAGAGTCACCTGCCTACCCCATGAACACCTGCTTCATACACGCAAGCTTTTCTGGGGCCTCTGCTCAGGACACGTTTTCCTTGGCATATCTGTTGCTCACTGAGTTTAAAATTCAACCTTTATAGACAGTTGGTTTTTTTTTAATGTTACACAGAGGATTGCATAATGAAGGGTGAGGTTATGTAAGCAGAATTAGCTCTACAATTATTCACATTCATAGCAGTATTTTTTTTTTTGCAACTGTGCAATCTGCTCTTCCACGTCTCTGTGATGAGAAGAGCCTGTTTGCCATCTTCATTAATAAAGTAATTAAGAAGTGCCTTTTCATTCAGCCCAAGTGTCACGGTGGAGAGCAGGCTGTGTGGGAAATCTGTGCCTCAGAAGTGCACCGTCTGGGACACACACACACACACACACACACACACACACACACGGGGCAGGGCACATGGCTGCAGCAAGCCTGCCTCAGGGGCCTGAGAGTCAGGAGCAATGGATAAGACACAGTAGTGCCTCCGGAAGCTTGCATGTAACAGGAGACATGACCTAAACTCAGTACCTTCAACTCACTTGCAGATAGCAACAGCAAATGCAGGCCCTTCCTGGCAGTCCCCATAAGCCCCTAAGAATCCAAGGGAGGCCAGAATCATGGGAAGTTAAGTCTGGGAGGATGGAAAGCCTCACCCATCCTACCCCCGGAATCTCTCACCGGGATGAACCATCTGAGGGGTGGGTTGTTGACCCTCTGAGAGTGTCAGCAACCCTCCTGTGGGATTGGGGATCCTGGGACACTGCTGGGAGTGTCTCTCTTGGGTCACATGATATATCACGCTAGTGTCAGACTAGGGGTAAACCTGAGGCTGGACAGGTGCTCTTTTGTGTACTTTGCTCTATTTAATTTACTATTTTTTAGATTTACTTAATGTTACATGTATGAGTGTTTTGCCTGTGTGAATGTATATGTGTCCTACCTGTGTGCCCGGTGCCCTCGGAGGCCAGAAAAGGGCATCAGAGCCCCCCCTACCCCCTGACCCCCGGAACTAGAGTTGTGGCTGACTCCAAGCCAACAAATGGGGCTGATCATCAAACAAAAGTCCTCTGAAAGAGCAACCAGTGCTCTTAGTCATTGACCTGCCTCCCTAACCCCCACGTGCATTGTTTTTAAGAGCAAAACTGACAGGTAAAGGCAGGTTGTAATTTCCTGGGTGATGGCGTGAAGGTCACGCTGATCACACACTCACCTGGAAAGGCTTGCGGGCTAGTCACAAGTGATAACAAGTTTCCTATAATGCAGCTGTTCTGAGCCTTTACCTTCATGGGCTGCCATGGCCCCGAGAGTTGGTAGGGCCTTGCTTCTGGGTACCAGGATACCCTGAGCTCCCTCAACTGAGGGAAAGAAGCCACCAGAGGGTGACTTCCTTACCCATGTCAGAGACAGGTCTGAAGGGAAGCTGCAGCTCCACAGAGCACAGCAGGACCTGTGCTATATACCACATCTCCTGTAGGCGCCCAGCATCGGACCCCTGACATTCTTTGCATAGTGGACACACAAGCGTTCTCACCCTTGCCTCAGCTGCTAGCCTCTGTCCACTGCGTGGCCTGGGAGGAGGAATGGGCACTCTTAGAGGAATAGATAACTCCTTTCATTGGCAGGGTACAATGTGGCCATTCTAAAGGGCTCTCTTCAGGTGCCTCACGGAGCAGTCAGTGCCTCTAAAAACCAGCATCTTCCCCTCAGGGGAATCAGGCTCTTGTGCCTGATTAGCTAGAAGATCCTGTCCCTTGTAGCTCCTCAATTAATCTAGGAAAAGCTACATCTGCAGATATTACCTTTTCATTGGTTACCTGTAGACCAAGACCTTTCTATTAAAAACAAATGCTTTAAAAAAGGAAAAGAAGACGGTCCATTTGCCTTCAAATTTTTATTGAAGTAATTCTATTCTATGTGAATAGCACCAGGAGATAAAACCTCCATTATTCCCTTTTTAATGAATTATAATTCAGAAAAATCTTGATAACAGAAAATGACTTAAAAGGCACAAAGCACAGTTCTTATCTTGTTTTCCTTCTAGGCTCTCTTGTTGGGTATATGTAATTGGCGGCTCTTCAAAGTGGAGACGGGAGGGGGCGGCGGGGGGGGGGGACTTTTAACATCCTTGAATCAAGTGTTATTCCTTTATTGAGGCTTCAAGGTGGAATATACTTCCTGAAAGATCTTCTTCTAAACCTTAGTCCAACTCCATTTCCACAGAGGTACCTGACTAAAAATGCGTGCAGAGAGTGGGGTTCAACTTCTGCGTTTGCCACTGTGTTTCCACCATGCTTTGAGTCCATTCTCTTAGGGCATGTCTCTGTCAAGTCAGTAGACCTGTGGATCACCCAGGGGCCCTGTTAAGTCTAGGTGCAGAGAGGCTCAGAGGCACGGCCTGAGACTGCATTTGTGATGAGTCTGCTGGCCTTGCTTGTACCTAACAAGAAGACTTCCCCCCAAGTGGCTGATGCAGTCCTGCCCCTCAACGCCCCCCCCCCCGCCCCCACAGTGCCAGCTCACTTTCCACAGCACCGCTGACAGCATTGTCTTTGTTTCTTTAAAGCTATGACACCGAGGGAAGGGGTTATATCACGTACCAAGAGTTCCTGCACAGACTGGGCATTCGATATTCCCCGAAGGTCCACCGGCCCTACAAGGAAGACTATTTCAACTTCCTGGGTCACTTCACGAAGCCCAAGCAGGTCCAGGAGGAAATCCAGGAGTTGCAGCAGATCAGTGACAGGTGGGTGTGTCAGCATGGGGAGCCGCCTCTGAGCTCTGCCCTTATTCACCCAGACAGCAAAGGCTGCTCTGACAGGGTTCCTGTAAGACCGCAGCATCATGCGACACCACGGAGCCTAGAAACCACTTCTGCTAAAGAGCCATGAATCCAGGAAGCTTTCCCCATACATTCACATTTTCCACGCTCTTCCATATTTTATCACCCCCCCCCCCCAACATCGCCCTTCCTAGCTGGGCACTGAATGGTGCCTGCACCTTACAGGGGTCCATCCGGAATGCAGGCACCATAGGATGGCTGTCTGTGATACCCCATAGGTACCACGTCAACACCTTCAAATGAATGCATGCAGGAATGGATAGGGGTGGTTTAACTCGCCATTTCTGCTTCAAGGACTTTATCCCAAGGATAACCCAAAGCTGTTTGCAATTGGACCAGGTGACTCACAGCTGATCCTGAGTCAGCACGCCAGCCTCGGGGAGTGTGTATGACCTGGTGTCTGTCTATTGAAACCATTGGGGCACACCCTGGAATGCATGTGACCATGGTCCACAGGCCAGGAGGGTTTGAAATGTATGCATGAATAGGCAAGATCTGGGAGACACTGGGTAAAGGTAAGCTATGGCATATGTGGTTTCTCTTACCTTTACCTGCGTGTAGCTGTCCCTTGCTTGCCATTTCAAGTGGTGGGACTCAGCTCTCTCATCATCAGTATCATCTCCCCATCAAGCTACCCAAGGTCGTGAAAGAGGGGCTGCTGAGAACCCCAAAAGGAAACAAGGGAGACACGGGGGCAGGGTGGGCTTAAGATGCAAGCAGGTGAAATTTACCCCTGGTTTATGTCGATCTTACCGCACCATGGAAACTGCAGACAATTGAGTTTGCGGAACTCAGTGTAAAATACACACAAGGCTGGTATAAATCACATATGCCACAGACTGATGAAAAGTGGAATTTATCTTCAGCAGACAGGGCTGGCCTCATTACCCACGAGGGTCTTCATGCCTGTCTCTCCCCCCATGTGTGAGTAATGAGACCCCTTGACCCTTCTGATACGGACGCACTTTTCTCTCCTCTGTGATGGCGACAGCGCAGGGATGTGGTAGAGGTCTGTGTGCTGTGCCGTATTACATTCTGATCCTCAGGACCAGACAATTCATGCACACTCTCTTGACCTCCTGCCTCAGTGGTACCATCTCACCAGAGAAGACAGAACACCTGAGCAGCTCCATTTCCAAAACAAAGCAACTTAGCCCAGGCAGAGTGGGGCCCTGCCTGTAATCCCAGTGCCAAAGAGGGGGAGAAAAGTGGGTCCCTGGGGCCTCACTGGTCAGCTGGTCTTAACCCAGAGAGATACAGGCCAGAAAGAGACCCTGCCTCAAAACAAAACAAAATGGTGGCTTCCAAGAATCTTCCTTGGGCCTCCACGCACATCTGTACACACATGAAATACTGGCTTGCAGGAATCATTAAATAATGGCTGCCCATCAGGGCGACTGGCTTCACAAACCCAGATCACACTGGTGGATGAAGTGAAGGGGCAGGGAAGTTTGCCTCCATCCCAAGGAGTTCATTTTGCTAGGAGTCGCCCTAGTGCATGTTGCCAGCAGAGCAGGCTTTTGTGATCCTGCCTTCATCTCCAGGCCTTTATTCTGCTCTTAAGACTGAGGGCGAGAAAAGCCAGCTAGCAGCCAGCCACCTGGCGCAGGCCCACGAGGGGAGGCTTGCGGGAGGGAGCAGGTGGGCACAGCAGAGGAGGAAGTAGACAGGACTAGGTGACTACCGGTCACGGCTCTGTCCTCCTCGGCTTCACCAGCCAGAGCCAGAAGAGGGCAGGACCCCCAGGATGGCGCCCCGTGTGGGCCAACAGCAGCTCCGTTTGGCAGGACGCGTCGATCTCTGCTCCAGACCCCCATTTACTCCGTGCACATGTTTACCCTGAAAGGGAAATAATTACCGCTCAGAAGCCAGTCCAAGAAATGCTGAATGCCTCAATTTTCTAAAAATATGTTATCTCCAAAAACTGTTTTGATTCTCTCCGCTTTCATTTTGAAGAGCTAAGTGAGGTAGAATTTGTGATGAGAAGCAGGGGCTCCTCAGCCTGCGGCTGGGTCCACAGGACACTGTAAGCATCCCAAGGCTGTGCTGTCCATTACACCCAGCCGGCTCACCTGGGTTAGATGTCGGACTCTCCAGCCCCTTGTAGATGGGAAGCCCACAAGAGAAGGGCCTGGATCTCCACGTAGCTTCTCTCAGTGCCCCTCCCCCTGCCAGCTGGCCAGCGCCTCGCTGCAGTCTGCCCCCTTTGCATTCCAACAGTTGGGTTCAGTGGTACATTTCCAGCCTTGCTTAAGGAGTCACCCCTCCTCAAACACCAACTGGAAGTGCTGGACAAGAACCAGAACAGATCCACTGTTTGAAACTGATAACCCATTCTGTGCCCTGAGGGACAACCAGGAACCAAGCCTGCTGCCTGAGCCCCGTGGGGTAGGCATTTACTCAGTGGCTTAGGAGGAAGATGCTTAGAGATGTGCAAGAGTAGAGATGACACAGTTCGGGCAGTCCATCATGGGCCACACTCGGTAGTTATAACTTGCTGGCTTGGTGTGTCCGTGTGGCACATGCTAGAATCACCAGAGAGGAAGGAGCTTCAGTTGAGGAAATGCCTCCATGAGATCCAGCTGTGAAGCATTTTCTTAATTAGCGATCAATGAGGAAGGACGCAGTCTATGGGTGGGTGGAGCCATCCCTGGGCTGGTGGTCCTGGCTTCTACAAGAAAGCAGGCTGGGCAAGCCACTAGGCAGCGCCCTCCTATGGCCTCTGCATCAGCTCATGCCTCCAGGTTCCTGCCCTGCTCAAGTTCCTGTCCTGACTTCCTCTAGTGGTGGACTATGATCTGGAAGGGTAAGTTGAATTAACTCTTTCCTCCCCAGCTTGGATTTTGGTCATGGTGTTTTTGTCACAGCAACAAAACCCCTGACTAAGACCGTAGTCAGGGGGCTGCATGTTCAGGTGTGTACATGTGTGTTGCCCATGCAGAGGCTAGAGGTCAACCTCAGGTGAGGTGCCTCAAGCTCAAGCCTCCGTTTTCTTTGAGACAAGACCTGTCGGTGACCTGGAGTTTGTCATTCAGGCCGGGCTGGCTGGCAAGGCCCAGCGATCCACTTGATTCTGCCTCCCTGGTGCTGGGATTGCACCAGGATCTTGGCAGGGTTACTAAGATCCTTTGTGTCACCACACTCTGGGACGCTGGCTGTTGCTCTGTGGGTCATGCCCAGGTGGTGGCTCTGTTTCTAGAACTGAACACAGCTGACTAGAACGTGAAGCCAGGGCTGAGAGACAGCTCAGCGGTTAGACAGCTGAGTTCTGCTCCCAGCACCCACCCCAGGTTAGCCACATCTGCCTGGAACTCCAGCCCCATGGGATCTGACATCCCCTTCTGGCCTCCAAGGGGAGGACCACCCTCACACCCTCACACCCTCACACTCACACGCCCACATGTAGGCACACATAAGCACATAATTTAGAAATTATAAAACTAGAAATAATTGTAAGATGACAACATGAGGCGTCCCAGGATGCTTTATCCATAGCCCTTGATCACTGCCCTCATCCAGTCCTGTCATTTTGGTTCTGGCCAAAGTGTCCCTATGAGACCAGTGTTTAGAGCAACAATTTACTGCCACTTTGGGCTTGGTGGCTCCTTTCTTTCCCTTCTAACCCACCGTGCTGTGCACGTGTGTCCTCCCCATATCCCCAGACCTGTCTCCTCGCCCATGTTAATTCTGCGGCCTATTTGAGGCCCTGTGGGCCCAGCCTCCACAGCAGCCCATGTCACACAGTAGGTGCACACAAGCATTTATTGAGGGAAAGGGAATTTTCTTACCAGCCATATCCTTGCGTTAAACTCTTGGTTCCCTCTGAAAAGTACCAACTCTAATACAGAAAACGGGGTCGGCGGTTCTCCAGGGCGGTGCTGCTGCTGCTGCTAGCTGGCAGCAGAGGCTGCCGGCTTTTCTCTGGGACACCCCTCCTCCCCTTCACACAAACCCCTCTCCAGCCCTGCAGATACCTTCCAGATAGCTCTTGGCTGAGCGGCCAGGTTGTCACAGTAGAGTGGGCATCATGAGTCGCTTTTCTCCTGGACTGACATGTCTGAGGTGGCTTCTCTTCCAGGGAGAAACTCATGGAACATTATGAGGAGATCACCAAGGCATTCAGCGCAATGGACAGATCCAAGCCGGCCCCCCTCTGCAGGGTGCAGAAGGTGCTGCAGGAATGTGGGTGTCCCCTGAAGGAGGAGGAGCTCATCAACCTTCTGAAGAGGTTGCCTGCCCTCCCTTCCCCCATCCCTCCCTCCCTCCTTTTCCCTTCCTTCCCTTCCCCCACCCCCTCCCTCCCCCTCCCCCTCTCTCCCTCCCTCTCTCTCCCTCCCTCCATCTCTCCCTTCCCCCTCCCTCCCTCCCTCCCTCCCTCCCTCCTTTTCCCTTCCTTCCCTTCCCCCACCCCCTCCCTCCCCCTCCCCCTCCCCCTCCCTCCATCTCTCCCTTCCCCCTCCTTCCCTTCTCCATCCCTTCCCCCTCCTTCCTTTCCCCCTCCCCTCCCCCTCCTTCCTTTCCCCCTCCCCTCCCTCCCTTCCCCTCCCTCCTTCCATTTCCCCTTCCCCCTCCCTCCCTCCCTTCCCCTCCCTCCATCTCCCCTTCCCTCCTTCCCCTCCTCTTCCTCCTCTCCCTCCCTCTCTCCCTTTCCCCTCCCTTCCTCCCTGTCCCCTCCCTCCCTCCCCTCTTCCTCCTCCCCCTCCCTCCCTTTCCCCTCCCTCCCTTTCCCCTTCTCTTCCTCCTCCCCCTCCCTCCCTCCTCTTCTCCCCTTCCTCCTAAAAAGTCCCTCTCTGTACTAATAGGCTGGTTACCCAGGTTTTTCCTCTCCTCCTCAGTCTTCTCACTTCCACTTCTCAGCCTTGACCCCGAGGCCACCTCGCTTGCTGCTCGCAGCACTGCCTTTCAGCCGCAAGCAAAGAGACTCCATTGACAATGCTTTAACTTCTCTCAGTGCCCACCCAGTTCAGGGCCTCCCCACCGAAAGCTGCAGCCCTATGGCCCTGTTCCCCCACCCCCTGCGGCTGCTCCCCACCCCCACTGTTGGGAGCTCAGGGCTTTGAGCCAATGGCCTTGGAGCAGAATGTGCCCTGTTCTAGAGGTCAAGCTCAGATCAACACTTCTGATTTTTGCTTTTAAAAAAAAAACTCGTGTCATTGACTTTCAAGGAAGACATGGGCTTTAGTCTGTGTCTCCACTGTCTTCTGTTAAGCCTCATTCTCCAGCGTCCACTGAGCAAGCACTTAGAACTTGGTACACACACTGCTCACCATACGTTGCCACACCTGACCTTGGGTGGGCCTCAAGCAGAGTCCACCTCACCATGGCCAGCTGTCATTTTCCTTTCTACATAGTGCTTTCCCTTAGGGTTAGGGTTAGGGTTAGGGTTAGGGTTAGGGTTAGGGTTATTCCTGTTTGTTCAGTGTCCTGGTTCCTTGTCACTGCTGATAACTCCCCAGCTCACCCTGGAACAAACATCTTTATCCAATGTGTCCTAGGACACACTATATTTGTGTTCTGAGATTTTGGGAAGTTTTCTTGACATAAGTTCCTGTCGTCGACCAGGGGACCATTCAAACTCGGTCCCTTCTGGTTTCGAGCTTTCTCACCTACTTTGTATTTCTTAATTTTCATTCCAGGATCCGGGAGAGACCCTGACTCTCAGTTCCAATTCTTCCCTCTCTGCCTGCCTGTCCTCCAGTGTCCTGTGCTTGGGTTTGTCCTATGAGTGTTGTTAGTGTCGTCCTGTTCTTAGTTCAAGGGTATTGACCTCATTTATCAGAAATTAACAAATTGGTTTTCAGAGTTCTCTTGGAGAGGAGGGTGTGACCTCACTTCTCTGTTAGGCCTTAGGCATGCAGCATGTTCAGTTTCTCCTTTTTGGACTGAGGCCCAGGCTGCTGAATCTGCGCTCACCCCAGCCTTTGATTTCCTGGATTCCATTCTCTGTCTGCTGGGGTCAGTCCTTCCTGTAGTAATTTTCTAGAAAATGGTAGACAAGAATTACATTTCCAGAATGGTTTCATTCTGGAATGTTTTAACCTCCCCTCATATAGCTTGTCGGCCTATATGCATCTGGAATCCAGGAAGAAAATAATTTTCTGGTTTTTGCAGACATTGCTTTGTTATGTGCAGGCTGTAAGAAACCCACTACCTTTGAGTGTATGTGTTTGCAGTTGTGTCTGTTTTGTGTGTGCATGTGCATACAGTGTATTATATGTATGTGTATGTTGTACATTATAGTATGTAAGTATATCAGAGAATATGTGCATGCATGTGCATTTATGGTATATGTAGTGCATACTGCATGTGTTTATGGTATATCATGTCCATATGCATGTGTGTGCATGTGTGTAGTATATATATGCATATGTGGTGTATTTGGAATGTGTATATTGTTTCATGTATGTATATGTGTGTGGTATGTGTATGCCTGAGGTGCATGTTTGTAGTATGTATGAAGTGTGTGTATGGAGTGTGTGTATATATGGAGTGTGTGCATATGCTGTGTGATAGAAGTGTGTGGAAATGGAGCTCCCTCCAGACCATCTTGAAGTGCTCACGTGTCCTCTCCTTTGAGTCTTCTCTCTGAATCTATTTCCAGCTGAATAAGAATTCATGCGTTCAATGAATAAATCATGGGAAAATAGACACAGATAAGTAATTAGTTAAATGGTTCTGAGAGAGTCTTGTTAAAGTGTAGTTAGACTCAATACTTCTATAAACAACACAAAAAGACCTCAGGCTTTCTGCTCTCCACCCCTCAATGGGTGATCAGCTTCCCTGCGCATTGAAGCCGTAATAAGGACCCATCACTCAGCCGCTTGTTCCTCCTCAAAGACCCCTTGATGATAAACATCTTGGCTATTGGTAATTACGTGTAGATTATTCTTTCCTAGATCCAAAATAGAGTTTTCTAAGCCCTCGCAAGGAGGTCCGAATGTGCGCTTGCTTTATTGCTGCATCTTCATACTGCGCCGGCAGCTCCTCCCTGCGCGTGAAGCGGTGCTGATTGTCTGTGTCCTTGTGTCCCTGTCACGTGATCCACGCCACCGCAGGCAGTCTAGGCCGCTCCACAGCTGTGTCTTGCGAAGAGCCGAGAGCCTCTCCCCTCCTTTAGCAGAGTCACCGGAAACTTGTCTCTCGCTTGCTCCAGCTTCCGCTTTTCTCCTTGGATGCTCGGTCCCACCCAGCTGACACTCCAGGGCCCCAGGAGCTCAACCACAGAAGTGAAACCTTTTGTTTGTGTGCACGCATGAATGTACATACACGTGCATGCTCTGCCTGCCTCTTTTTTTTTTTCTTCTATTTTTGAGACAGAGAACTGGATTATAACTCACCAAGTAGACTGTGCTAACAAGCTCCCCACACCCATGTCTCCTCCATCTCCACACTTAGCCAAAATGAGAAACAAACACAGGGTAAAAATTCAAAATCAGGCCCATTTTCTTATTGGCAAGCACTTTCCCATCTGAGCCCTCGCCCCAGCCCGGGAGCGGAGCACCATGAAGGCACGAGACTTTCAGCGTCTTTAATAAACACGCCCGAGTGTTCATGGACAACTCTTGGACCTAACTCAAGTTACTCTTTCGTAATTTAGAGGGAATTGTTCCTCCGTCTGAGTTGAGGGCATGAATAGGGCTGTCACTGCTGCACGGGTGTCCTTGTGGGGACATCTGCTGAGATGGAATTTTTATGAGGGAAATTTTAAGCTAGATAGTTTTTGCACAATACCCTTGGAGAGTTTTTGGCTTGACAACTCATTTCAGACAGGCTCGGAGAAGAATTTAGTGTCTCTGCCTCAGTTCCCCCATCTTTGTACTATCTCTGAGATACTTCCCTTCCGAGTCCCACTACCACACGTCCCTGCACACCCCACAGTTAAAGCCTCCGCCATGACAGGAACTCCCTGTGCAGCGTGCAACTGGCTGTTCCCAGTTACTTCCACTCTCCTCATCAGGCTGTTCTCCCCCACAAATGCCCCAGCAGGGTGCTGGCATCCATCTTTTACCCAGCAACCCTTGCTACCTCCTGCTCTCCGAGGCTCTGAGCCCCAGTGCCCAGCAGTTGGGTTTTGGGTCTTCAGGACAGGGCAGCCCATGGCCTCCCCTCTGGGGTATCCCTCAATCTTTCCTCTTACAAGCCTCTCCTTGTGGTAACATTCATGTGCGCATCAGAAAGCAGCACCTGCACGGGGGGGGGGGGGGGGGGGGGGGGGAGGGGTGCCATAGGGAGGCATGTTCCAGCAGGGTGGGCACCAACTTCTTCGAATCATCCTCTTTCCCACAGTGCTTCTGTATTCTGCAACTGTTTGTTGAGTGAAGAAGCAACTTTTTTTTTTCAATGAATGTATTCTTTTCTTTTGTGGGGAAGCTTGGACGTCGGTGTGCATAGCAATTACATCGACCCGGTGGAGTTCTTGAGAGCACTTGAGATCAGCTGGACCAGCAAAGCTCGCCCAAAGGAGAAGGAAGAGAGCTCGCCCATCAACTTCTCTAGGCTGACCCCAGACGAGGTGATGAAGAGTATGCAGGAGGTGGTGGAGACCTCCCAGCCTGCTTTGCTAAAGGTATGATCGTTTGCCAAGGGCCCCATCTTGTAAACTCACCCCTCCACCCCTCCCGGGGGCTCCAAGCTCCACCCCCTGCGACCCCACCACCTCTCTCCAGTCTGCTGGATGAGATTGCTGATTGGAGCAATGTTGTCTCCACTGTTGTTCTGTGAAGAGCGGCCCTGGCTCTGTCCAGCCCACTGAGGTGGGTCCAGCAAACACGCTGAGGTCTCAGGGGTCAGGCAGAGGAGACAAAGACAGCCGGTCTCATTCAAGGGATAAGGTGAGGCCGACACCCTGGGCTGTGCTCATACCTGCACTTTGGCACACAGGTGCCCACATTCACAGACAAAGATAATTTGTTTGAAAGGACAGAGAAGCCGGATAACGGTGACACATACACCCCCACGAGCCTTCAGTGTGCTCAAGCAAGTGACCCATGGGAGGGGGTGACATCAAAGCGGCTTTCGCTAAGAGGCTGAACAGGACAGGCTGTGTCACAGAGACTGGTGTGTGTGTGGAGGGACCCAGAGGCCATGGACCATCTGAGGTTAAGGGTGTCCCCATTTGCCTGATGGGGTACCTTGAGTCATGACAGTGTCTCTGGAAGGAGTGATTGGGAAGCACGCTCCTGAAAGTCTGTCCCCAGCCTGGTTCACAGGTGCCTAAGGTGGGCCACACCAACCCCAGGTGACTATAGTCAGCTCAGACCAACAGATTGTCAGAGGCTACTTGGACCTCATGCACAAGGACCCACCAGGAAGAATCTCCCCCATCCCCTCCCCCTCAACACACAGCAGAGGCCTAGCCATGCCACCAGGAGGGTTCTGTACTGAGGGAGGCTTCCAGTGCTTTGCAGACAGCCATGCTTCTGCCCTCAAGGAGCTCTGGTGGGGTGCCAACCCCCATGGATATCTCCTAAATCATAGCATGCAGGTTGGGGCGGGGGTCATTTTTCCTATTCTACAGGAGGGGAAACTGAGGCTGAGGGTGAATGAACTTGCCATAGCCTCACGGATTATAGGTGGCAGGGCTCTGAACATGGCTGGAAGCAGAGAGAGACCAGTCTGTGCCCTCTTCAAATCTGGAAGCCTAAGGATTTAAAGACCTAACTGGGCATGCTGGCTCATGCCTGTTGTCACATTGCTTGGGATGCTGGAGCAGGAGAATTGCTGCAGGTAACAGACCAGCCTGTGATCTACGTAGAACAAACCCTGTCTCCTCTGGGAAAAGTCTGTGGAGGTGTTTCCCTGAGATGTGCTACTATATTGCTTACCAGCAAGGTTAAATTAGATTATAAAGCCCTCTCTGGCAAAGAGGCTTCCAAGGCCGCCTCTAAATTTAGATTTAAACTTGGACTTGGTTTGGTTTGGTAAATGAGATCCACCCACTCCCTCAGTGTAAGGAGGTTAAGGTGGGCGCTTGGATCCAGAGAAGGAGGAAGCAGAAAGGTGGGTGTGGACCAACCAGCTGGGAGATGTTCCAGAACTCCCTCTGTCCTATAAAACACACATTGCCAGTTTCTAGCTCTCTGTGAGGACTTAGCATCCAAGGTCATTAATCAGAAGTAAAGGGGGGGTGGCAGCATCCCTGTGAGCTACAGGAGGCTGGTGTTCTCTTACTTGTCAGTTTCTGGACTGGTCAAGTCTCCCAGATTCTGTATATGGGCCCTTCTTTGGAACACCATGCAGCAACAGAGCTCTTGTGTTCAGGTTGCTTATCCTCTGGGTCTCAAGTGACACAGTTTGGCATCTCTTGGGATGTTTCTGAAGTTAGGGACCACAGGCCTCAGGGTGGAACCACAGTAGTTTCTGCAGAGAGTATAGGATGTGAGCTGTAGTGGGGGGGGGGGGGGGCAGGAGGGATGGAGGCTAAGGGTAAGGAAGAGAGGGAGGGATGAAGCTGGTTCAGGGTGGCCACCATAGGGGAAGGGACAGGGCATGCAAATACATTGCTAAAAGCCACCACAGATGCCACACACCTGTCTTGTTTCCAGGCAACATAGCAACACTATACCCTCATAATGTTTCATAGATTTCAAAGCCCTTTCCTATATATCTCCCACATCTGTGCTGTGGCTAGCAGGCTGAGCTTACACACAGACCCAGGGAGCTTCAGGCCCTGACATGAGAAGTAGCTGGACTCACATTACTTCTCAGGTTCCCAGAACATCATAGTATCATCTCCCCATATGACATGGCTTCTGACATCCTGACAGCATGAAGCCCTGTTTGCTTGGTTCTTCTTTCAGACGACTATGGCCCTGGTACCTACATCCCTGTACTCCCCAGCCAAAGACTCACTCACAACCACCCTTAGCAAGGTCCCCCTTTACAGAGAACATGCCTGAGCCGAGAGCGGTCAAGGACTTAGCTGAGCAGCCCAGGGCCAGGGACTGCCCCTTTGTGCCTTGCTGTGCCCCAGTATGCCCTGCTGCCTCAATGCCTGCCTGAAAAGCTCTGTAGTATCCTACACTCCCTGCTCCAAGGTGTGCCTAACTTGCACAGAACAAGAAAGGCTGCTCAGGAGAGCTGGGCTCGTGGGCTGCAGGCGCATTAAATTTTTTACTTTTAAAAGAAAGCATCTTAATCTGCCACCTGATATATATTTCCTCGCGCAATAAGAATGAATGATTTTGTTTCGACAGATGGAGAAGTGTGTGCATACTTTTTATAGCATGTTTTTACACCTTTGCCGTTGACGGCTGCACGACTCACGACCCACGGTGTGTCTTGATTACTGCACAGCTCGACCCGCAGTGTCAGGATGACAGCTCCACTCGTGGCGTGGGCACAGCCCCCGACACGTAGTCTGGGTCAACCACTGGCCAGGAGCATTTGCTAGCGTTTCCTCTGCCTTTGTGATGTTTTAGGCGTTCTCTGCACTGGATAAAGAGGACACAGGGTTCGTGAAGGCTATGGAATTTGGAGATGTCCTGAAGAGCGTGTGCCAGAAGCTAACAGATAACCAATACCATTACTTCTTGAGGAGATTAAGACTTCACCTTTCACCCAACATACACTGGAAATACTTCGTGGAGAACTTCAACTCCTTCTCGGACGAGGTAAGGCACCCCCCCCCTCAAAGCAGCTCACAGGGACAGCCGATTCGAACGTCATCCTTAGAGCAACCCAAGTGAAAACCCGTGATAAACTCTGTGGAGTGGTGGAAGGGAAATCGTATCCTTTCCTTTGTGGGGAAAGTGCTTTCTTGTTTTAAGAAGCCCGAGAGCTTGCTTTCACTTGCTGGCTTTAGCATTCAGAGCACCTTAGATCTCAGAACAAGATCTGGTATCCAGAGAGGTGCAGCCCACTGAGGCCAGGCCAGGGGCTGCACCGGCAGAGCCCCAGACAAGAGTCGGAGAACATGGAGGTGTGACGGTCCTGAAAGATGCACAGGTGGAAGGTAGAAAGCCCCCTGGACAGCCAAGCGGGCTTCATGAAGTGGGGTGGCAAAGGCTCCCTAGGGCTACATAAGTGACTCTGTGTCACTGACAAGAGCTCTAGCCTAGGCCAGTGAGGAAAAGCCATTCCACACAGCAGGCTATGCTGAGGGGACCCCGCCCTTGATGGAGGAACAAACGGATGCTCACACTAGTGCGGCTAACTGTCCTCTGAGCTGGCTGCTCTGGTCTGCTCTTGATGTCCTTCTCAGTTGCCAGACTGTGTGCGACCGTGTGCTGAACACTCAAGTTCAAGGTCCTCAGTCAGAACCACCTGGTTAGGCATCTCCTACTGATGGGCCAATTTTATAGGTAAGGACTCTGGCCCAGAGGTGGTGGGTGCTCCCCTGCCTCAGCCTCCCAGTCTCAGGATTACAGTCCTGAGCCAGCCTGCCCAGTTTTTACTCAGATTAATATGCTGGGTTTAGTTCACTCACATAATCTATTTTAAAGATCATCTCCATGTTAAATGGAAACACTCTTTGTCGAGAGCATGCTAGTATTCTTGTGTGTGTGCTCCCTACCCTCCTGTTGGGAGCATGTAGGTTATCTTGGGTTTCTTCCATGACAGGCAAAGCCTCTGTGCCTGTGTCCTGCGGCACACATGTATACATATGCACTCATGTGATGCATGTGTGTAAATATGCATGTGAGGCATGCACAGACACACATGTACAAGCATGTATTTGCATATGCATATGCACACACACACACACACACACACACACACTGCTGCTGCTGCTGCTTGCTGCTCCATGTGAAATGGCTATTGGTCCTGATGTTGCCTGCAGTCTCTTGGGTGGCTATGCAGGCGCTCTGTGAGTGGCACACCAGGCTTCCTGGTGCTGCATGGCCCCACCAGCCCTCTTTTCAGCCCCCTTAGCCTTGCCTTGGTTTTAATGAGGTCAGGCTGTGATGTTAGGCCCCCTGTCCCCTGGCTGTTACAAAGACCTTCTTCTGTTTTGTAGCAGGATTTTAATCTTCACAAATGGTGGCCTTTGCTCTCCCCTGTGATTATGCTTTCTGTCTTCCTATAAGAAATATGATGTTTGTTGTGTAAAGCTGAGAAAAGACAATGTTCATGTGACACCCCCACAGTAACAGTGACTTGTCCCTACAAGGAAGCAGCAAGCTCTGGATCAGGCAGGGTGCTTTCTGTGTGCTTCCCCATTGTTAAGCGGGTGAGGGAGGTGGACAGATCAGCTCCACCAAGTATTGCCCCCAGCCTGTCCTGCCAGCAAGGAAGGCAGTTTCCAAGCCAACGCCTCTGCGCCTCCTTGAAGACTGCTTTTCCTGTTTTGATTGCATTTGGAACTATGCAGAGTAGAGATGACACAGAAGATATAAACTGGGTGTCTTGGCCTTTTCCACTTATAGCAAAATGGTGCCGTGCCACCTACAGGCAGAATGTTGATGCTTAGAAACTTCCTGTTGACACTTTTACTCCTAAGCATTTAGAGTGTTCCCACTTTTGCCACTGTGATGTATTCTTCAGTGAACACTCTCCATTGTAAACCTATGTGTACATGTTACAGTTTCTAATGTCTATGAGGTGCATGCACATGTGCGCACATGGAGGCTAAAGGTTGATATCACATGTCTTCCTCAGTTCTCTCCACCATATTTACTATGCTTAGGTCTCTTGATGGTCAGCCAGTCTAGGTAGCCAGATTACCATAGTTTCTGTCTCTTGGGGGCTGACATCATAGGTGGGCCAGAACGCCAGCCCACTTTGCTGTTAGTTTTCTTTTTTTAATGTTCCATGGTCATCTGTTCTTTACATGTTAACCAGTTCTGGCTTTCTGTGATGTCTCCATGGGTGACATCTCCATCCATGGTGTTGCTATCTGTTGCACAAAGAACCTTCTCAGACAAGGGGTGATAGCCATGTTTATCTGCGGGTATAGGGATAAGTATTTAATGCAGTTGGGGATTGTGCTGGCTTAGGAACGAATATGCCTGCCCAGTTTCTTTGTGGGTTCTGGAATCCTAATCCTCTACTTCATGCTTGAGTGATGAGCACTTGATCTCCCAAACCAACCCTCACCCCCAGACCCTGTGTCTATATTTTATGGAATCCCAGAGCAAAAATATCTGGGGTGAAAGAGCAGGAATATCTTTACTGATCTTGAAAGCAACTCCCTATAAGATATTTTAAAAACAATTCTGTGACGCAATTGTGTGTATTGCATCATCTGAAATCAACATTGTTGAAGGCGATTGGATGTAGACAGTACATATAGCTCCAGGGAACACCTGTGTCCATCACACGCTATTTAGCGTGAACTCATAGCTTTGAAGGGAGGAGTTGAGATTGCCCCTCTGCTCAGCAATATGGCTTCTCTCCAACCCCTCTGCATGAGCCTTTCCAGTCAGACTCTGGGCAATGGTATTTGAGGTCTGCTAGAGTTTTTCAGGACTTTTGTGATTGATTTAAAATTATTTTTAATTTAAAAAATTCATGTCTATTTGTATGTGTCTGGGGTGTGTATAAACATATTGACCAGAGAGGTCAGAGATCTTGGATATCCTGGAGCTAAAGTTGCAGGAAGTTATAAATTACTTAGTGTATATTCCCTGCCTTCTAGAGTACCTGCTCCAGCCTAGACGACAGGGAACAAGGCCTAGGTCATATGTCTGATGCTAGGGTGTTCTACTGCACAACAACTAGGAAGCTGGACGCAGGCCTGTGTGAGAGGGAGGCTTAAAGGGGATGGGCCTCCCTAGAGATAGGCGTGATCAAGGCACTCAGTCAGATGGAAGAGCGTGCCAGCGCAGAGTCCGTGGTATGCAGGAGAAGGTGAGCTCTGTAGGGAAAGCTGTCATGGCTCTTGCCAGGCGTAGGGTCCTACAGTTCTTGAGTAACTTGATGGAAAGTAGAGGTGTCCAGGCCTGCTTGGACTGTATAACAAAAGATCTGTGGAAGCTAAATATGGAAGAGAAAGAGCCCATACCTGGAGGTAGGGCCTGGTGGTGGTGGTGGGGAATCTGAAGTCCCACCTTGGGTGCCATTTGTCCTCACACAGGACTCAGCAGGGGGCAAAATGCCACTAGACCTCTACCTGAGGCACTTGGAGCCCCTCATATTAGCTGATACAGCAGTGGTTCTCAACCTCCCTAATGCTGCAACCCTTTAATACTGTTCCTCATGCTTTGATGACCCCCCCCCACCCTAAACTTATTTCATGGCTACTTCATAACTGTAATCTTGCTACTGTAATGAATCATAATATAGATATCTGATATGCGAACTCCAAAGGGGTTGTGACCCACCGTTTAAGAACCACTGTATCACGCGTTCTCTTTACAAGACACACTTTGCCCAACACCCTGTGAAGGTTCTGGAAGAATGGCCAATGGAATGATGTTAAAGTGCTTCTCAGTGGAACACTGGGAAGAGCTAAGGCCACAATGATACCTGCCCCACCCTCTGTGCACCTTCCTTCATCAGGGAGTGACTGGTCATGGCGTGGGGGTGGGGGACACCAGAGAAGTAGCTGAACCCCAGTCCTGCATATCTCCCAGGGTTCTGGAGACACCTAGCTGAGAGATGTGAGCCAGAAGATTCTCGATTACCAGGCTGACAGGCTGAGGCAGGGACCACAGGCTCGAGGGACCACAAGGCCCCCTGTGGCCACGGCAAGGCACCATGTGGCTGCTCAGTTTGTCCTGTTTACTCACTGACTAGGGCAGGAAGCAGGGACACAGAGACCACCCACTGGCTCTTGAATGCTTTTCAGAGTGTAGATGCCTAGCTCTGGGCCACAGGGAAGGGCTGGGGACTCCTTCCTCCATGCGAGGAGGGAATTGGGGGAGAATAGGCCTTTGTCACTCAGCCTGCTACAGCTTCATCCCACCCTCTCACCAGGAGGGAAGAGAAGTCAGGAGTGGTAGGACTGAGTAAAGTCTCACTTCAGCTCATTAAGGGGACATCAGCCACCCTCTCCCTCTAGGAGACACAGGGGAGGCAAGTAATTAAAAAGAGATTACTGAAGTGTAATTAAAGAAACCAACACCTTCCTCATAGAGGGATTCAGCAGAGATTCCCCCCAGCCAAGGCCACTTGATTCTTGGGCTGTAGAACTGTACTCATGCCCTCAGTAAGACCTCAAGTGTGCCGAAATAATGGAGACCGTCATCTGGCTCCACCTACGTCTCATGCTGAGTGAACCTCAGTGTCCCTTCTCAGACATGTTTGTGACCTCACATCTTGTGGCCTTTGTGCAGGGACGTGGGACGAAGCCCTTCCCACAGGAGATGCATCCTGGGTCCTGGCTCCACACTGCGGCTCCTCCGCCCTAGGCCGTTCCTGCTCCCAGGGTCACCAGTGTAGTTAGTGCTTCGAAAGAGCAGGGTCAGGGCAGAAGAGCCCGCCCAAGACTGTGGGGAGTCTCACTGTGGGGAGGCCCAGGAGCCCACCTGCAAGCCAGGCCAGAGGCTCTTCCCACGCACAGCCCACTCACACAGGAAGACCAGCCCCATGGTTGCAGAGGTCAATGGGTCCATGAAGGAGAAGGTGACCCCAGTGTCCCTCGCCATTGGGGATCAACTTCTCCAGCATCCAACATGAAGGAGAAGTGTTGGGCTTAAAATGTGGCCCAGTGGCCAGGTTACAGGACAAAGGAGCAAGAGATAGGCCCCTCCTCAGCCAAGCTCCCTCTCAGCTCCCGAAAAGCATTCCACACCCAAGCGCTTTGTGTAGAAGACAGGGCATCGCCTTGCCTGAAGAAAATCACTCCTGCTCAGTGTAGTGTTTGGATCCACTGAGTAACAGAGGTGGGTTCAGCTCAGTGGTGGCACTGCCACTGGGTATACCAGGAAGCCAGGAGCCAAGTCCAGGGCTGCTGGGTCAAGGAAGTCCTGCAGAGAATGGCTACGATACAGTGGTGTCCTCTCTCTGCCTCTGTCTCTGTCTCTCTATGTCTGTCTGTCTGTCTGCTGACTAGTACTCCATAGCTCCTCATCCCGCAAACTGGGCATCGTGGGGTCCAGGTGTGCAGTGGACAAGGGGGTGCACTCAGAGGACCCCACTGGGTGACATACCTTCACAGAATTGGCCATGGCCACTCCTGCGGAAGCCTGAGTTTGTACTGTGCTGAGATACTAAGAAGAAAGAACAACTTGCCCACCCAGTGATTGTGTGTGGCCAGCCACAGTCATCATCTTGTCACCACAATCAAATGTCACCAGACAGGAGGGCATCAGGCAGTTGCTACGAGACAGCCACACCCCAGGCGTCCTCACGGATACTCTTCGCTGGTCCTCTCCATAGCCCTGCATGCCGTGGGCACATTATATCAGCATACCTTTCAGAAAGGAAGCCAAGGTTCAGAGAGCTGTGGCATGGCCCCCAGAACTTGCTGTCCAGGGCTGGGATTAGAATCCTACAGCTCGGTGAGCGCTGCTTCACTGTCCGCCCTTGGGACTGTCACATAGATTCCTTGCCCTGTGGTTGACACAGCGTCCAGCTTCGCAGGATCCCTGGCCCAGGCAATACCAAATAACTGGTGATGATGTGGTCAGTGGTGTGAAATTTATTTGAGTAGAGGAATTTATATTAGCATTTTCATAAGTGATTCCATCCCTGAGTTTATTGGGTCATTAGCCAAAGGGGGTGGCTTTGTGTCCCTGAACTTTGTCAGTTTCACACTTTCAAAGGGATCCATGAGGTGGGAGTTTGCACAGCTCTGGGTGGATTCTGTGTGAGTGTGCACAGCATTGCCAGAAGCGAGCCCAAGAGCTAGGAGACAGTGAGGGGGGCAGGGAAGAGAATCAGGAGGCAGGCAGGAGTGGTTTTCTTTTTTTCTTTTTTTTTTTTTCTTTTTTTTTTTGGATTTTGGGGTTTGGTTTTTTTGAGACAGGGTTTCTCTGTATAGCCCTGGCTGTCCTGGAACTCACTCTGTAGACCAGGCTGGCCTCGAACTCAGAAATCCGCCTGCCCCTGCCTCCCAGAGTGCTGGGATTATAGGCGTGAGCCACCACGCCCGGCTCAGGAGTGGTTTTCTGATGAGCCTGTGAACCAGGAAGGAAAGATGTGGGAGGGGAAAACATGCTGGAGGAACACTCTGTGAAGTCCCAAGTCTGGGGAGGGAGCACGCATCAGATGTGTAAGACATGAAGAATGGGCGAGGCAGCAGCAGGCCCTGTGGAGGAGGCCACAGCCTCTGTTCCCACCCATTCAGACATCTCTGAATGTCCTCTGGGGTGAGAGGTTTCAGTCTCCCAGTCACAGCCCTAGGACAGTACCTGGCAACTGCCCGGCAGTGTTTGTGAGCTTCTGAATCTTCTTCCAAGGAGGCCCTTGTGTTCTGCGTGGCTGTGGGAGGAATCATCATGGAAGCTTACTGTATGTCTGGAGTGGGACTACTTTGAGATCTGTCACTGGCGGGGAGAGCCGAAGGATACCACAAGTCCCACCTTTCAGAATCCAGCCCTGTGGCTCTGTCAGTCAGAAAGCCCCAAGCCACTCAGGATGGTGGGAGGATTTCGGAGACTGTACTGGGTCCAGCCTGCACTCTGTGAAGGCAGCTTGGCTAGCATCTTACTGGGCTGGGCCTCAGCAAGCACTGACAGGGTTGGTTTAATTTGGGGGCCTTTCCAGAGATGCTGTGGAAGCCAGAAATTCTCCGTGCACAGCTGTAATCAGCAACGTCGGGAGGAAATATTTGACTCCTAATTTGAGGGGATGTGGTTCATCATGGTTTCTCCACCAGGGAACAGTGGCAGGCAGCAGGCTGTGCAGAGCTGTGGTGAGGACAACTTGCTCACATCTTCAAGGATCAGGAGGTGGGGGACAAGGGGGGAGCAAGAGCCTGGACTAGGAATCTGGAGGCCAGTGACATACTTCCTGCACCTAGGCCCCACTTCCTATCGGCCCCCACAGCCTCCCAGCTGAGGGCCAAATGTCCAAACACACAAACCTGTGGGGATATGTCGCAGTAGCCTTCACAGTCCATGCCACCAGGACACTTGGGATGGCGCCTGGGGTAGTGGTATCATGCCTCCTAGGTCTTGACACCTGTCCAGTCGTCCTCCCTGGGGCACGCCCACTCCCTTTCCTGCCTCTGCCTCTTTGCATCGGGCAGGCACCACAGGTGAGCAGGAGAATCTTCCTCTCAGAGCTCAGACTTCATTTTCATCTAGGTTTTCAATGCTTTTTTTTTTTCTGGACAGGCAGTTTCATCGCTATTATTTTTAGATCCATTTTAGATTCATTTACCCACTGTAAATATAAATGAAGGCACAGTACAATTAATTTCCCTTAATCAAAATATTTGATGGAATGAAGCAATTTTTCAATTTTTGGAACTAATTATAACCTCCTCTAGAAGGAAGTGCCGAGTTCTGTGCTGTTTCTAATTAGAAGCCTCTTGCTGCCTGCTGAGTTCTTGAGGATAGGGTTTCTAAGGCTCCCCCACTCGGGGGGCAGGGGGGAGTCATAGATGACGCTTTGGGTTGTCTCTGAATCCCGACAGCAGAACTGGTTCTGTGAAGCGTGGCTGGATGGGCTAACTCTGGCCTTCCTAGTAGATTTGTACACCAGTGGGATTCTAAGCCAGCATTAGAGTGGACCTCCCTAAACCACTTTGTCTGAATGTGTTTGCTCTAGGGCAAGGTTAATACCATCTCTAGTACCATAGGTGCTTCAGTAGTATAAAGGTTACCAGGAGCTGGGCTGCTCAAGCCCTGAGGCTACACACACACACACACACACATACTCACACACACACACACCACGTGCACGCACACACACACACACACACACACACACACACACACACACACACGCACTGCTCTCTTTGTCTGCCTACCCTGATTCCTGTTCCCAGGCACCTTTGCTGTAAAGCTGACTGCTGGTGGGAGATGTCTCTGCATCTGAAGCTGACGGTGGTGTCTTCTCTGATTAGAAAGAACATTCCTCTTAGTTATAGGGGGAAAAAAAAGGCACAATTTCCCCCATTCAGATGGGGCACAAAAGCGTCAGACTGGGAGCCATCTGTTCCTTCTTGGCGCCCACGGGTGAGCGCTGCTGGGGGCTAAGCTGAGGCAGTGGATCCCGAAGGCCAGAGCCCAGCAGGCTCCGTGCAAACCCCGGGGAAGCCTGGCTCTGCCCCCAGGGTCGCGTGGGATCTCTGGGTGACACTGGTGTATATATGGGGGCAACAGTGCCAGGAAGTTGACAGTGGCCTGAAGACCTTATGCTAGTGCTTTAGAGGTGACGACAGCGGTGGTCCCTGTGGGTGGGATTTCCAGTGACCTTGCTTTCTCTGTGCTCTGAGTGACCGCCACGGGAGTGTAGGCATAATTCTGGTACACAGACAAAGACATTCCTAGCTGGAGCGAACAGTGACTGCGTCAGCCAGGGGTTCCATCTCCTTGTCCACCAACTCAGTCCCTGGATGTCATCTTGGACAGCATTTGAGGTCCTCTCTTTTCTCCCACAACCCCAACTTTCTGGTTAGAGGGGGATGATGTCACTGTCCCTGTTGTCTGGCTGGTTTGGAAGGGCATGTTTGGCCAGTACATGGTTGGAATGTAAGTACTGCCCTTCCTGCCCCACGCCTTCATGACAGTGTCAGGGGGGCCATGTCTCTTCCCGAGGGTCCTCCCACTTACCTAGGGGACTTGGCCCACGTCCCTCTCTCTCACCCAGGACACTAAGTTCCATATGAGCAGAGCATGGAGAGCCATTGGGTCCCTGGGTCCCCAGGTGAAGCAGATGTGCCACAGATAGCAGTAAATGGCTGCCTGTCCCAGCGTCAAGGCCTACTGTGTGTTTGCCCCGGGAGGATGGCTCAGGCAGGTGTGTCACCACTCCTGGGACTGGGACTAATCAGCCTAACCGCTGCTTTCTGGATGGAACTGCACAGATGGGCAGCAGCAAATCTGGGTCAACATCAGAGATGTGAGTCTGGCCAGGGCCCTGCCTTGGCACAGCTGCTCAGACTATAGGCATGTGGGACGTTTGTGGATTACAGTGCACATGGGTGTGCACAGGTGTGGTCATTCCTTATGCGGTCATCTGGCGGTCCTCTTCTAGTCATTCCCCTGCATCATAGATGTTCTCTTGCTAAGTGTTTGCTTGGTACCACTCCTGACCTAGCATCTATAGAAATAGCATGTTGCTCCTAACCATGAGTGTAAGGTTTTCATTATTGCCAATGCTTTATATAGCTTGTTAATTTTCCCTCTTTTATTTTCTAAAGAGGATCTGGAATGAGTCAGGCCTGAGTTGACCACAGGGATACTTCCTGGTTTGGGAATGTCCTTCTCTCTAGCATGGAGATGATCAGAGTTCCCAGTTGGCTAATGTAGAATCTTGCTGCCTTTCTATTTCCTTGCCTCCCTAGAGTTGATCCATGGTCACCACCCACCCAGAGCAGGCAGAATCCAACCCCATCCCTCATTATACCACCCACCGGCAATGCTGGCATCATTGTGCGGCTTGTTTCTTGGTTCCACTGTGCCCCCAATCTCTCCCCTAACTCCTGGGTATTCTCTCCCTGGGAGGCAGAGGACAGGGACCCTTGCTCTCTATGAAGTTCATCTGTCAGAGTAGAGAGCAGCAGAGAAGTGTGACAGGAAATGGGTGAGGGAGGGGATGGGCGGATGAGGCTCCAAGACGCCACAGACTGGAGGAGGAATGGAGACAAAGCACAAAGCCTCCCAGGGCAGTGCTGTAGCCCCAGTGTTCCGCAAGCCAGCAGGGGCCCTCAGCTGGAACAGGGTGGGTGGGGTCACAGAATGCAGGGCCCATTGTGAAGCTGGCCTCTTGTCCTGGGGCTCAGAAGGGTCTGGCCTTGATTGGGCCGCTGCTTCTGAAAAAGAGCCTGCTCAGAGGAGCATGCCCCAGACATGGGCAGGGGAAATCAGAGTGAGGTGAGACCAGGGCTGAGCTAATTGTGGATGGAGACAGAAAACAGTCAGCACAGGCGGCTGCAGGCCTTGGGATGAATATGGAGAGCTTCTGTGAGCTGGGGCAGAAGCTGTAGAGGATCACACTTTGATGCTCAGGGGGAAAGGGTCATCTCTAATGAAACTGATGAGCCTTGTTTGGGCTCCGCCCCTCACTGAGGCCATCCATCTAAGGCAGCCGCACTGCTGTCCAGTGTTGTCTAAGCAAACAGGTCTCTTCATCAAAGGCTCCTTGGGGTGCAGGGGGTGGTGCCTCAGTCACTGGTCGGCAGAGCCAATGCCAACACAGAGCGAGTCTCAGCCAAGCTCCATGACTCTCACTGGGTCACAGATGCAGCCAGCTTGAGTCTCTGGTGGCCACGCCTTCTCCAAAAGTGTATGACAATGTATTTTTCACTTGACCTTAGCCAAAAGGCTGAGAAACAATTACAGTGTATGTTTCAATCATTGATGTACTTGTCAAAATGTCTATTGATTCCCATCCCCAATAAAGGTGTGTGGGGAGAGGAGGAGGGAGGAATGGAGGGAGAGAGGGAGACTGCGTGTACAACAACCTCAGCTATATTTCCTCAGAAGCCATCCATCTTGTTGGAGATAGAATATCTCACTGGCTTGAGAATCCACTAGTCTATGCTATACTGTGCTGTGCTGTGCTGCCCATGAACCCCAGGGGTGCTCCTGTCTCCATTTCCCCCATGCTGGGATTTTAGAGGCACACCATCCTGCCCTCCTCTTAGGGTGAGACCTGCGGAACCAGTTCAGGTCCTTGTGTGCTTTTGTGGCAGGTGCTTTACCCACTGAGTGGTCTCCCCAAGCCCCAGAGATGGTTTATTTTTGGAACTTGAAAGGGGCTTGTAGCTTGAATCTGACTCTCCTGATGGGGAGCACGGCCTTGCCCTCCCCTCGACCTGGTCGCAGTAAATGCTGGTTTCTCTCAGGAAGCTCCGTTTCTCTCAGGCTCTCGCCCATGGGTTCAGTAGCCTGTCATCGATGAGTGATGTGCTTCGGCTTGTAACCCGTCACAGCTAGTGCCTCTCAGGGGCAGGCATTGCTCTTGCAGTTTTAGTTCAAATTGGACCGCTTTCCTAAATCATTTGGAAACTTTCTAGTCGATTTGTCTTTCTAACAGCGGTGATGGCTCCAGCATGTCATTCTCCATTTTCTTGTCTTATCTCAAGAAGTAGGTTTTGTAAAAATGGGTATAGAAGGCGAGGCATGGAGGTGCACATCTGTCACCCAATCCCAGAGAAGCTTAAGGTGTGGGGATGCTGAGCGAGGCCAGCCTGGGCTACAAAGATGAATCACAAACTAAGTAAATGAAGCCTGGACTATTTAAGGCTGACAGCGGCCAACGATGCCACTCAAGCCTGCAGACCCGAGTTCAGTCACTGGAACCCGTGTCAAGGTAGAAGAGACGCAGCTGCACGGGGCCATTAATTTACGACTGTCACCTCACAGTCTGGACAGTTTTACTCCCCTTCAGTAAAGGAGGAGACAGGCAAAGAGAGGGCAAGCCTTCCTTGGAGAGCCTCTCAGCCCAGCAGAAGAAGAGAGTGCAGTCGAGGCCAGCCCCGGGCCTGCCTTTCTCCCATACAGAGCTCCCACAGTGTTTCACGTGTGCTTTTGGATTTGGAGGTGGGACCCCACCCTCTGCTCTGTGGGTGCTGATGCCCTGTGGAAGGGCAGGGATGCTAGGGGATGCCAAGCTCTGGGACTCACACTTCCGGCCATCCGAGTTCAGAAATGCATGAGACGCACCAGCATCTCCACCTCAGTTCTTCCCAATCAAGAGAATGATGCCCATTTACTTTCCAGAGTCAATGTGGGCATGCAGATGACTCTGGTACCCGCGGGTGCTCGGAGCTGGTGTCTGAGTGGAAGTGTGTGGTCTGTGTTTCCTAGGACACTCCCAGCAGTTGTCAGGGTTTGCTAGTTTCATAAAACAGGCCACTTGACAGCGACGGAGTGCAGACATCACTGCTGGGTCACTTAAAGTGTGGCCAAGTTAGGAGCATTTCCTGTCAGTCTGCCAGTTTGCCTAGCACAGCACTGGTAGCCACAGTAAGAGCCAGTGTCGAAGCAAGGATCATGACAAGACTGTCATCACCAGGGCCAGGGCCAGTATTGGATTTTCTTGACCTTTGGCTATTGCTGGCCAGGTCTCCTTTGCCAGCAGAGTATCACCTTCTCCCTGTCCCCTCCCCCAGGCCTCCTAGCTTCAGGACAGTTGGCACACTCAACAAGGAGGTGCCGCTCAAAGCTGTTCTCCTTTCTTACAGGAGGCTAAAACCCCTCCTAACACATACTTTCACCCTCTGGGTCTCCCAAGCCTGGCTGAATGAAGCATGGTGCCCAGTCTCCCCAGAGACCTGACCTGACCAGACACCCACACACACACACCCCAAATAAACTGAGAGTTCCTCCCTGTTTTCCAGGCTCCTTTGATGTCATTTCGCAAGTAACAACTCCTGGCTTGCCACTGCAGTCCACCTATCCCCACAGTGAAGTGCCAGACACTGAACATAGGGTTTAGTCCTCCTGGGGGCCCCCAACTACAAGCCCTTTACCTGATCATAATTATAATGAGCCTTTGCCTCTGTCCAGGAAGTCCCTAATCCTCGCCCAGGTTGTACATCTTTGCTAGGCTCCCCAGCACCCTGGACAGCTCCGCTCACCATTTTGGTTTCTGGGGACTCTAACTTAAAAGTCCTTTTGCTAACCTAATGTGGTTAGCATTTTACTAACTAAGCCATCTCCCCAGCCCTTGGGTATCTTAAACGAAACCAGAGAAGCAGCCATCAAGAACGAAGGAACAGGAGAGTCAATGGTGCACCACTCCTTTGGGCTTCTCAGCCCACCTTCCAAGGGCAGAGTGCCACCCTGGGGACCACTCTCCTGCCGCCAAGGGAGCCAGGCCTTCCACCCAGCTGGGCTGACCTGTCGTTAGAAATCATGACGCATCTCCTCCTCCCTCTCCCATTAAGCTTTGCCTCCCTGCACAGAGACAAGAGGCATCTACTGTTCACCCAGCGGACCAATTTTCATCAATTTTCATTCCGTTTTCTGCAGACCGCCGACGAGTGGGCAGAGAACATGCCCAAGGTCCCGCCCCCCACATCTCCCAAAGAATCATCCAACAGAGACATCTTGGCACGAGTGCAAAAGGCAGTAGCATCCCACTACCACACCATCGCCCAGGAGTTTGAGAACTTCGACACCCTGAAAAGCAACACAGTCTCCAGAGATGAGTTCAGATCCATCTGCACCCGCCACGTACAGATCCTGACGGACGAGCAGGTAAGAGGGCGGCCACTCACCCCAAGCAGGTGACAGAGCAGACAGTTCTCCACTGCACTCTTTTCCTTTTCTTTTTTTCTTTCTTTTTTGTTTTTGTTTTGTTTTTTTCAAGGCGGGGTTTCTCTGTATAGCCCCTGGCTGTCCTGGAACTCACTCTGTAGACCAGGCTGGCCTCAAACTCAGAAATCCGCCTGCCCCTACCTCCTGAGTGCTGGGATTACAGGCGTGCGCCACCACCGCCCGGCTTTGCGCTCCTTTTTTAAGGTAATTTCCCATCCCCCCTTTCTTTTCCTCCTCCTTTCTTTCTCTTCCTTCACCCTCCCCCTCCTTCTCCTTTCTCTTCCTTTCTCCCTCATCCATAAGCTCTCCCTAGATAGCCCTTAATAACCTGGAACTCCCGCTTTGTAGAGAAAACTGGCCTTGGATTTGGGTTGATCATCTTCTCCCTCCCCATTGCTGGGAGTGCCTGCGTGAGCTCGCACGCCCTGCTGGGGTCTCAGTTTGTTGTAACCCACAGAAGCCTCTGTTGCTCTATCAGCTGTGAGCGTTTCAGTCGGGGTGAGCTTCAGGTCCCTTTTGCTGTTAAAATGAGTGCCAGCTCTCAGTCAGTCTCCTGCCTCTGCAATCATCTGGTACTGGAATGATTGACATCGAGTTTCCTCTCTGTGTTGTACCCTGGGGCAGCACGCTGTGCCAGTCATGTTGTCAATGGCACCAGAACACTTAGTACCACTTAACCTCCATCTTGTCTCCATGACCTGGCTCACCCACATGATAAAAACTTACTTCACACTCAAAGGAGTCCAGCTCTCCAGAGCTCCATTCCATGATTGGGGGAGGGGACATGGCTTTGGAAACCTGTAGGTACAGTTGGCCTTCAGGAGAGAGAGAGAGAGAGAGAGAGAGAGAGAGAGAGAGAGAGAGAGAGAGAGAGAGAGAGAGAGACACAGAGACAGACACAGAGACAGACACAGAGACACAGAGAGCAGCTTCAGTGCTGAGTTTGAACTGATGGGCTGTCAGGGCTCTGCATGAAATGTGTTGTTAGCTATCCACCATCAGTGCTAGGTCTGCCTAGCTGTTGCTTCAGGTGACAGACCACAGCTCCTCCTTACAGCAGGTCTGTGGGGTTAGGGAAAGTCTACATTTAGCCTTATCATGAAGGAGGATCTCTCAATATTTTGTGATTTCTGCCCCTGCCCCAAAACAGACACCCCTAGCAAGTGAGAAAGATGCTTGCAGATAATAAAATAACAGGCTTTTGCAGCTGTCCAGCTGTGCACCTTTGTAGTTGTGCACCTGTCCAGATGTGCACCTGTGCAGATGTGCACCTATCCGGCTATACTCCTGTCCAGCTGTGCACTGTGCACCTGTCCAGCTGTGCGACTATCCAGCTGTGCGACTATCCAGCTGTGCGACTGTCCAGCTGTGTGCCTGCCCAGCTGTGTGCCTGTCCAGCTGTCTGTGCACCCATTCAGCTGTGCACCTGTCCAGCTATGTGACTCAGAAAAGTCAGTTGGCATCCCTGTATGCTTCCCACCATGCTCCTGGCACCCTGCTCTCCTAGCCAGCTGCCTTCTCTGCCCCTGCCAGCACCTGGTGCCTGTATCTCTTGCTGCCTGCTCCTCCTCCCAGATTCTAAGCAGAAGGAGGCTTTTCCCAGCCTCACTTGGCCCTTTCCATTCTCTCCATCCTCCCAGTTCCGGAGGTCCTGGTCCCCTGACCCCAGCCTTGGCCTCTGAGCAGGTTTCTGGGTACAGCCACCAACCTTGATGTGCAGCAAATGCACAGAGCCAGCAAGCCCACCCGTGCACAAATGCTGGTGCTGGGCTGCTGTCAACAGACAAATTTTCCCCTGCTGCTGTGACGTAATACCTGACAAACGCAACTTGGGGGAGGAAGGGTTCCTTTTGGCTCAGGGTTTAAGATAGTCTGTCCTGGAGGGGAAGCATGGTGACAGAGGCTGGAGGCAGCGGGCCATGTGTGCACAGCCAGGAAGCAGGGAGAGATAGCTGCTGGTCACTTCCTACCTACCTTTTATTCAGCCCAGGGCTGCAGCCCACTGGATGGTCCTGCTCACACTTGGGGTGTGTCTTCCACCTTAATTAGTCTAATCCAGAATGCACCATACAAATATGCATAAAGGCTCATCTCCTATGTGATTCTAGACCCTGTCTAGTTGACAGTCAAGATTAATTATTCCAGTAGAGGAGGGGCATGGAGGCCAGAGGAGCAGGGCTCATGAAGAGTGTGTGTGTCCCCTTTTCTACAACGCCCCTGCAGCTGGGAGGAACCTGCATTTGCAGCTCGTTCTTGGCTCCACTCTGGGCGTAGCCATCCTCACCTTGCCCAAGGTTACAGGAACACCAGCTGATCCTCTCCTGAAGGTTTTGGAGCGTCTGTTTTCTATTCTTGTCATGCAGGCAGCACCTGTTTGTCCACCTGTGTGAAGTGGGTCCCCTGGGCGCTGGGGACTCTGTGGCCCTCCTTCATCCTCAGTGTCAGCGATGTCTTATCAGCCATCCTTTCACGGGGGTCAGCTCTAACTCCGCTCTGCTCCACCAGACCGTAAATGACCAGCACCTGGGTCTCTGTGCTCTGTCCAGCCGGGAGTGCCTGCAACCCGGGAGCAAAGCTGTCTGGTGTTTCAGTGCCGTTACATTGGCTCCCCTGGAAGTCTGGTGATGCATGCCTGTAAGACCAGAACTGAGGCAGGAGAACCACAAGCTCCCTGACAGTGTGGGCTTCATGAGCCCCTGTCTCCACGGGTGTGGGGGAGGGGAAGCTGCCACACTTTATTGGATTGCACCAACTGAGCTTCCTGTCCACTGACCGGCCTCTCCCCCTTTCTGTGACTGTCCCTGTAACATTTTGCTCTCTTGTTGTTTGGGACTTCTGCTGTGTCCTCAACACCCATTTGGTTTGATCATAAGAAAACACTTGTAACTTCATCCCTTCAGTTAAGTTTTGTTAGCTGTCGTCATAACTACTTTGCTAAATTTGGCCATTGTTATCACTTGCCAACTATGGCTGGTACCTTGGGCCAGTTCTGAGTAGCAGGCAGGTGACCTTTCAGCCTATAGGCCTCTTGTTTTTTGTTTTTGTTTTTGTTTTTGTTTTTTTCTTGATTTGTAACAATGCCCAGATGCCACAGTCCTGTTAACCAGGGCTGTGGCAGCAGACAGAACAGCGGTGTTCCCTGTTCTAGCCATGAATGCTTTAGAGATTCCTTCGTATATCAAATGCCAGGGGCTCCTGATCAACTCTTCTCTGTCATATTTTTTTCCTTTCTAAAACCGAGCAACCATGGGTGGGTCCTGGCTGTCCCGAATGCTCACCCTACATGTACACATGTACCAAGATAGACATCTAGCTCTTCCCATTCAATTTCTCACTTCGGCGAGCCATGCTGATAGGCTTTATGATAGTAACGCAAACATACACTCCCGTGGTGAGCACAGTTTGGTCAGGGTGTGTTGAAATTGTTTCCTTGGTTGTAGAGATGGCTCAGTGGTTAGTGGTTAGGGACACTGACTGAGCTTGCAGAGGACCTGAGTTGGGTTCTGATCCACCAAAATGGTGGCTCACAACTGCTTGTAAATGTCAGATTCAAAGAAGCCAGTCTTACTCTAACCATGGCAGGCTCCCATATGTGTACCTACAAACGTCTACACTCCCCCCTTCTTCTCCCCGCCCCCTGCCTTGCTTTCCTTCTCTTTAAAATTAAAAACAAAGTTCTACCATGCTGGAATCTATGACAGGTAGGCATTTTGGTGACAATTTGTGTCAATGTCTGTGACTTCAGTCTGTACTTTCTTGTGTTGTCCATGTCTTCTGTGAATCAACAGCACCACAGCTGTGTAGGTGGAGGAGTCTTGGGCTGTGCACTTTCTTGTTTTGTTTGTGGGGCCTGGGCAGAACTGGGCCACCAGCTTCCTGAAAGCAAAGTAAAAATGTCCATAATGGAAGCCTTCAATTTGCCAGCGTGTTTCTCTGCCGGTTATGGGGCTACTCCGGTTCATCTGTTTTGGTAGCTTACGCTTATGACAGGAGCTTGTCCACTTTTCGATTCTTGGATTGGCATACACTGACTTACATCTGTGTCTGCTCGCTCCTCAGTGAGTTCTCGCCACGTGTGCCGCCCAGCTGGAGCACACTGCACGCGGTCTCCCCCAGCCTCACACGGCAGCCCTGCCTGCATTCTCTCCATCTCTCCCGAGGACCAGCTCTCAGCTTGCTGCTGCTGGCTTTCTACTGTATTGCAGCTCGCTCTCCTTGTTCTCTTTGCCTTGGCATAGGTTGGACGCAGGCTTTGAATTTCAGCTGCTCTTCCTTCCATAATAGGCATTTAAAACTGTACATTTCTGTCTAATTACTACTTTAGCTGCATCCAAATTTTGATACATAGTTGTAAAATTATAATGGAGCTCCTAGTCTCTTATTCCCATGTTGTGTCCTTTGATTTAGAAATACGGGTGGCTTTTTTTTTTTTTTTTTTGTTCCTGAATGAATGTGTTTTTAAAGAGTTATTAACTTATAAATGAACATGATTTTAATTAGAGAATGGTACTGGATCTTATCAGTTATTAGAATTATCTGAGATTGGATGTGTGGTCATTCTTTCTAAATGTGTCATTTGTAGCTAGATGGTATGTGTTGAATGGAGCATTATGAAGCATTCTACACCTGCTGATTGAAACCAGCTGTTACTTTTAGCCTCAGCTAAGAGTATTGTCTCAGTTAGCTTGGCCCATCAACAGCTAAAAAATGCGGATACTTGCAACTCAGTGTTAGATGTATCAAGTCCAAAGAAAATTGTTCTTAATCTTAAAGTCTATTTAATGTGATAATAGCATGGTCTCTGAGCTTTCCTTTCATTTAAAGTCTGTTTGGTTTATCTATTTAAATTTCTTCAAATCTTTTACATGCCTGACATTTTTGTGTGCCTGCTTTATGAGCAGCACACAAATGGATTCTTAAGCATCCTCTCTAGTGATCCCTGCCTTTTTACACAGAGTGTTTGGCACATTTACATTTATTGTTGTTGCTGTTGTCTCCATTTACTTCTGTTATCAACAGAACCCAGCTTCCCACTGTGCTCATGCTCATTTCCTTTATATTTGAAAAATGTAATTTCTTGACTTAATTTGGATTGAGCTTTTAAAAATAGCTGTTCTAATATAGTTGTCAAAAATTACATACTTTCTTAGTCAATAACTAGCTGTTGCCCTTAAGTTTTCCCACTTTTTAAAACAGGTTCCCTTGTTCTCTGGTTTGTGAGGATGCTGAGTTGCTGTGACTCAATGGGCTCCTTGGATTTCATGTTACTGTTATTAGTATTTTATCTTTCTCTTGTGATTTTTCTCTACAAATTAAAAACCCATGGTTCACTGAGTCCATTGGTGTTTGTTCAGTGTTGCTTTCTTTACCTATTCCATCTGAGGCCTTTCTTCTGCTCATATTTCTTCTTCTTCTCCTTCTCCTTCTCCACCACCTCCTCTTTCTCCTCCTCCTCCTCCTTCTTAGTGTGGCCTTTGTGATCTTAAATGATAAATTCAGTTTTTATATAAACATGCCTTTATTTTGCCATTTTTAGAAAGATAATGTTTAATGGGTAAAAATTAATTTTTCAAAGATGAAGTGACTGTTCACAATTTTCCACTCGGCTCTCTTTTGGTTTCTGCTGCTGCTCTTCAGGTTGCAGTTATGGCCACTGATCTCTGCCATCTGCTATGTGACATCTATCTGAAGGCACAGTCAGCCTTGGCTTGTCCATGGCAACTTACTCCTTCATATATGTGGTGACCTTGTTTCTCTGAAAGCCATTGCTAGGCTGAGTTTTCCTGGGCACTGTTAGCCTGTTGTTGCATTTAGTTATGGAGTCAACTTTGCAGGGAGAGCTCATGGTGCAGGGAGAGGTGGGGGTGAGCACCTGAGGGTCAGGTGAGGGACACAGCAGAACAAAGGGCAGGGGAGCATGCAGGCGGTGCAAGGAGAGTCTGGAAACAGGACGGGCAGAGAGAACACTGGAGATAGGATTCCAGGGCCATCACACTCAGTCATGCTGCCTTTGGGAGCAGCCCTCTGAGCAGCTAACACAGCTCAGCAATGAAGAGTGGTCATGGTGTTTTAGCACAGCAATAGAAGCCACATTAAGAACAAAGAGTTGGGGTTTACAGGGACCTTGTCTTTTGGAATGCATTGGTCAAAGATGACAGCAGAAAACATGGTGAGTTTTTATATAAACATGCCTTTATTTTGCCATTTTTAGAAAGATAATGTTCTAAGAGAAACCAGAGCCTGAGAGACATAGTATCCACGCTGAGAAGTGAAACCAGAGCCTGGGAGACATAGTACCCATGCTGAAAGGCCTCCCAAACAGAGGAGCAGGCCACCTCTGCACCTGACACACAGGAGCCGTGGGAGTTCAGAGACTTTCCTCAGCCTCAGAAGCAGCTTCAATCAGAGCTGGGACCAGAGGGAGCTTGAGGATGTGGGTTTTGTGAGGACAGAGAGAGTTCCTCAGAACTCCATGGAAGAGTCAGGACTCAGAGGCAGAAGAGAGGCCTGAGGCTAAGAGGCTCAGGAGAGTGATCATCCCAGCTGGCAGATGGAGGCTGTGTCTATGTGGTGGCAAGATGGACGGACACTGTGAGACTCGCAGCTTCTAAAAGATGCTGGCGGGGTCTGGAGACCAGGGTTAGCCTGGAGTGAAGCAGAGGCTACTTGCTGGAACACTGGGCACCCTTTAGTCTCTGGGGTGGGAGCTATCCCTCTTGATTCGCTTTTTAGCAGAATCTTGCACATTTTCAATATACTCTTTTTCAATCTTCCTGTAGGTTCTGAGGTTGAATCAGAGCTCTGTGGGCAGGGTTTAGCAGACTCCCTGAGGAATTCTGCTTGCTGGAGCTGGGGAAAGCCCTGGGCTGGTCTACCTCTAAGCTCATCAACTGTGTGGAGTCTTATTACCCATCACGGGTTGTTTTTAATTTTCTCAATGGCTTGCAAATCCTCTCAGCTCCAGACGCCACCCTCTGGGAAGACTCTTGGTATGAGCAAGCCCCCATTAGTAAATCCCACACGTGGCAGCTGCCTGCCTGAGCACGCGCGCGCGCGCGCACACGCGCACACACACACACACATCAGGGTGGTGCAGACCTAAAGGTGCCCTAACACCAATTCCAGGGAAGCACCTACCTTTCTGACCCAAGAGTAGGCTGGTGTGGCAGCTAACAAGCAGTTGGCCAAGCAGAGCCCAAGAGATGTTCACTTTAAGTCATTTGCTGTGGAAAAACCCAAGAGGGACTCAGGAGCAAACTAAGTTTCTGGAGGCCTCTAGAAGACAAGGGGAGCAGGAAACTGTCCCCAGCCTACTGGCCTCTGTCCCTCTGGAGGCTGACTCTATCAGCTGGGGATTTTTTCAGGTTGGGTGGGTTCAGGGGTGAGAGCCCTAAGGCCCTGTAATCAAAGCCACTCGTGGGAGGCCTCTCGTCACCTGGTCCCATGCTGTGGTGTGTAGTTTTGATAGGGTCTGTGGCACCAGCCGGCCACCATGCAAAGCCATAAAGCCCCTCCCCAGTTTCCCAATGCACGGATGTGAAGGCTGGTGCCACCTGTGAGCCACTGTGACTCAGGTGTCTCAGAGACGGCTGAGAAGTGAGAGACCACAGCTTCCCTGGGACCAAGGCGGGCCCTGGTTTGATTTGCATTTTCTCCTAAAATGTTTTTATGCACCACAGCTCGGTCACTGTGACTAATCACAAGATTTAATGGCCTTAAACTGCTCACTGAGGACCCAATTCAATTAAAAAATGTCCTGCGGAAGCCATGAATAATCTTCTTGTCTTGCCTCCCCCCCCCCCCCCGCCCCCAGTCTTCCGGAGGCATCTATCCTGAGAGACCAAATGGATTTCTTTTCCTTTATTTATTTATTTTTAAAGTTGTCATTATTCCTGGTCTGCAGTCACCTCCTCTCACCTGTGACCCCACTTCTCCAGGACTCCCGAGACGCTGGCCCGGTCCACACTCCCTGGGGTGGGACTGACTTGCCTGCCATTAGTTTGACAGACTGTGGAGCGAGATGCCTGTCAACGCCAAGGGGAGGCTCAAGTACCAGGACTTCCTCAACAAGCTGAGCACCGAGAGGGCGCCCTCGCCGCCCATGGCCGCCGGCGACTCTGGAGAATCGACCGTTGCCCAGCGGGGAAGCAGCGCCCCTGAGGTCTCCCAAGGGACCAGGTCCACCCTCTGCTCTCCTCGGGACCCCAGAGCGGGGTTAAAATCACGGAGCCACCCCTGTGTGAGTGCCCATCCTGACAAGTGCCCCCATGTCACCTCCAGGCAGGTCTGTGCACATGGTAGTGGTGGTGGGGGGGGGGGGGGGGGGCAGGGAACAGTGTTTCTCCTGACAGGCTGCAGGTGATGGAGAAACTGGACTCATGAGCCTGAGGAGGGTGAGGGGGTGCTCCAGGGTCAGTTTCCAGAAAGGGAGGCTAGTAGTTTGAGGAAGGGTTGGGGAGGGGCCAGAAGGAAAGGAGGAGGAGACAGAGGTAAGGGGCCTGGGCAGGAAGCCCTTCTCTGACAAGGACAGTCTCCTGAGCTTGGGCTCCACCCTCACAGATGAATGTATTCCCAGTTTTTACACTTGACCCAGCTGAGGCCTCTGGTGTCTTCCTGGGCCTCAGGCCTCAGTTTGACGTAGAGCGCTAAACTGCACACTGAACCATCAGCACTGTCTCCTGTGTACCTACTATGCACTTGGGTGTTTGGTGTAGCTCAAAACTGGACAGAGGTCCTGGTATGTTGTCACCGATCTCAGAGTGATAGTGACTGTGGTCTTCTGGGAAATCAGAGGTGGCGTAGAACATGTCCGAAGCACCTTAGAAATAGCCACCTGCCGGGCGGTGGTGGCACACGCAATCCCAGCACTCTGGGAGGCAGAGGCAGGCTGGTTTCTGAGTTCAAGGCCAGCCTGGTCTACACAGAGAAACCCTGTCTCGAAAAAACCAAATCCAACCCCCCCCCCAAAAAAAAGAAATAGCCACCTGCTAGTCTCCCCACACTGAGGAGGATTAGGCCCCTGGTCAGTGGAGATCTGGACAGAGAGATGGCCAAAGGCTTTAAACAGGAAATTTGGGGGACATGAGTATAGTGTTAAGGAGAGACCCCTGAGAAAGGCTGGCCTTGAGGGAGACCCCAAGCCAAGGAGTGTGGGGAATTCTGGAAGTTAGGAAGGGCAAGGAGAAGGGCTATCCTCTAAAACATGGCTACATAGTTCCAAAGTCGATTATTAAGTGTTGGCTTGAGATGGCCCACTAGAGGAAGTAAGCCTACCTCCCTTCCTGCCACCTGCACAGCTGACCTGCAGATCCCAAGCCCTCCCTGTGGTTCCCTCCACAGCTCCCATGAGACCCTCCAGTTAAAAAGAATGCTTCTGTCCCTCCCCACAGACCCCAGTGGGCACCCCACCCCTACAGAACTGTGAACCCATCGAGAGCAGGCTCCGCAAACAGATCCAGGGCTGCTGGCGGGAGCTGCTGAGGGATTGTAAGGAGAAAGACACGGACAAGCAGGGGAGCATCTCGGCAGCAGAGTTCCTGGGTTCGTGGCCCCGCCCCCGGGGAGGCGGGGCTGGGGTGGGGGACCTGCGAGTGTTTAGGGGTGGAGCCGGGCAGGCCGCTAAGTGAGAGAAAGAAAAACCCGAGCATCCCTACCCACTGTGCTGCTCGTCCCTCCCTCAGCGCTCGTGGAGAAGTTCAAGCTGGATATCAGCAGGGAAGAGAGCCAGCAGCTCATCGTCAAGTACGACCTCAAGAACAACGGCAAGTTCGCCTACTGCGACTTCATCCAGAGCTGCGTCCTGCTGCTGAAGGCCAAGGAGACCTCTCTGATGCGGAGGATGAGGATCCAGAATGCAGACAAGATGGTAGGTGTGCCAGCCCAGAGCCCAAGGTTGGCCTGAACCCAGCAACCTTCTCTCGGCAGCACAGGGGAACTTGGACAGCCAGGATCCCCAAGCGCTGCTGGTCAGAGCCTGACTCCTTGGATCTCTGGCTTTCAAGGCCTTGGGCTTTCCTTCCGGAAGATCAGGACAGGGGAAGGTGGCTACCAACCAGGTCAGTTAGGGTAGTGTGTCAAGGTGTGTGCCTGCAGATAGGGTAGGGTAAAGGGGGCAAAAGATGCAACTTGAGGGACAGGTCTAACTGTGGATGTTAAAATGACTCAGGAGCTTAATTTCCTTAAAGTACCGGAAAGAAGGCTTCTGCCTCTGGGACTCTGGGGTCAGGCTCTGGAGATACAGCCTGGGGCCTAATAGTCTTTTGATGGAAGACACCCGCCCACAGTCCTGGCAACACTGGACTGACCAGAGTGGGCAGTGCTTCCTCTCACATGGTGCCCTGAGGGTTGAAAAGGGCAAAGTAGGCATGTGGGGGCCAAGGGCCCAGAGCCTGACTAAACCTTCAGAACTTGTCTGCCAGTGTACAGCCTGGAGTGGGGCCTGGGCAGAGTGTGGGTGGGGCCTTGACTGTGGGTGTGGCTTGAACAGCTCTCTATCTCACTCCACCCTACCCCCACACTCCCCCTCTGTGGTGGTTCTTCCTGCCTTCCTCTCATTCTTTATACTTGTCTTTTCTCTCTCCCGGTTGGTAGACTGAAGCGTTCTGCAACGAAGTCTTACTGTATAACCCAGGCTTGCCTGAAACTCCCTGGCAACCTCCCGCCTCCCCACCCATGCTTAACTGTGGCCTCAAAGGACCTGGCAGACACCAGGGCCCAAGCAGGGGGACAGCCCTGGTCTCCTCTTTCACCCTCAGCTCTGCGATAGTCACAGAGACCCCCCACCCACCCAGCCCCACCCTAGCTTGCTTTCATACCCTCACCCTGCTCAAACTTCTCCAGAGCCTGACGCTACAAAGTGTGCTCTATGCTCCTGCTCTGTCATGTCTGTAATGCAGAGTCAAGTTTGTCTGACCGAGATCTGAGCGCAGCTTGGCTGGGAACCGCACTCAGCAGGAGAGTGGGGAGCCTCCTTGAGAGGCTCACAGGAGGCCCAGGAGCGAGCAAATCCAGTTCCAATCTCCTTATAGCTCAGCAGAGGCTAATAACCCCATCCCTTCCACCCACCCAGCTCCTGGGCAGCTATTAGAGGGACTGGAGCAAGAGGGCCATCCTAAAACCCACGCAGGAAGGCACAGACAGGAAGTTCTGGCGAGATCCAGCACCGGCTGCTGCTTACCCACAGGAGGCAGGCAGAGGCAAAGCCAAGTGTACCAGGAGCTAGCCCAGCCCTATCGGTAGGAGAGGCTACCCCAGTCCTCCTTGGAGTCGCTTGGCAAATTCTCTCCCTAGTCTGGTTCTGCTCCTCTGGTATCAGTTTCCCCTTCTAGAAACAAGCTAGAATGGTCTGTGAGGAGCAGATGAAGAGTCCCTGTGAGGAAGAGGCCACTGATGCCTCTTTTGACGCACTGTCCAGAGCAGAGGGAGCCTCAGATCTCTCCCCCTCCCGAGAGAGTCTGGAGGGCCATATTGGGGGGGGGTTGGCACAAGGAGACGGGGTTCTTTGCCAGCTATCCCGGAACATACTCACTGGATTCCCCTGTCCCAGCTGTCCCTCAACTACATCTTGGACAGCAGGGGTAGACATGTCATGGGAGGCAGCTCGGGGCACAGGCAGTGGCAGGGTTGGCTGAGTTGGCACCGGCGTGGGTGGGCCAGGTTCCACAGGGCCCTGGCAGGTGGGCAGACTGACAGCTTGCAAAGCTTGAGATCACGTGGGTGTTTCTGTCCCCGGTGCTGAGTGAGATATAAACTGAAAGCCATTTCACCTCGCTAGTCTGTTTGAGGTAGCACCATGTCGCAACTAAGCCTTCTTCCTGTGACTTGTTTCACACTGTTGCCTGTAATTCACCTCTGTGATATGCAGACATGTGTTGGGGCTAGAGCCCTCCGACATCCTGTCTTCATCCCGTAGCACCCAAAGGAATAAGCAGTGTTGTGAGACTTCTCGCTGCCACATGCATTTGTACACTGTGGCTTTTCAAGTACCTTTGATCCTAACAACCTACTAGAAGGCTCAGTCACTCTTACCTCTGTATGGCTTTGAAGTTGGCCTACTGTTCACACAGACCTGTTCTTGCAAATGGGACCAGCTGTGGCTGAACCAGAGCTGGGATCAGGTCCCCTTTCTCAGCCTCAAGGTTCCCACCTGAGAACTGGAGATAGGAAGCTGTCCCCCACCCCCGACACCCTGCTCCCCAGGCTGTGGGAGGGAACTCGGCATCCCTGAGGTGCTAGGTCTGAACAGCCTTCCTTACAGGGAGGCAGAGCAGAGCCAGGCTCTGGCTGAGGCGGCAGTGCGCAGTGTCTCCGCTCCACTTTGCATGCCCCATCTCCATCTTGGCTTTAGAAAGAAGCTGGTGTGGAGACACCGTCCTTTTACTCAGCCTTGCTACGGATCCAGCCTAAGATCGTTCACTGCTGGAGGCCCATGCGGCGCACTTTCAAGACCTATGACGTGAATGGAACAGGACTCCTGAGTGTGGCTGACTTTAGGAAGGTGAGACTCTGCTAGTGAGCTGGAGTGCATAGCAAGCATGAAAGGCTGGTAGCCTCAGAAGCTCTAAAGGGACCCTGTACCTGCCCACAAGGCCAGGCAGGCTGTGGCCTACTTGCACACTACAGCTTCGTAAAGGTTTCTGGAAACTTCCAGGGTGTGTGTGTGTGTGTGTGTGTGTGTGTGTGTGTGTGTGTGTTGAGAGCCCCCTATCCAGGTCCCATCAGAGTCCTGGGACTCCTGGGACAGCCCAACAGTGCATACATGATATAGGCTTCCCACACAGGGAGCCCCACTCCACCCCACAGTGCACACTGGAGTGGTGCCACTTGGCTCCAGCCAATCCTGGCTCACTCTGAAGCCTGCCACCCTCAGCTCCCCATCCACAACCCAACTCATACCCTGCTCCAGCTTCCCATGCACATGCACCTGGGACCATCCCTGGGATGTGTTAGTTGGTCAAGCACGGGGGAGGGGGCAGTTTCTCTTCCCCTTCCCAGGGACCCAGGGTGAGGCAAGCAGAGAAGGCAATAAGATGGGAACATCTCTAGCAGAGCCGGAGGTGGGGGAGGGGTAGATGGGCATGAGTGGGGGCAATTTCTCTTTCCATGGAGAAGTCTAGAGTGGGGGCTTCCACAGCTGGCCCAGCAGTGGGGCCAGGGACCCCGTTCTGCCACCCTCAGCACCCAGCTTCCTTCCCCACCTCATGGTCCCAGGGGGCTCATGGAGCCTCCACTTCATCCCCGATAATAAGAGAAAGGTGTGCCCCATCCCTTGGGAGGAAAGAACGAAACAGTGGGCACCTCGCATCCTCAGCCAGGGCCGCGCCACGCCCTGAGCCTGTGCATGGAGGAGGGGTTGACCTGAAGCCACCACTGCTCACCGGTCTCCTGGCCCCCAGGTGCTGCGGCAATACAGCATCAACCTGTCGGAGGAGGAGTTCTTCCACGTGCTCGAGTACTATGACAAGTCGCTCTCTTCGAAGATCTCCTACAACGACTTCCTGCGCGCCTTCCTGCAGTAGGCATCCAGGCGGGGCAGCACTGGGGACAGATGGGGCATCAGGGTCTGTCCCCAAGACTAGTAAAACCAGACCTTGGAGGGCTTTAGTGAAACTCCCCAGAGCTGCTTCAGAACCTAACCCTACCCCATCACCAGCCTCCCAGGACGTGCAGGCTCCTGCTCTAACCCTCACTGAGGCCTCTCCAGGCGACCACAGGGCGGCCGCTGGCCTCGGGCGCTCTGACTCATTAGTTTGAGCAAATAAAATAGTCTTTGTGGGAATGACTCTTGAGACTTTTAAAAGAACTACGACTAATAAAATGTTTTTAAAACTTGGGATTCTTGGGGGTTTGTTCACGACTGCCTGCAGGGCGCCCGCTCCTATCCACAGCCCCTGCACCATTATTCGAGGGCCAAGGCTGCCTCTGCATGCCCACTTCTGTCTTGGATCTGAGGACAGCTGCAGCCCCATGGCCATGTCTGTTCTGAGTAGTTTGTCAACTTGGCACAAGCTAGAGTCATCTGGAGGCAGGGGAACCTCAACTGGGAAACTTCCTCCACCAGATTGACAAGTCTGTAGAGCATTTTCTTGATTAATGATTGATGTGGGAAGGCCCAGCTCCAGCCCACCGTGGGCACTGCCACCCCTGGGGCAGATGGTCCTAAATCATATAAGAAAGCAGGCTGAGCAAGCTAGTAGGCAGTGTTCCTCTGTGGCCTCTGCTTCAGTCCTTGCCCTCTTGTTCCCACCTCAGTGCTGGGGTGTGACCTCAGAGCTGGGGTGTGACCTCAGAGCTGGGGTGTGACCACAGAGCTGGGGTGTGACCACAGAGCTGGGGTGTGACCTCAGAGCTGGGTGTGACCTCAGAGCTGGGGTGTGACCTCAGAGCTGGGGTGTGACCTCAGAGCTGGGGTGTGACCACAGAGCTGGGGTGTGACCACAGAGCTGGGGTGTGACCTCAGAGCTAGGTGTGACATCAGAGCTGGGGTGTGACCTCAGAGTTGTAAGATACAATAAACCCTTTCCTCCCCAAATCGGTTTTGGTCCATGTGTTTATACAGCAGTAGATAGAGGACAACGTCCCTGTCCCTGCCCTCTAACGCTGAGTCCCACACTCCTTCCAAGGTCTATCTCTAAGGCCACTGCTTGGGGATCCTCCCCTGGGCCCTGAGGAAGGCAGTCAGGGCACATCCTCATGCTGCTGAGTGATCGCCACCCTCATCCCTCCCCTCTTCACAGGAACTCTGGGCACCAAGTCCAGCTGGTAGGGTGAGAATGGTGACTGCTTTTGCCACCCACACTTGGTAAACATCTCCAGTCTAACGAGGAATGGCCTCTGGACCCCTCTTGAGAAGAAAACAAACCTGCAAGCTGGGGGGCAGGGTAGCTTGGGCCGGGGGATCCACTCTGCTGGACTTCACGGCACAGGGAGACATGCTCTCTTGGCCACATCCCTAGCTCCTGGCACTGCCAGTCGTAGGTCCTGTGTGAGCAGGGCCACAGTGCAGCCCGTCACTCACACTGGGCTCTTAGAAGATCTGGTAGGTGTCATTCTAGCCCCAGAAACCAATAGGGTTCCTGCGATTTTTTTTTTTTGAGTAACCTATTGAATGTCACAGTGTGAAGGATCGGGTGAGGGGTTGTGGATGCCCATAACTGTGCCTAGACCTTGACTTTCCTCCCACCCTATACCTCACTTCATCTTCCCCACACTGACTCTCACACAACCTTGAACTCAGAACCTGCTGTTTCTAATACCTCTCCCTTCTCAGAGCCCAGAGCCAACTCCTGACCTTCTGGTGGCTGGGACTCTGCCAATGTTCAGGAACTGAGGGAGAAAGAGGGTGTGGCAACAGGAGAGGTAGGCAGCTCTGCAGGTGGCCCATGAAGCCTAGAATCTTCACCCCACCCCCACCCCCACCCCTGTCCCTGCATGGAAAAGAGTGGACGCCCCTTTGGCACACAAGCCCAGCTTTCAGCAAAAATATTACCTGACCCTCCAAAGGCCACAGTCTGCAGGGACAGCATCAGCCTCAGATGCGACATGGATTTGGAGACTGCAGGAGGTTGAGGCAGCAGGAGTGCCTGTTGCAACAGAAAGAGACACAGTAGAAGACTACACAGGAAACTCTGGCAGAAGGAAAATCAAGTGCTCAAGGAAAATGCTGGAAACACAGACCACAGTGAAAAAGGCAGATCATCAGCAAGGAGGAATGAAAGGGTAGGGTGCTGGGCAGCGTGGATAAGAGTGTAGAAAGTGATAGGAAGCCAGAGCTACAGGATGGGAAATCAGGGTGGGGTGGGGGTGGAGGAAGAGAACCTAGAGGGGCGTGCTTGGCTAAACAATGGCTGAGGCCTCTCCCCAGAAACCACAATGGCAGAAGATGAGGGCCAACACACCACAGCTCACTAAAGACCCAACCAAGGCAGGGATACAGCTTGATGGATACGCAAAAAAAAAAAGCAAGGAGCTGGGGTTGTGGCTCAGTGGGTAGATTGCTTGCTGCACAGGCATGTGAAAGCCAGCCATGCTGGTGCACTACCGTGATCCTAACCCTGGGGAGGCAGGCAGGAGGAGGATCCCTGGAGCTGCTGGCCAGCCAGGCTAGATGACCTGCAAGCCCAGGATCAGGAAGTGACTCTCAAAATACATACATATATACATACATACATACATACATATACACATATACATACATACACATATACATACATACCTTTGTACACATATACATACATACACGCATATATACATGCATGCATACATGCATACATACAGCAGAGAGCAAGACACCTGACATCGACCTCTGAGCTCTATCTACATGCACACATGCACACAGAAATATGTACATTCACCACACACACACCAAAAACTTAAATGGCCGGAGCTGGGCACAGTGACACACACCTGTAATCCCAGCACTCAGGAGATAAGTCATTAATTCAAGGCTAGCATGTGCGGTAGAGACCCTGTCTTGACAGATGTTGGTGACAGATGTTTTTCTAAAACAGTGTTACAGAGTGTCCTAGTTAGGGTTTTTATTGCTGGGACAAAACACCATGATCAAAAAGCAAGTTGGGGAGGAAAGGGTTTATTTGGGTTACACTTCCACATCACTGTTAATCATTAAAGGAAGCCAGAATAGGAACTCAAACAGGGCAGGAACCTGGAGGCAGAAGCTGATGCAGAGGTCATGGAGGAGCGCTGCTTCCTGGCTTGCTTCCCAGGGCTTGCTCAGCCTGCTTTCCTATAAAACCCAGGACCACCAGGCCAGGATGACTCCACCCACTACGGGCTGGGCCCTCCTGCATTGATCACTATGATTCAGAAAATGCCTTACAGCTGGATCTTGTGGAGGCATTTCCTCGATTGAGGCTCCTTCCTCTCTGATGACTCTAGCTTGTGTTGAGACACAAAAACCAGCCAGTGCACAGAGGCTCAAAGAAATGAAAGGCATCAGGAATGAAATAATTGAAAGTAAAAGAAAACCCTGTGTGCTTATGATTGTCCTCAAAGGTAACGTCTCAGAATTTGTAGCCATGTATTTGTTTGAGTGCAACAGATACAACAATGGCTTCACAAAGAATGAGGACAAAGAGCCAAGCTTGTGCTGAGAGGGTAGGGTCTGCTCCCGTGAGTGACAACGCAGATTGTCTACAGACAGACAAGGGTGCTTTAAGATGTCCCTGCGAACCATAAAGCAACCACTAAAAACATACTGTATAGTTATGTAAGAAGTAGAAATCAGTCAACAGGGATCAAAATGGAATCAAATATGTGAGTGGGGAGGACAAGCTGCCAGGAAAGGGAGCACCACACAGGCTTGATCTGAGTGTGGGCTCCCTAGCCCACATTAAAAAGCAAGGCTCGGTGGCATGTGCTTGGGCCCTCAGTGCTGGGGAAGTGGAGATGGGTAAATCCCTGGGGTTTACCAGCAAGCCAGCCTAGCCTGCCCGGTGAGCTTCAGGGTCAGTGGAGTCCTGTCTCAGCAATGAGGACCTGAGGAATCAGTGGTAAAGCAACCACTAAAAACATACTGTATACTTATGTAAGAAGTACAAATCAGACAGCAGGGACTGACTGAGCTCTGGTCTACATGCATGCACATATGCACGTGCACATATATGTGTACCCTACACATGCAGGCACACTTGTGCACATACATGTAGCTGCACGCACACACACACACATGTCTTTCAGTAGTCAAAACAGTGAGGAAACTAACAAGAATTGTTGAACAGAATGGTTGTCTGCCCAGGACACTCCTAAGAGCCAAAATGGCCCTAGAATGAACCAGGCAGTGTGCCATCGGGTCATTAGAGATCACTGGCATCTCCAGTTAGCATACACAACTGCAATGGGAGTTTTCAAACAGTATCACTTGTGACAGCCCCCTCCAGCGTGCCAGGTAGACATAAACCTAAAATTCCCAACAGGTCCTCCTGTGCAGTGGTAGTGGTAGACTGTGCAGCACTGTAATACAAGACCACAGATCAAAATCAGGGCAGGGGTGTGCTGCCCTTCTCAGTTAGAAGACTGCATTGTGGACTTATCTTCCCAATTGTGCTTTTCCCCTAAGATTTGTATTATTGAGACAAGTGTGATGGTACACACCTTTAACCCTAGGAGGGTTAAATCAGGAGGAAGAGGCAGGAATATCTCTTGAGGGTTTTTCCCCTTTATTATTATTAATATTTTACTAATTGGTTATTTATTTATTTATTCAAATGTTGTCCACCTTCCTGATCTCCCCTCCACAACCCCCCATACCATCCTCCTCTAAGGAGGTGCTCCCCCACCCATTCACCCTCCACAGGACCATTGATGCCAGATAAAGCAAGCCTCTGCTACATATGCAGCTGGAGCCATGAACCCACCCATGTGTACTCTTTGGTTGGTGGTTTAGTCCCTGAAAGCTTTGGAGGTTCCAGTTAGTTGATATTGTTGTTCTTCCTATGGGGTTGCATTCCCCTTCAGCTCCTTCAGTTTTCCCCCCAACTCTTCCATTGGGGTCCCCAGCTCACTCCCATGGCTGTCTGTGAGTATCTGCATCTGTCTTAGTCAGATACAGGCAGAACCTCTTAAGGGGACAGCCATACTAGTCTCCTGTCTGTGAGTACTTCTTGACATCAACAATAGTGTCAGGGTTTGGTGTCCAAATTTCTGAGTTTGAGGCCAGCCTGATCTACAAAGCGAGTTTCTGGACAGCCATGGGAGTGAGAAAGAAAAAAAACATGTCTTGAATAACAAGCAAAAAAATTTATATTGTTGTATGTGTATGTGTCTGTGTGCCACGTGTGTGCAGGTACCAGCAAAGACCAGCCAAGGAAGGCATGGGATCCTCTGGAGCTTGAGTTGCTGGTGGTTGTGAACCACACAGTGTAGGTCTGGGAACTGAACTCTGATCTTCTGCAAGAGAAACAAGTGCCTCTAGCCACTCAGCCATCGCCAGCCCTGCACAGTCTCTACAGTTCTAGCCAGGACCTCAGTGTTTTTCTGGCAGACAGGAATCAGCTAACCCAGAAATGTCATAGAAAAGAAATGAAGCTACTCTCCCTCAAAAGTTGAAAAAAGCAAACAAGATCAGATGGAGGGCTCACATCGGCGCCTCTGGAAGTGCATTTACAGCACAGTGGTTAGGACTATGGTGTCAGCAAAAGGACAGAACAAAAATGGGGAACCAGGAAATGTCCCACACAGATGCAGCCAGCTGATTTCCAATGTGGGCAAAAACAATGGGTATCTTAGGGTTTCTACTGCTGTGATGAAACTCCATGACCATAAAGCAAGTTGGGGAGGAAAAGGTTTATCCACGTTCACTTCCACATTGCTATTCATCACCCAAGAAACTCAAGACTGGAACTCACACAGGGCAGGATCCTGGAGGCAGGAGCTGATGCAGGGGCCATGGAAGGCTCCTGCTTACTGGCTTGCTCAGCCTGCTTTCTTATAGAACCCAGGACCAGGGATGTCCCAATCCACTCTGGGCTGGGTCCACCTTACAGCTGGATCTCATGGAAGCATTTTCTCAACGGAGGCTCCTCCCTCTCTGATGACTCTTGTCTCAAGTTGACACACAAAGCCAGCCAGCACAGAGGGTTAGAGGAACAGTGCCTGTGTGTAGAACGTGACCCTTAGCACACCTCACACCAAAGGACGAGTCGGGACTGCACAGGTGTGTGGAACAGAACATGTGAAAGGCAGTCCACTCTACCTCAAGCAACACCGGCAAAGTCTGTTTCCTCAACAGAGCAAAATACCCAAGATGGAGCGCTTCTAAGAAAGCAAGGCTCATTTCTCTCACCTGCTTAGAGGCTCCGTTGGCCTGGTTGCTTTGGGCATGTGGCACATATAACAGGAAGGCGTGGCAGAGGAGGGTTACTCATCTTGTGGCAGCCAGGAAGGAGGACGGTAGCTGGTTCCCGACACCCCCCTTCAACTATACACCTACAGTATGCTAACTTCCTCCTTCTAGACCCCAGCTCACAGTCCAGCCATTGGCTGATGACCACCTGTCAATTCATGAGGCTCTGGGAAACACCTGCTACAAATGATAACTGTCTCCAAAGAACAAGGGAAAAAAAAAAGAAGTCACGATTCATCAAAACTTTCAGCTTAGGACTAAACAGACCAACCCAGAGATAGGGGAAAGAGAGTTGTTTCCAGAATATTTAGAGAGTTTGAATAGGATCAGCAAGAGGCCAGAGAGATGGCTTAGTGGTTAACGCTTATGTGTGTAAGCAAGAGAAGCAGGGTTCTGACCCCCACGGCCCCATGTGCCTGATAGTTATCCGTGATTCCAGCCCTTAGGAGGCAGGGACAGGAGGCCCAAGACAGTCACATGCTCTGGTGAGTCCCCAGAGTCTGGTTCCTGCTACTGTCTCAGCAGGGCTGCAGGGAGGTATGGTAGTAGAGTGTGACGTGAGGAAGAAGGAAGAGGGGGACCCCAGAGACTGCACTGAAGCAGCTCTGGCAGTGTGGTGACATTGTAAGGTGATAGCTTCGGACAGCCACGCCCTGTACAGGAACCCTACTGTGGCTCCAGTGGTTATGGGTAGAAGTTGGTGGAGTTCCTCAGACAGACTAGAGTTTCAGGAACAATGGTTCAGAAGTCAAGGTCCCAGGACAGGATACTGCAGGCCTATGAGGCCCTGGGCAGGGCACCTGTCTGAGGAAAGGTTATGGGGACATTGTTATTGTACAACTGTCCCAGGCCACTCCTCAGGCCTTTTCTGCCCCAGGTCTATGGCTTTACTTATGATGTCAGTTGTATCCCTTTTTATGTGGCTTTTCCTGACACCTGTTCTACGTCCACACCTCCTTCCTTCCAGTGGCCAGCAGCCACATCTACTGCCATCTTTGGCTCTCTGGGGCCTTTATCTTCACATCTACTGTTATCAGTCTTCCCTTCTAAATCTGTTAGGGCCAACACCAGCCTTTCTGTCATCCAAGCCAACCAGGCCCTTTGGGAAGTGCTAATGGCTGTGGATGGATCCATAGAGAACTGGATGGGGGCGGTGGAGGGTATGTAAGCTGGATGGAAGGACAGAAGGATGGATGACTTGATAGGTGGGTGGACGGGTGGATGGATACATAGAGTGATATCCTGAGGGGGCTGGGTAAATTAATGGTTTCATCAATAGTGTATGGTCAAACGAGTATATATGCAGACAGCTTTGTTGGTGCACAGATAAATGGATAATTCTGTGGATGGATAGATGGCCAGCTGTTCAGCTTTATAGCTTGATGGATGGATGGATGTGTGCCTGGTGGGTGGATGGGTGGATGGATGGGTGCTTAGTAGATGGATGGACATATGAAAGTATGAATCATCAGGCAAGTGCGTGACTGTGGAAAGATGAATAGTTGGATAAACAACTGGCAATAAATGGTAGACGTTTAGTAGCTGGGAGGGACTTTGAACCGTGAACCTTTTGCCTGCCTATGGCTGGGTTGGCCAAGTCACATTCAGGATAATCCAGCATTTGGGTCACACCACAATCCTTTGCTCAGAAGCTCAGACATTCATGATGCCCATGATGCCATCTCTGCAGTCCCTGTGCCCATGGGGGTGGGATGGGGGGAGACAAGCAGAGACTGCAGTCACCAACACATGGGGAGGTCTTGGAGTTCTTCCTCCCTCTGCCCCATCATGATCCAGGGACACAACCTCAGAAAGAGCAGCCAGATGGACTCGGTTTTTTCTTTTTACAAAGACTTTATTGTCTGACATGCTTGACAAAAAAAATTACAGCCACAATCAAGTTATGCCAAAATGATTGAGGAGCAGGCCTCCATCTTTCAAATCTTGAGGACTTCCAATGAATTTTCTCTTCAAGACAGCTGCCTCTACAGCTTTTCTTCTCCACATAAAAATATGCCGCATTCTGAAGATGCCCTAGGAAATTTCTTAAGTTTATAGTTCTTGGTCCACATAGAAACTGCAGAGCTGAGAAAGCACAAGGGAAATGTATTTTCTCTGCCCCAAACACGCCGTGCATCTGAGGCACCAAGGAGAGACCTTGTAACTGTCCCACACACCATTCCCACAGCTCTGTGGCCTGTGGGGCACAGTTGTCTTGGCCAACATAGGGCACCAAAGATGGCCTGGGAATGTAGCCTCCCACAGTGAAGCCACAGGGTCCAGCTCACTCACCTGCAGAGAAAGATTTGGGAGTGGGTCCCACAGGATGCTGGGATGCTAGGCTTAAAGCTCAGAATTCCTTATGGTCTGATGGACTCTCCGTTAAGAAGGAACGAGAGCCGGTTTTGAACAGGACCCTTCCAAACTAAGTGAGACCCTCCACCCAGGCCCTGCTTTGCAGGGAGAGAACTCCAGTGGTGTGAGAACTCAGTGAGGGTGTGAGGCCAGAGATGGAGGTCCAAATCTCATTGCTGCCCCTTCTGTGTTGTGTATCCTCAGGCAAGCGACCTCTCCTCTCTGGCCTCAGTGCCCTCACCTCTGTAACAGGGCAAGAGTACCTACCTTGCAGGAATGTCTGTAGATAAAGCAAAATTATACTGAATAAAGATACCAGGATATCTGGTCTCCAAGGGTGGAACCAGGCCCAGCAAGTGAGGCCCTCGTGTCTGATGCATGACATAAAGGGTGTAAAACATCAAGAGTCAGGACAAATAATTCTATTTTAGTGACCTGTTACTAAGAATCGAAATGAGTGCAAAAAGAGTCCACAAAGAACAAATATCAGCATTTTAAATAGACAGCGACGGACTCTGCCTCCCCCTGACTCAGGGCCTGCTGGCTCTGTCCCCTGCAGATGGCCTCACCCAGGCCTAACTCAAGAAAGGCTGCAACCAGAGGCTGAGTTGGGAGTTGCCTTCAGCACCCAGGGTGGCTCTGTCACTGCGCCACCTCCTGGTTATCAGTGGTACTGACAAGCTTCCTGGAACCCATGGAAAGGAAATCAATCACATGAAGGATGGATGGAGCTCATTGTAGACACTCACAATCTAGTTAAGTTTGGAGGAGCACTCGTGCCACACACATGGGGCATGTATATGACCAGGCACAAGGCCTCAGCCCCAGAACCTTGGCCATTGTGATCTACAAAGTAGTGTGGTCCCAGAGGATCTAAGATGGCCTCACTGCGATGAGTAACCAGCAGGTTGGCCACCCAGAAGAACAAAGCCCGCTCCCCTGCCCCCAACAAATCCAGGTTCCGAGCAGAAGCCGGGGACACTCAGCCATTGTCCACACTGGCAGCAGGGTCCTGAGGAAGGACTGGGGGACTAAACCAAGCCATCTGCTCTAGGCCTGGCCAGGGGCTGTCGGAATTCCTGAGATGTCCCTGAACACTCCCAAGACCCAAGCACACGAGGAATAAGTCTATCTCCTTTCCTCAGCCAGAGAAGAGCTGCCTGTGCCCAGGCCATACATCCCCCCAACCTCGGGGCTCACAAGCCACCCAGACACACTTGGGTAGCTAGACATCTTGTATAAAACTTCCCAAATCCCATCTGAGAGCAGTGGCTTCTCAAAGCTAGAGGGCATCAAACCGAGCTTCTGTCATTTCCCAAGTGAGACAGGGCTGTGAGCGTGTTAGGCCCTAGAACGAAGGAGCAGATGCACACACAGAAAACAGAAATGAGCCTGGTGTCCCCTGCGAGGCTGCAGGCGGCAGAAGGCTGATAAAGGCGATTTCTTTCATCCCAAGGATTCTACTTGTTGCTGGCTGGTCCCATGACCAAATGGACTGTCCGGACTGTTCTGCATGGGAGGAAGTGGGTTAGGGGATCCAGGCTCTTGGCCAGACATACAGAGCTGACTTGGGCAGGCAAAACTGGAGTGGGTAGCAGTCAGGAGTTCCGGGGTGTGGGCAGGTCAATGACAATGGGGGGATTCACAGGCTGATAGTTCACAGTGCACACGGACGCGTTCACATAGGTGGTGGTTCCGTCCGCCATGACGCCATACCCTGGAAAGTAAGCACACACCTGTCAGACCATTGTCTGGAACTTTCTGGTGGCTGAGGCAGCTATGGGTGTCCTGCTATAGCGGGTGGGACGTGTCTGGGGCAAGCTATGACAGCTCTCACATTTGGGTCTTTTTATCTATCAAATGGAAGTGGTATGTCCTTCTGAGCCTGCCAGGAGGACCAAGTGAGGTTAATGCCCAAGTACAGGGCTTAAGCCTGTGCACATCACAGGAAAAGCACATTGCAAGTTGTCACCCTCATATCTTCCTCAGCAGGTGCCATCATCATGGTCTCTATGACCGCTGTCAGCATAGTAGATGTGACCAGGTATAGGCACCTGATTTCTACAGTCCACCTGATTTCCACCATCTCATCACATATGATCAGGTGTGTTCGTGTGCTATGTCCACAGACTGCGCCACCACATCGTCATCATGGCCTCCATCACTATCCCATCACTGTCATCATCCCCATGGCAAGACACCATCAGCATTACCAACATCAGCAGCCGTGCTATCATCAGTATCACAATCCTCATCATCATCCCTAGCACTGCTATCATTAACATGATGTCATCATCCCCTTGATCAATGACATCACCAACATCAGCAGCAGCAGCATCAACACCACTGGAGTCTCTGACACCATCCCAGCACTGCCATCATTACCATGACATCATTGCTGCTGTCATGGTGGCATCATCATCCCCATGCCTATTATCAGCACTATCCCTAGACTACATCACTACCATCCTTGTTGCTATCCCCAACACTGCCATCATTACCATGACATCACTATCATCATGATGACATCATCATCCCTATCTATAGTATCACCACTATCAACACTACCACTACCACCACATGACCATTGTCGGCAACACCATACTATCATCTCTCCATCAACACCAGTCATTACCCTCCTTGTGACATTCACCACAGCAAGATCTTCTTCGTTACAAGCATTGCCCTGCCATTATATCACCACCATCCCCACTATCTTCAGAGTATCACCACCATCATGCCACCTTTGTCACCACTATCATTACCACTGTGATCCTCTTTGTCATCTCTGTTCTCCTCACAATCACCACGGTGACCACTGTCACATTCCTGTCTTCAGTCACAGTCCCTCTCCACCACCTCTGCTTGCTGAAGTCCCTTCTTCTGGCTCACACTGTCTTCACACCAGAAAGGACACTCTCCCTTTCCTCTCTGCAGCACCATATTGCCGATACAAATATGCACGGTGTTGTTTGGGTCACAGGCATCCTTACATAGGTTGTCCCTGAATGCCCACAGGAGAGCCCAAGAAGTCAACCAGCATTATGAACTCACTGCTCCTGAACTTCCCCCATGAGCTCCAGTGCTCGCCATCTGAGAGGTCTCCAGAGACAAACATACCCCACTATCCTGACTCCCAAGAACAGCGCTCAGAGGTGCTCAAGACATGGCTAGAGTTTATTGACTTCCAAGTTATAAAACCCTTAGATGAATGCAGCCTGGTGTCCCAGGGACCCTGGCCCAACCACAGACAGAGCAAGCAGACCAGTAAAAAGCAAGGATTTGCATCAGATGTTGAAACGGCTCCGGGAAGAACACCTGAGGGCTAAGAAGGTAAGCTGACAAGCAAGGGTGGGCTGTCGGGGGCAGTGTGGGCGGTCAGAACTGTGAGCCCCCTGCCCACAGTGTGGCCATCCCCACCACTCCAGTGAGTTCACCAGCTGCTAGCTGGCAGCATGCATGTGAAGTCCTCTATGCATGGGCCACAGAGGTGGGCTATTTCTTGCAGAAGTCGGAGTGGGAGCTAGTGAGCAGGATTTAAGGAAGGCAAGCAATCCCTCTGAAGGGCCAGTTAGAGGCACGCCACGTGAGGTTCCCTCCCCTCCTGCCCACCCACTCACCTTCATGGATGTGGCCAAAGACGTGCAGCCGTGGCTGGACTCGCCTCTGGACCGTGTTGAGCAGCTCCACGCAGCCCACGCGCTGCATCTTCTTGGGGACCCAGTCTAGAAAGCCTGTGTGGGAAGACGAGGCATTGAGGAGGACCTCGGGCATCTTGCACCTCGGACATCTATTAGCACAGACTCGGTGGGACCTGAAGTCATGCAACAGCCCCAGCACAGATCCTTTCTCCTGGTGCAGTAAGCTCTAGAACCCTGCCATGCCTCAGAGAGAAGCCCCGTCACAACGCAGCTCCTGGCGGCACAGGCTCTCTTCCATGACAGATCTAAGAGACTCTTCTATAAGGGCCCATGGGAGGCTGGGCACCTGGTACATGTAACATGTAACTGCTACAGCTCTCAGCCTGTAGCTGCTGCGGGGGGCTGTTTGGAGCTACTCGTTGTAAAAGGGCAAACTGAGTCCACAGTATCCCAGTGGCTGGAAGCACCATGGAGCCTCCATAGCCTCGGAGGGGAATTTCCCATCCAGAAACTTTCTCTAGGAAACCCCACAGAAGCTGTGGCCTAGCTCTGTCAGTGGGCGACTTGCCTATCTGGCGTGAAGCTCTGGGGCATTGTGGACGTGACAGTATATGGCTGTGATCCCAGCACAGGAAAGGTAGCGGCAGAAATCTCATGAATTTAAGGTCATCCTTGGCTACATCAAAAGTTTGAGCCCAGCCTGGGATACACTGGGGAGGGGTGGGTGCACAGAAGCACGAAGCTCGTTTCCTTGGCTGAGATGCCGTCTCGTGGTGCCCACTGTGTCTGTTGGCCGCCAGCCTCCCGGAGCTGCCCCATATGGTGGTAGCTTATTATCTCTCCATGGCTACACAAACGAAAAATAATCAATGACGAGTGAGCAATCAGGTTTCAGCCGGCCGCTCTCTGTTTGGGTGGGTGATAGAAGCTACGGCGCTGCCGGCAAGGCTTGGGGAGCCTCAACTCAGTGTGCCCAGCAAGCTTCACCACAAGAGAGGTGCTGAGACCCAGAGCACAGCCAGGCAGGGGGAAGAGGGAGGGGAGGGAAGGAGACAGACATGCAGTGGGTGGTGAGCAGGACGGGGCTTCCTGGTAGAACTAGGTCCTAGTCTCCACAGCTCCTTCACAGCTGGTTCACAACTCTGCGCCCTGCCTTCATCTAATGGGCAGAAGTGCTGCCCTAGAATCTGAAAGCACACAGTCCCATCGTTATTTGGATGGATGGATGAATGGATGGATGGATGGATGGATAATGGATAGATGGATGGATGGATGGATGGATGGATGGATGGATGGATGGATGGATGATGGATGGATGGGTGATAGATGATGGATAAAGGATTGAGAATGGATGAAAAATGATGGATGGGGGAGGATGGATGGGTGAATAAGTAATCAGAAGAGCAGAGGAGCAGAAGTGGGGAGGAAAAGAGGAAGTAAGGGAGGAGAGCAGGAACTAGAGTGAGAGGAGGAAGGCCACAGAACCCATGTGGTTCAGGTGAAACTGAGGAAGGACTTGGCCCATTGCAGGAGGGGAACAAGCCCTGTCACCTGTTGTGCTGTCCCAACAGAAGCCCCAGCCTCAGGGCTTCCTCCACTGAAAATGAGGCAAGAGCAGGTACCCAGGTGGTGAGGAGGCTATAGTCCAAGATGCAAACAAGATGCAAACTTACAGACCATCAGCATCATGGGAAAGGGAGGGAACTGGGAGGCAGGTTAGAAAGAAAGCAGAGGGCCAGGCTCTGATGATCAGGCCAGCAGAGGGTGGGCTGGGACCAGCTGGGACCAGCTGAAGCAAGGCCAGCTGGGGCAGGCTGGGGCAGGCTGGGGCAGGCTGGGGCAGGCTGGGGCAGGCTGGGGTGGGCTGAGATAGGCTGGGGCAGACTGGGACAGGCTGGGACAGACTGGGACAGACTGGGACAGACTGGGGCAGGCTGAGAGGCCTTAGGCAGGAAGCCAGTGCATCCTAGAATGGGCAACAGGTGAGCCACAGCCTCAGATCAGACCAGAGGAGGGCTCTCCACACAGGAGCAACATTGGGAGGTGGAGCCGTCAGCCCTGGTGACATTGGCTTGGTGAGAGTGGCACCCAGCAAGTTAGACCCAGCAGACAAACCCAGGGCTCCTTGTGTTCAGTCCCAGACACCCCATCCTTCAAAGCCCCCAGTCCAGGCAAACCAGAGACTGCAGCTCTTACCCAGTGGCGGCCCATGAGTTATAAGGATGTCAACTCCTTCCGGGATGAGATTCCACTTCTCCAGGAGCGCTTGGCCTCTCGGGAGGTTGAATCCCCAGCCATAGAACCAGGGCTGCCTAGGAGAGAAGAGGGATGCTTTAGGGGGTCTCAAGAGCATGGCACAGTCACAGAGAAGGGCACAGGTCACAGAGCTAAGCAGCCATGAGGGCCAGCTTGACATCTGGGAGCTCAATCCCAATGAAACTGGGAATGTCTGGAGGACTTCTGTATTCGCAGCCAGCTGCTGTGGACAGAGCCAGACGAGGGCAAGGCAGACCCCAGGAGCAGACGCAGCCAGGTGGCGCAGGCAGCTCTTTCATTTGCCTACTACCACACACTGCGAGCTGATCAGGCCAGGCATTGCCCCGATGACCCCTCATGGGCCCCAAGTTGCCACCTGAATCCTACCCCCCAGCCAACATGGCTGACACCCCTGCCTGTAAACCCAGGGGCTCTACACTGATGACAGCCACCGACACCCCTACTTAGATTCCCAGGGGTTCCACAGAACTCCCAGAGGACTTCGCTAGGTGTTACACAGGAAGGGAAGATGCCCAGATGACACAGGGTCAGTGTGTTGCTCAGACCCAGACCTGCTGTTCGTGTCATCAAGCTTGCGGTGCTGGACCCGGGTGTGTGAAGGACGGGGCAGGGGGCACCCTGGGTCACTTGGAGAGGGTCAAAGTTCCTTTTCCTGTGTCAGACCCCAGCCCTGACCAGCTCTGGTGACTTATGTCATAGCCAGCACCTCAGACCTCAGACGGATGCTGGCCCCTCCTCACACAGACCTCCAGGAGAGCTTGCCAGAGCCGGGCAGTGCACACCGGCCACCATCACCCCAGTCCTGACTCCTTTAGAGGCAGCTTGGTTCCCCCTGCTTCCTCTGCCCACTGGAGCGCGCTCCAGAGCCTCCAGTGAGGAAGGTGGCTCTGTCCCTGGGCCAGAGGTGGCCATGATTCTTATTCCAGGTATGTGAAGGGAGAACCAGGGACCAAGGCCCAGTCGCAAAATGGCCACCTTTTCCATAGGGTTCCCATACACGGGAAGTGTCCATCAGGGGACAGTGGCTAGACTGGAATCAGCCATTGAAAGAGCAGGGCGGGGCAGAGGTGGCTCAGTCGGGAGCCTCCTCCCTCAGACATGCCCACTCGGGCCTGCTCATGCCCATCCTGCTCCTGAAAGAAACATCTCTCTCTCTCCCCCCCCTCTGTCCCTGTACCCCTTCCCTCCCCTCCCCCTTCCCTATCTTTCCCCTTTTCCCTCTCTTCCCTTTCCTCCTCCCCCTCCTCCCTTCCCCCTCCTCATTTCTTACCCATCCTCTCTTCCCCTTCCCTTCCCCTTCTCTCTCCACACAGCTTTAAGGAACCTGGAGCCAAACTTGCTGAGGTTAGGCTGGCCCACTACCTGGCACCTGTGTGTGACCTGGAACAAGGGGTGAGTTTTAAGAGTTAGTGTGACCGTGCCCGACAGATGCGGGAGTTCTCAGGAGCCCTGTGTGGGGAGTTCCGAGGACTCAGGGCTCTGCCACTGCCTGGCCATCCCGATCTCCTCTGTCACCTTTACCTCCACTGCCTGTCACCTCCACCACCACCTGCATCACCACCACCATCCACATCAGCACATCCATAACCACCATACATGGTGCGACCGTCACCTCCACAGCAGCCATTACATCATCACTTTAACCACCACCTCCATGAGGCCATCACCAATGTTGTGTCTGCCTCCACGATCTTCCTCATCTCCGTCACCACCATCACCTTCATCATCCTTTCTCATCGAAACCACCGTTATTACCACCATCACCATCATCTCCACTACCACCATCATCACCATCACACAGACACCTCCTAGGTGCCACCCACCAAGCCTGGGTGTCAGGCTTTGTCTAGAGCAGGGATTTTCAAGTTGCATTTTTGATGGTTGGCAAGAGCATTTCTAGTAAGGATGCAGGAGAGAGGTGACGTCAGAAGAGCCGCGAGCAGGAAGAGAAACTTCAGCTAGATAGTTTTAACTAAACCATGCCCCCACCCCTGCCCCAGTCACACACCCTGGCCACAAGGTAAGGTCATTTTCTGTCATGGCCCTGGTTGGAACTGGCAGCTCCTCTTTACGGATTCCTTGGCTTGTGCCTGCTGCACCCTGGAGAACCGGGCCACTCGATTTCTGAATCACCATCTAGGCCTCTCAGAGCTGTGCAGCCGAAGCTGAGGGAATAGGGGTGCGAAAGGCCACAGCAGCAATGGAAGCCACTCGGTGTCCTGCTAGCAGAAGGACGGGCATGTCTGGTGGTGTTTTCCAAACACGGGCTTCATTTTTCAAAAACCCAATCAAATATCTACATGGCATGACAAGGTTTCATCAGTACAGGGAAAGGGACCCGTTAGTTCTCCTATGCAGGGCATAAGTTTCTGAAACACAGAAGATATCCCACGGACCCTGGAAGCCAACCCAGAGTACCTCTGCAAACCAGTTTCCCCTCAGCTCAACCGAACCTCACTCACTCACGAGGGAAAACTGAACACTGACTCTCCTGTGGGGATACCCAGAGGAACTGCTCACCACAGGACCACACAGCACCCCACACAGAGCGTGGTGGGGAACTAGACCTCAGCAGGGCATCTGGCCCTGAACTGTTCCCTCCCAACACAGGCGGGCTCCTGCCTTACTCCTGGTCAGAGCAGCAGTCAGTAAGACGTCAGCTCTTGAAGGTCTGGGGTCAGCCATACTGACTCTGCCCCAGCCTGGCCCTTCAGCTCTCCCAGGCTTGACCCTGAGAGCAACTTCTGTGCCCTGCTAAGAGCAACATGGAGGAAGAGGGACAGAGAGGACAGCTGGAGGGCCTCGGAAATATTTCACACAGGCAATGCCCCCAGATGCTATTAGCTACCATTAGCATTGAGAAGCAGAGGGAGGCAGAGCCTGCAGGGAAGTTTCTGGAAGATATTTCTGAGGTAGTTTCAATAAGGGCTTTCCCTGGGCATTGGGCAGACCAAGGTGGCTGTGCCTACCAGAGGGCCTGAACAGACTCCAGGGACCTGACTGAGGTCTTTGGGTTACCAGGGCCTGGGCAGAGTAACCACCACTTCCTTCGGGCCCAGGAGACAAAGGAGGTGCCATCTTCAGTGTACAGTCTGCACTGGAGCCTCCAGTGCTATTTGGTAGTGCACTGATCTGCTGTCTTCAGTGAAGTTTAGCTCTGTGAACAACCACAGTGACCAGCTCTCTAGACGGCTCTGTATGGCTGCCTGGCATTTCCCAGGAAGGACACACAGACACACTGCCCTGGCCCTCACTGCCACCTGACTTTGGAACACCACCGTGAATGCGCAAGCCGTGATGTTGGGGTGCCCAAGAGCCCCTAGACCAGCTTCCACCATGACCTAACACCTGAACCTGGCTCCACGTCCACCTGCCACCAGCCTCACGGTCCAAGGCATCTCTTAGCCATGGAGGGAGGCCCATCAGAATTCCGACTGAGCCGAAGGCGGCTTTATGTCCTGAATCTCTGTCTTTCTGTTCTAAAGTAACCATTGGAATAATTTTCTTACAGAATGATAGTTGCCATGGCAACCGGAGCAAATTTTCCTTTTCTGAAACAGATGTCTCATTTAGTTGAAAATTAGAATGTGAGCAAACCCATGGGAAAAATTAATTCAAACTTTAACAGAGCACTGAATACAACGTAATCTCTGCGAGGTTAACCCCTTAACAGCTTTTCTGTGTGCTTCTGCTAACCTTCAGATCAAACCTAATTAGGCTCGCTTAGCCAATATAAATGACCTCCTCATAGCCAATCATTACAGGGTCCCCCTGAAGCGTAAAGTTGGGTTCCCTGACAGCTGACGGGGCTGCAGACACTCCTCTGTAGCAAGCAGCTGAATCGGAGCCTGCCTGGCCTGAGTTTCTTCTTTTCCAGAGCAAGTGTTCAGCCCCAGAGTGGGCGTATTCCCCAAGGTTCACCTGGGGCAGAGTGACCCTCTGGTTGAACCCATTTCCTGGCCCTAGAGTGTAGGGTAGTGGGGGCCCCAGGTACTCCTGACCCCTAAGTGTTTCCAGGCCAGAGATCATGCTTGAGAGCCGACCCTGTGGGGCATGGAGGGGGCATCCACAGAGGGGCAGCTCAGGGGCCTCTCACCTGCCCAGGGAGATGCCTGTCCTCATGGTTCCCACAGGCACAGATGCTAGGGTATAGTGCCATACCTAAGTGACACAGCCAGAGTGCAGCACTTGGGTACCCAGAGCGCGGCTCTCTTCCAGCCCAAAACGATAAAAATAACCACCTTCTATGTTAACATCCTCTGTATTTAGTTGCTCGGTTAACCCTTGGGCAGAAACTGCTGGGAGCTCCCCATTCAGACACAGGAAGTGTGAGCACAGAGAAGGCAAGCACTTCTGAGCAGGCACAGGAGCAAAAAGAGTTTGGGCCAGGATCCCAGACACCTGCATCCTGTGCTCAAGCTAATGGTTGACACGGAGAAGCCCCTGGGGGTGCCTGACCGGCTCTCTCTTCCACAGAAGCTTCTTGCCTGAGCAGGTCCCACAGGCTCCCTGGGAGGATCCTTCCGCCTGGCTGATCAGGGAAGAGCGTGCATCCATCACAGCTTTCCTGTGGTACCTCCGAATCCCTCCATGGCTCCCCCACAGTCTCCAGGAAAAAAAAACACAGTCGTGGTGGCTTGGCCCACAGAACGCTTGAACCCACCCCAGTTGACTCTCAGACAATCCAGCCCAGGTTCCCCTGAGGTTCCCCCGACAGCCTGACTATCGCTATTCTGCTCCGTAAGCAGCCAAGCCTGTGGCTATCCTCAGGCTTTGTCCCCTGCCACCCTGCATCAGAAGTGCTAACTTCTCACCCACGGCTCGGCTCATGCTCAGAAGGCCCAACCCAAAAGCCATCTCCTCCGGAAGTGTCCCCCATCCCCTCCCTCCTCAGGCTCAGGCCCCTCCTCCTCCCCACCTTGATGGTCTGTCTTAGACTTCTCTAGCACAGGTCCAGTGCTCGCATTTGCCCCTGTGTCTCTTATACCTGGCAGAGGGCTGAGCCAGGTGGCCCCCAGGGAAGATATGTCCAAGAAGTACACAGATGAAAGATGAAGGCAAACCGGAATAAGCCAGCAGGCACTCTGCCTGGCTGTAGGCATGAAGAACTTCTGGATTAGTACCCTCCCCTCTGCACCCTCCAAGGGGAAGTCCCGCCCTAGGACCTGCCAGTCAAGCTCCAGAATGACAACTCTAGCAAGGACCCCAGCCCCTTGCTAACCGCCCTCACCCTCTCAGGAGCCAGCCCAGGCAGCAGAGTGTGCCTGCTATGCAAGGAGGAACCTGGATCCCGGTGTCACCACCCGCATTCTGGTGCTCAGAAAGTTCGATGTTGGGGGATCCTCACGACATGGCGAACTTGGATACAGAGGGCTGGACTCCTGGTAGTGCTCCTTAGATAGCATAGTAGCCCTTTGCAGGAGACCTGCCCCAGGCCTGCTAACTCGTTCCCTCCTCTTGAGGGGCTCTGGTATCTCACCTTCCCTTGGCGGCTCAAAACCAAATAGTTACCCAGGCCTAGAAGCTCGTGCAGCTGCTGGTGAGCTTTTTAAACAGCTTGCCCAGACCCCACCCCTGTCAGGCCAGCTTACCTGTGGGATGCTCCCACTGGCCCCCTTAAAGACAGGCTTTCCTGAGCCGCTCACAACGGGGCCCGCAACAGCACAGCTAAGCAGTGTCTCGGATGAAACTGCCATTTGTCACTGGCCCCAGAACCCCAACTAGGCTGTAACCCCCTTTTACAATAGAGAAAACCGAGGCTCAGAGAGACCAGAGATAGGACCACAGCTCCAAAACTCAGGGTCGACTGCACAGCGTGGACCTCCCACCTCTAGGGGACATCCCCTCCTACAATGGCAGAAGCTTAAGCCAGCTGTCTCCTCTGCATCCCTGGGTGCTGGCGTGCAGAGGCCAGGGCCTGGGGGAAGTGGGCAGGTAGTAGGCAGTATGGCCCAAGGCTGGGGTGAGCGGGCAGGGACCCACCAGCTACCCAGTGTCTCACGCACCCACTGGGGCCACAACAGCAACCACCAAGTCAGCAGCAGAAGGTGCAGTGCTGCTGCGTGGGTCCCTTGTCATTCCTAATTAATTTTCCCCACCCTTCCAATATGCGGAATCGCTCATCTTTTGTTTTGCTGGGACTCTGTGCAGAGACAGCAAGTGATTCGTCTCAGACGTTAATCTTGGGTGGGAGAGTGAGCAGGCGCACAGCAGCCTGCCGGAGAGGACAGAGCAGCACAGAAGCAGTGGCTGGGGATGAGAGGCGAAGATAAGGATAGGAGAAGGGGAAAGAACCGTGTGTGTGTGTGTGTGTGTGTGTGTGTGTGTACAGGCATGTGTGTATCACAAATGTGCAAGTGAGCTTATGTATTTATTGAATATTTACATATATGCTAGTAGGCCCTTGTGTGTGTTGAATGTGTAAGCGTGCACAGATATGTGAATCATCAGCTCAGCAGTGTCCAGAAGTCGAGGAAACTTCCTGTTCAGATGCCATCATGGACATGGTGTGTCAGGTCTGGGATGCTGAGCACCAGGAAGGGAAGGGGAACGTGAAACAGCAATGGACCCGCTCGTGGCTATCAGGCAGGGTCTCTGAGGGCCTGAGCTGTGTCCTGTGCTGCCTTTTCCTCCCTGGGAAGAGGACTTAAGCCTAGCCAGTCACATAGACAGCTCCCGGAACAGACAGGTGGCTCCTGACCACATGCAGACTACAGTCAATGACAGACAGTACTAGGTGGTGTCGCTGACCATCCCCATGGAGAGAACGGCCTCCTCTCTCTCATTTGTACAATAAGACTCAGCCAAAGGAGGAGCAGGAGCTGAAGCCCAGCCTATTGTGATGTCCATGGGGACCACCAGAGAGCCAGGGCAGTGTCATGGGGAGGCTACCCACACCAGCCCCAGCAGAGGGACCCACATGCCTGCCTCCTCCCAGGTCTGAGATCACAGCCAGCCTTTCAGCATCCCTGTACGTGCCCAGCTCACTGGTGACACAAGATAGCCTAGTCCTCTCTGTCGCATGAGGACACAGATCAAACAGAGCAGGTGGATGAAGCCACTCAGTGCCTGTCTGGGTCCCGAGGAAAGGAAGTCTTGTCCTCCATTGCCTGAACAAGCTGTGAAGGTCATAACCTCAGAAAGCTACCCAAAGATGCAGGGCAGCTCAGGACAAATGGTGTATGGGGACTCCAGGGGAATGGACCTTAACATTAGTAAGACAGCAAGAGGCCACCTAGCCATGGAAGAAGAAGAAAGAGGCTTTTGACAAACCTTCCTCAAGCTGGACCCCCAAGGGCTCCAATAAAAATAGACCACAAAGCTCACACCCCGACTCCAGCTCAGGCTCCTCTACCAGAAACTCCGGAGTCCAGACCTCCAGCAACAGGTCCCTAGCCCACAGTCAGGATGCCCCAAGCCAAGACACCAGCATAAGGTGGGTCCTGCTGAGTGTACAGACTGAGGTGAGGAACTGCTACACTGGGTGGGCTATGCACCCAACAGGACTGATGTCTAACAGAGCTTCCCAGAACTTACTCTGAGTCTCAATAGACATGACCCAAAAAGACAGTCTAATACACAAACACACACACACACACACACACACACACACACACACACATACCTCGCACAGCAGAAAAGTACCACAGATGTGGTTTATGAAGGTTTTGTTAAGAGAAAAGGCAAGGGTCGTACCAGGAGCTGGATATTAGGTCCTGGACCTGCCCATCACTCACACAGGACCAATGGAAGGTCCCAAGCCCACACACAGCGGAGCGGTGGGATATGGCCAGGGCCATAAGCAGGGCTGGCTAGACACAGTCAGGCTCACTGCGTTCCACCAGCAGGCAGCCATAGCTGACTCTGTAGACGGCCAGAGTGATAGGGGCTAGCTCAGGGTAGCAGGATGCTCTAACCCAGGCAATACTCTAGATTCCAATGCCCAGGATCTTGAACCCATTCTAGTCAGAGGAAACATGCTTTATCCTATGCTCTTCCCCTGGCGAAAGGCATTCAAGTAGCACCTTGGTGTAGCTGTCGTGGGAACACAGCGCCTCCCTCCCTCCCCGCTCCAGGTCCCCTGGATCCTTGTGGGGACTTCCATCATAGCAGGGCATCCGCCTCCTGAGAGGCAGAACTGTGATCTCTAAAGTGAGAGAAGAGTGGGTAGCTCACTAATTGTCCCGGGGACTGTGGTAGGACACACATCTGCCACACCGACTGGCTTTCCCTGAGCACCGTCAGAGTCAGACAATGTTCCCGGGCTGCTCCATTCCTGCCCCAGGCTGTGCAACAGGCCTACTTAACTGTACAAAGTCGGAGAAGAGGACATCAGAGAGGACGTGAATGCCCACCCCCAGCCTGCCCCCAGAGGCCACCAGGCACTCGCTGTTCCGCTCAGCTCACAGAGTGCTGTCTGCAGCTATCAGCTATCTAAAAGAAACCTTTATCAGTCATGCTCTCAACATGGGGGGAGGGAGAGGGGGGCGCAGCCAGCCAACAGCATGAGGAGAGGAGCCGCCAACTGTGTGCCAGGCAATGTCTCTTCTCTATCTCTGTGACACAGAGACTCCCTGTGTCACCGGCACACAAAGCCACAGTTCTGACCACAGTCATACTGCTAGCACTGGCATACCAGGCTGGGTTCTCAGTCCAGGCTTGCAGAGAGACCAACTGTTCCCTGAGGCCCTGGATTCTAGAAACAAAAGAAGTCCCCTCCTTAGGCCTCAGGGTCCAGCCCTGAAGGGAGGCAGACCAGCCAAGCACAGAATACTATCTGAGTCCAGCTGCACATTGGGGTGCAGGTCCTGCAGCCCCGCAGCCCCGCAGCCCTACAACCGCTTTCCGAAGTTCAACGTCTCAGCAGGTTTAGATCCCTTCTTTCAAAATACCACAAGTAATTAGAGCAGATGGGCCTGCTACACGCCAGCCCCGCTCTCCCCCTCACTCCCTTTTTTTCTTTCTTTCTCTTTCTCTCTCTCTTTTTTAAATCAAGGCCGTTTTTAGTTAAATGAGAACAAAAAAATGCATCCAAAACCCATAAATGAATAGGGTATATATGCAGGGTTTTAAAAAAAAAAAAAAAAGAAGAAGAAGAAGCAGGATTTTGCAAAAGCTGACTCTTCCCTCTTCCTGAAGTTACTTCCACCCCAGAGCTGCCCTGAGTGGAGAACATATGCCCGTCTGTAGTTCTGGGGCCCAGCATTTGTGTCAAGAGTCCCACAGAGTTACCACGTGCCCGTGAGGAAGGCAGGGTTTTCCCAGATTTTTGCCCCGTCTTTACTCCCCAGATGCTGGAGAGCTGGCTCAGGTCAAAGGCACAGGGAAGCAGGCATCTGGCTTCTGTCTGGGGGAAGGAGTAAGAGTGGGCAGCAGCGTGGTGGGCCAGGAGGTGGCACTGTCAGGCCATGGTGCTCAGAGTAGGAACCTAGGGAGTGAGGAGTTGGTGATACGGGTCAAGAGGGGACCGCAGAAAGGTGCGCACACAGGCAAATAGTCCAGGGAGGAATGGATTCCCTGCTGCTTGGAATTCTCCCACCTGTGCATTCATCCATTCGAGAAACATTTATCAATATACGCCAGGTGCCAGGTCAGGCTTTGAAGTTAAAGAGAGATTATGTGTAAAAGAGGGAGGCTTCTAGTCTCAAGTGGTCCGGTGAGCAGAGGTGATACAGAAGAAGCCTGTTGTTAGGGTGACGTAAGACACTCCCGTCCCATTCGGAATGAACTGGTGGCATGAAGGACTAGGGCAGACCCAGGTCCTTGTGGAGTCAAGATGGCAGACAAGAGCTATGGTGTCCACCAGGAAAAACACAAAGTGGAACCACACACACACACACCTCACTCACACCAAGTACCCCCATTCCAAGTGGCTCCAATGCCCAAGCCTGAAGAACCAGCAATATGGTTTTGTGGGACAAGGGGAAGAATCCCCATGACCCAGACAGCAAAGACCCCATCAGCAGGACGCAGGAAGCACTTCCCAGGAAGAAAAGTGCCAAGACCCAAATCCAGGCCTTCTGCTCATCTCGCTGTTCTGTGAGTGAGAAGGCAGAGCAGGAGGAGAAGGCCATCTGCCAAGTGCCAAGTGACCAAGGACCCATGTCCCACCCAGAACACACCAAGCCTCTCTAGAAACCAGTAAGAATGAGAAAGAACAGAGCTGGCCAGGGAGCCAGCCCAGTGGTAACGGAACTTGCCTAGCATGTCTGAGACTCTGGGTTTCATCCCCACACACCTAAAACCAACCAAAAGACAGACTATCCTTGCCCCCAAATAACTGACTAGGCAAAAGACTTGAGTATTTCAGAAAGGAGGAATGTAGGCGGCCAGAAACCATGGAGAGGCTCCAAGGCTCACGGCAGCACCAGCACCCGCCCAAGAGTGAGGAAAACCTAGAGCCTTATGGTACCAAGTGTTGGCAAGAGTACAGGTAAGCAACTGCTGGCGAGGGACATCGCTTGGCAACACCACTTTGCTAAAGAGATTGGAAGGCTGGAGAAATGACTTGGCGCACGAAGCCCTTGCGGATAGGAGAGGACCAGGGGTTCAGATCCCCAGCAGGCACATAAAAGCAGGGAGCATGTGGGGGCTACCTGGAGTTGCGGCTGGCATGCGGACCCCTGCTTGCTTATTCCCCATGACAAGCAGATCACTACCTGTTAAAACCATATAGGCCATCTAGTATGACAGACTTCCAGCTCTGAAGTTGGAAAGGACATCTGAACTCCACACATCAGCCAATAAGTCCAGGGAGAGAGAAGAAATAACCTTACCACTGTGTACTGGTTAGTTGAATCACCAACTTGACAAAAATCATCTGGGAAGGGAGTTGCAATGAGAGGCTGACTGTAGGGGAGGCGGGCTGTGGGTACGTCCGTGAGGTTTGTCGCGGATCATCTGAACTCAATAGCCATCAGTCACCTTCTCCCACCAGGAGCTGCGCTGAGGGCAGCGGATCAGTGCCCAGAAATGGACTGTGTCCACCTCAAACCCTAGGACACAGTTGTTGGGGAGGGTTCATCCCTCACAACTCACCCAGGTCTGGGGGAGTCCCTAGCTAGGCCAGGAGGTTCTGAAGCTATGAACACATTCTTAAAGGCTGGTGTATACCATTTCCATGTGTGTGGACACCAGCCACCAAAGGTCCCTTCTTCACCAAGACACCTGAAAGGGTAACGCACCTACCCTGAGACCTCATGACACCCTCACATTTACTGGCCAGACACAGAACCTTGGGGAGGCCATTGGGCTTGCCCAGTGCTTCTGCAGCTCAGCAGGAGGGCTGGACCTGACTCCTGGGTGACAGGACTGGCTTACCAGGCCGGGAATGTACTGGCAAGATGCCCAGAGGCCCAATTAGCAAAGGCATGATGATGGCCGTCCCCAAGGCCTCCAGAGGCCCTGGGCTAGAAGAGGGAGGTCACCTGTAACCCACAGGTGCACATGCTCCAGCCGCAATGCACTTCCTGGGTAAACATCCTTCTGAGATGTAAACCCACACACCCACACATCCACACACGCACACATCCACACACCCACACACGCACGCATCCACACACCCACACACGCACGCATCCACACACCCACACATCCACACATCCACACACCCACACACCCACACACGCACACATTCACATACCCACATGCAGAGCGAGGCAGGATCCATAAAGCTTTACTGGAAACGAGTCATAGGGAGGCAGCAGGTCCCAACCATCCACCTCAGTGCGTGATCCATCCTCAGGTATTCCATCCCTGGAGGGATCCTGAGGGATGTTACCTGGATCCCAGAACCTTGGGGGAGGGGAAAGGTCAGGAAGGGATGCCAGTCAAGGGGTAGAGACTCTGGCTGCCCAGCCTGTGGCTTCCATCTCTCACTGTAGCTCATCCAGGCCTGAAGTAGTGCCACTGTGCCTACAAGCCTGGCATCTCCTCCAGCCTCCTGGGTTTGCCTGTGGTAACCCATACCATTCTCCACATCCTTAGCTCCGTGATCTCTTCAGTTCCCAGCTCTCTCCATGGGGGCTTTTCCCTGATCCCAACTCCCAGGGCTTCTTCCTGAATCAGGAGACAGCTGCTGACCATCCTCTGCCGTCAGGGCAGGAACCCAGGACAGCAATGTCTGTAATGATGAGTCCTGCCGAGTCCGTGGTGGGGGCCACACTCTCAATAAATGCTCATGAATGGCTTGGTACATTGACTGGTGAAGCAGAAGCATGATCCTCAGGCCTCCATGTCCCCTAGGACACCCAAGTGATACTTAGGTACAAGTTCTGCATGACCTTGACTTCAGAGAGGGCAGAGCTTGCCAGGAGCTGGCCAGGAGTCTAGGGCACCTCTGTCATGATAACCCTGGCTGAATCCATGTGCCTACCCAGACCTCTTCTTGCCTGTCTATTAAATGGGGTTGTTGCCAGCCTGACCCTCATCTGGCATAGAGCTAACCCCCTTCTGAGCATGCCCCCTTTGATCACGAGTCACAAGAGCTGCAAGTCACTGACGGTGTGCTTACCTCAGGCCAGGCCTTTGTCCAGACAGAGCCACACTGACCTCAAGCCCTACTATAATGCAGTGACGTCATCTCCCATGGCACAAGGGGACCAGAGAGGCTGCCACCATTACCGAAAGTCATGGGGCTTGATTTGTGCAGCCTGTGTTTCAGGCAGTGCCAGAGGGGAGGGGACAGCTCCCAGGACTAATTCTGTGGCACCACAGAAACAGAACCGGTCACCCCCTGCCACCTGCTCCCAGCCCCAAGTGGCCTCAGAGAAACAGGCAGAACTCTGTGCACACAGAACGGCCTGGGGGCTGTTCCAGTCACCAGGCCAAGGAAAGCATGGTGTATAAGCCCAGCCAGGCTGGGAATGTGAGTGACCTGCCCACTAAGCCACCCTTCCTTTAGTCCTAGTTCTAAAGCCTGATCCAACAGGGAGGGAACATTATGGGTCCCACTGTGCCCTTTAAGGAACACAGCTACACACCTTACTGACTATCCCCACTCCCACCCCACATCCTGTTCATTACTCTGTGATCAGCCCGTGCCTCCACTGACACAGGTCTGAGGTCAAGAAGAAAGGACCCCTTGCTCTCTGGGCCTGGGGGAAGCCAGGAACTAGAGAGGCTAGTAATGTCCACATTGAAGGTCACAATAGGGCCACTGGTGGCCAGAGCTCCAAGCGGCAGAACAATAGTTAAATTGACAGCTGGCCTCGCCCAAGCCTCGTCCTTTGGCCAGCTCAGTGATGGGATATGAGCCGTTCCCTGGACCGAGGAAGGCACACCTAGGGAGCTGTAAGGCTGAGTCACTCAGCTCTGAGGAGCTGGCTGCTGGGTGGCGGCGGGACCCTGAGAGCCCTGTGCATCTCCTCCATTTCCCTCACCCCCTTATCTGACCATGAAGGAAGGGCGTCCCTACAACACGCAACAAAGCAGGTCTCCACTCTCTGAGCAGTCATGGCAACCGCCAGGCAGCCTTGGCCACCTCTTCACGTCTCTGCCCTTGGTTTCGAGACCCTCACATCCTTGAGTGTCAAAAAACCTTCAGAGGCAGCACAAGAGTACATCGAACCCTTGAGCATCAGAAGCCCCAGGCAGAGACAGCAGGCTCCTCTTGGGGCAGGAGAATGGGTCAAGCTGGCCCCTCTCTCTTTCCTAGGGCTTCATAAGATCCACACAGGCCCCAACCCCACCTCAGCCGAAAATCACCAGGAGACATCAAACAGCCCAGGGCCCCAGGATGTATTGTGCTTTCTTAGCTCACCTGGAGCCTCCACAATGCCACACCTTCCCTGCCTACGCCCATGAGGCTGGGCATAGTTTCCCCTTCTCTGGGGAGTTTCCCCTCATCCTGCCAGCACTTTATGCCCTGTGGCCATGCAAGGGCTAGTGGGTCTGTCCACAGACTAATCACATGATGCCACAGGTGACTGCAGAACCACCACCATCTTGTTCATTACCCACTCATCATCACTACCACCATCTTCATCACTACTAACCTCACTGGTGACTGCCCTCATCGCCAACACCATCGTCACCAACATTATCACAACCATCATTATCATCATCAGTATCATCACTAACATAAACATCATCACCATCATAAGCATCATCACCAACATCACCATCACCATCACGACCGCCATAACAACCATCACCACAGATCTCCACCCTCACCATTGCTTTCTGAGGCAGCACCGTTATAGTCAGTCACCATTACCATGGACACAATAACCATCACAAAGATAGTCTAGACCTGTGGTCACTTCGAGCACCACCCAGCTGGGTGAGTTCTGAGCAACGGCCCAGTCAGTCACTGTCTCCAACAGAATAAGGATTCCCTGTGCATTTGTTTTTAAACAGCTGCTTTCCCCACACAGGAAAGTGCCCCATGAGACCGCCTGACGGTCCCAGATGCCTTTCCTCAATTATGTGGATCAACTGTCTTTCCAACAATCACATGACTTTCTGTGGGAGGACAGAAGACAGGCAGAAAGGGAAGATCCCTCGTGCTAGAGGCTCGTGTTTGAAAGAGAGCCTGGTAGCTGCAGCCCCTCCCCTGGCGAGCTGTGCCATCTTGGAAGGTCTATACTCTCTCTCAGCTCTGTTTCTCTATCCGTGAGGTGAAGACAATACCACCTGCTACATGTAAGACAACATACATATACACATACATATACACACACATATACACGTGCATATACATATACACATACATATACATATACACATCCATATACACATACATATACACATACACATATATATACACATACACATACATATACACATATATACACATACATATACACATCACATACACATACACATACATATACACATACATATACACATACATATACACATACATATACACATACACATACACATACACATGCACATACATATACACATACACATATATATACACATACACATATACACAGCATAGAGGATATAGGTGATGTACTCTCCCTTGGCTCCAGATGGGGAAACTGAGGCCCACCGGGTGATGGTAGCCTACCTGAGGTCAAACAGAGGGTGAGAGTGACAAGACTAAGTCCCGGATCCTCATGTCCTCATTGTACTGGTTCTGAGCCTCAATTTTGGGTCCCGAGCCCCTGCAGGAGACTGGAGTCACCACCACCCACTACGTCACTCACACCTGACAGCTGGTGAAGATGGGGGCCAGTCACTCACCACGGGGAGCCGTAGATCCTGAAGCCACGCACCGTGACCTCTGAGTCCTGCAGGTAGATGCAGTTGGTCAGCAGAGACTGCACGTTCTCGTAGTTCTCCGGCTTCAGCTTGGACACGGACGGGAAGTAATAAAAGTCCTGCTTGATGAGGTCCGCCATGAACTCCTGGTCGAAGGTCAGCTCGTGGTTGCCCGCAATCACGATCTTGTACTCGTAGGGCAGGCTGCCTGCGGGGTGGGCATGCACAGAGCTGCTGGCGGCCCCTGTGGAAGCCACAGAGCCACCAAAGGGAGATAGCTGGGGGCAGGCACTGTAGTCCCTCAGCAGGGGTACCCCACTGCCCCATCCTGTGCTCTGAATCCGAGAGACAGTGGCCCAGTCACTGCCCCTGGCTCCGCCTGGCCGGCCTTTACTGGCCTTCAGTCCTAGAGCACAGGGAAGTGTCCTCCCAGGTCCTAAGCTGCCTCATTTTCCTCTGCTTCCCTCCCTTCTGTCTACCTCTGACTAGAAGAAAACCTGACAGGGGCCATCAGTCCCAGCTGCCACCAGTCTCAGCTTTCTCCACCTTGGGACATTGCTTCTCAGCCTACACGAGTGAGCTCTTGGTAGAACCCAGTTCAAACCTTCAGAGATGCTGCACTCGGGGAAAACCCCAGTGCCCAGCAGCACACAGTCAAAACTAGGTTCTGGAACATCCAACCTTCTGAACACCGTGCTCTGATGTCATCTGCAAGGCTCAGGTCCAAGAACCACACAATCAAGTTACAGAAAACCAAGCGGCTAACAGCCGCAGTGCCCAGCAGTGCCCACCTACAGGGCATCCTCCCCACCGGTCCAGAAAGTGCCTTTTACCCTGCCCTCACTCGGTGCCCAGGCTCTACGATGCCCAGCCCTCTGCCTCGGCTGCTGCGTGAAGGAAACTGGAATGGCTCTGGAAGCTCTGGTTTGAATTTAAAAATAAAATGTCGGGCTGTGGAGACAGCTCAGTTAAAGTGTTTGCTTTGCTCCAGCCCCAGAACCCATGCTGTTGTTGCTGCTAAGGTGTCATTATTGTTGTTGTTATTGTTGTTGTTATTGTTGCTGTTTTTAAATCCAGGCCTGGTGGCACACACTTATAATCCCAGTCCTGGAGAAGCAGAGAGAGGTGAGTCCCTGGGCTTACCTGCCTGCTGGCCTAGCCCACCTGATGAGTTAGTGATGGATCTTGTCTTAAAAAAAAAAAATCAAGACTGAAGATGTCTAAGGAATGACATGGTAATTGACCTCTGACCTACACACACACACACACACACACACACACACACATACACACGCACACGCACACGCACACACACACACATGCGCACATATTGCATGTGCCCACGTAGAGTTATACACACAAATGTGGGCACACACACACACACACAACCGATGTGAGTGTTCCCAGGAGAACCAAGTTTGGTCTCTGCCTATCTTCTTGGTAACCCACGCTCAGGATCTGGAGTCAGAATCAACAACTGTGCTGAGATGCAGCCGCTGTGTGCATTCTGGGAGACGCCTGTTCCCGCCCTCGCCTGAGAGTCAGGCTCAGGGCCTTGTGATAGGTGAAACAACATGACACCATGCACTCACTCACTGCTGCATGACCCAGGCAAGATAGAAAGGTGACATTTAGGGGGACCGTGGGAATGGGAAGGAGCCCTCACCCACCTCCGCCTGCCTGAAGCTCTCACTGCCTGAGGATCAAGGTGGTCCACAGCCTCTCACAGAGACAGATTTCAGATCAGAATGTTAGAATGGCACCAAGCAGTGCTCAAAACCCGAGCGTGGGCCTGGAATATGCCCATACTTCTTTCCATGTGGGACCTGTGGTTTCCGGGGACTCTCACTAACAAGGTGATTAACTGTTCACAGCGAAAACAACTCTCAGCTCCCTGTGTGACCCTTGTGACCCAGTGCCTTACCTTATCAGCCTTAATCCTATCCACACAACTTCAGAAAGACTCCCTCTGAAGTCAGAGAGAGAGAGAGAGAGAGAGAGAGACAGAGAGAGAGAGAGAGAGAGAGAGAGAGAGAGAGAGACCTTGAAAGCCTTTGAAGATATAAATTCAGAAGCCACTGAATCATGTACATGACTACTATAAAGACAGTTAAGGTCAAATCACTGTCTCCCTCCCCAGCCCCTCCCCCACTGTTCTCCCTCCCCCACTCCTCTTTTCTCTCTCCCTCCCTCCCTCTACCTGGCACATAGCCGCATATGGGGTACAGTAGTGTGTACTACTGTTTGTTTACAAGTTCCTCCCTTCCTCCCTTCCCCCCCCCTCTAATACCCATAACTAACTCTGTCAAAATGTCTTCTAGGGGCTGGAGAGATGGTTCACCAGTCAAGAATGCTGCTGCCCTTCCCTGAACCTGTGTGCCGTTCTCAGAACTCACATCTGGAGGCTCACAGCTGCCTGTAACTTCAGCCCCAGTGGACCTGACGCCCCCCCCCACCCGTGGCCTCTGTAGTTGCTGCACTTACATGCACATACAGACAAAACGTTAAAATCGCCTAATAAGCTCTGATTCTACTCCCGACTGACTCTTCCTGAAGTTCTTTGCTATAACTTCTCCTGAGTGGAGATTAAAAAAAAAAAAAAAAAAAAAAAAAAAAGAGGAACTACCCATCTGGAACACTCCAGCTCCCCCTGACAAACCCACATCCCAACGGCAATGAAACTGAACAGTCTAGACGCCAGAGACACACTTTCCAAGCAGGCCCACCTGAGACCTCCACCACCTGCTTAGCCACCATCAAGGCAAAGGGTTGTGGGCGCCCAGTGGTTCTCAGCCTGGCCAGGGCACCGTGGCTGTCGAGGGACCCAGAGATGCACGAGGCTCCAATCTGCACACTGCCTCGATATCCCTAAGCCCCATCATCAGATCTGGAATGCCATGGTGACAGGACAAGTCTGAGCCCAAGGCTCAGTTCCATCACTAACCTCCTGTGTAGCCCCACCCCCGCCCCACCACGTGTGTCAGCTTCCTCGCGTGTGAGATGGGAGGAGGAACTCCACCCACGTGAGAAATCTCTGGGGCCACAGGGCACACTGGATGGAAATGGACAAAAACTTCAAAAGGAATAAGTGAGCTTCTCTGAGCCAGGATTTGCGAACTAGAGGTGATAAGCCCCACCCCCACCCTGACATTGTCAGCTTGCTACAGCTTTGGGTTTTTCTTTTTTTAATTGAATTTGTTGCCAGCGATAAAAAATTTGAGAGATTCCCAATAAAACGTCACTCCTCTTGGTTTCTAAAAATAAATAATTGTATTTATTATTATTTTGTAGCTATTAACATTTGGTGATCCTGGCTCAGTCATAAAATGTTGATTATGTCCCTTGTACAAGAGGATAGTACCCATTTTCTTCAGTCTCCACCAGTGCTACCATCTCACGGAGTACAGGTCACTCATTTTGGCATATGGTCCACTGTCAGGCATTTGGGGTTTGGGGCCTTGCAGTAGCCACACTTTGGCTGGAGCTGGGGGGTCAGTGGGAGGTGAGTGACGGCCAGTGAGGCTGTGGGGTTGGAGGCCCCAAGCCCCATCCTGAGGTTTACTGCAACCTAGTCCTGCTGGAAAGCTCAGAATCAGGGGAGTGGGCGTGTTAGCTCCACCCACCTCCAGTCCCACCACAAGTCTGGTGAACAAAGCCCCCTGCACCACTGTGGTTGAGTGCTGCACTGTGATGCACAGGTAGCTGCCAGAGCTGAAAACTGAGTGGGGACTGAATGCACAGAGCAGTGAGGAGGAGCTGAACTGACCGCCTGCCCCTGGAGCCCACCATGGGAGGTGCCCTAGTGTCACCAAGATCTTGATTCTCCACAGAGCCATCCAAAGTAGATGTCATTAAGTCCACTCTATATCCGAGGGCCTTGAGCTGAAGCCAATAGACTGGAGGGACCCCATGGCTCGGGTGCAGGGGTAATGTTGCAGATGTCAACTAACTCTGTGCCTCTGGGCCACTGACCCAGAGTCCTTCAAGGCCCCAAGACCCTCAGAGTCAGCCTGGGAGCCTCATTAGTCCTTCCCCAAACACAGGACAAGGACCGGTCCAGGAGGTGGCCAGAGAACCCAGCAGGATGGGTAGGGTGGCCACCATTGGCTGCCTCCATCCCTGGTTCATCCTGCCTTCTACTCACAAGGTGGTCGGAAGAAGCTAGGGGGTGGGGCCACACTAATGGATTTCTGTCATGTCTCTAACTGGGGGTGCTACTTAAGTAAATCAGCAAATTACTCCAACTGCACAATTCCATGCTTCTGCAGTGGTGACTCTGTGGGGGCTGGGTGTGCAGGAAGCTGTCAGCTCCCCTCAGGAGATCCCTGTGGCAGACAAGGAGAGCTGAGACCTATTGTCTCCAGGGTTTATGACAGCACAAAGAACCACCTCCCAGTTCCAAGAACAGGCAGCAGGAGGGAGCTGTACCTTCCCAGGGTGGCGGGTTCAAATATCTGTTCCCTTCAATAAGATGGGTATCCCAGGCAGCACCCCATCCCTGAGAAAAAGGTCTAGCTATGAGTCCATCTGTCTGGGAGGTCCATTGGACTTGACCGCTCACCAGCTGCCTGTACTCTCCACAGACTCTAAGCATTTCTCTCTCCTTTTGACATCTGAGGGAGATGATTTGGGTTGCCAAAGCATAGGACATGCTAGCAAAGGAGTGTCTAAAGAAAAAACCATGGATGACAAAATCTCCTGACACTCCTGTGAAGGCATGGAGGTACAATCTGAACCACCATGCCTTGTCCCTCAGCAGGGGTAGGGGTGTGTGATTTGGGAGGTAAGTAGTAGAAAGGGTGAATGAGTGGCTGAATGGACAGACAGACAGACAGATGAGTAGGTATGCTAACGGATGGATGGATGGATGGATGGATGGACAGATGGACGGACTGATGGACAGACAGACACATGAATGGGTTGGTATGTGGGTGGGTGGGTGGATGGATGGATGGATGGATGGATGGATGGATGGATGAGTGAATGAAATTTTTGGGTAGGTGAGTGAGTAGGTGGATGGACAGACAGATAGATGGATGGATGGATGGATGGATGGATGGATGGATGGATGGACCAATGAACAGACAGACACATGAATGGGTGAGTATGTTGCTGGCTGACTAGCTGGCTGTCTGGGTGGGTAGGTGGGTGGATGGATGGGTAGACAGATGGATGGATGGATGGGTGGACGGATGATGGGTAGGGAATGGGTGTGTGGGTAGGTAGGAGTAAGAGGGAGGAGGGGGTCAGTGGATTGGTGTGTGGATGAAAGAGTAATTGAGTAGGTGAACAGATGAATGATTAAATAGCAGGGTGTGTGTGGAAGCAGATGTAAGGGTAGGTGGTTGGAAGGGTGTATAAATGGATTTATAAGGCTGCATGCTGTTGTGGGTGGGAAGATGAACAAACCAATGGGTAGATGAATGGAGAGGTGGGTGGAAGAATACACTTCTCAATCAATCTACCTGACAGCATTGACTGTCTCCTTCACATGGAGAGAATCTCCATCTTCCTGGATCCTTCCTTTCCTCCAGGACCCCTGCTCCTGCCGGGCAGTGGCTTTCAGGGTTCCTTCTGTCCATCTGTGTGTTTCCTCCAGTCCTCCCTGCTCTCTAGCAGAGGGGAGTATGGAGGCCAGACTAAGGCTCTTCAATGGTCTGGTCATCCCTGACTTAGATGAAACCCCCTACTCTGTTTTAGGGCTGTGGCCCCTTGTTACAGGTTTGCCTTCTGGTCCCAGAACCCAGAACATCTCACCAACCTGAGTGTGCTAAGACATCTTGTACCGTACTGCCTTCCCACCCTCTACCTGCACACAGAGAAGTGTAACCCCACATCCAGCTACTGCAACACCCCGTGCCCCACCCGCAGCAGAGAAGGGATCTGACAGCCTCCACCAGGGAGCCTCCCGGTGCCCAGACAGGAGCCTGACCCCTGGGGAGGGGGTGTTTCATAAGCAGAGGTGGAACACATCATCTAAGACCAGGTCACACTGTCACTCTGTGGAATGACAAATGCAGGAAGCCAGAAGAGGCAGCCATTGGAAGGTCCCAGCCCAGGGCAGCTCAAGTGAGTGTGTAGCTTAGCTAGTTGGTTAGGCTCAGGGTACCAGACATGTCCAAATGCCTTTTCTTTTTTCTCTGACTTCCTCAGCTGAGGCTTTGGTCAGCCTGTCCAAATGCACGCTCCGCTGGGGCCCGTGTTCATTGAAGCTGTACTGTTAGAAGCCCAAGTCCTGGTCTGCTCTGCTGTAGCCCCCAGGAAATGTTCTTTTAGGACCCCAAAGACAGCAAGAGCAGTTTAGTGATATAATGTGCTCCACTGCTGTGGACAGACACGGTGACCAAGTCAACTCTTAGAAAAGAAGACATTTTACTGGGGCTGGCTTACAATGTCAGAGGCTTAGTCCATTATGATCACGGCAGGGAGCATGGTAGCACACAGATAGACACTGTGCTAGAGAAGGGGCTGAGAGTTCTACATTCTGATTCAAAGGTAGTGACTGGGACTAGCATGGGCTTTTGAAACCTCAAAGCCCACCCCAGTGACACACAGTGGCTTAAGGGATTCCATAGCACTGCAATGGGCAGTGTGCCAGGTGGCCTTTTAGGGTGCATTGGGATACTCACCCTCGACCCTTGTTAAAGGCAGCCTTTACACCTGGCTTTTCAGAACAGGTAAACACCCTACCACATCAGCACGGGGACCCTGAGCTGTCCACCCAGAAACTATGCTCCTCTTCCAGATGGCTTGAGATACCCGGCATTTGCTAGTTAACAGGTATTTTTGGTGAGTAAAGAGACCATGAACTGTCAATCAGGAAAGCAGATGAGGGTGACAGGTTGGGTTTTCCTTTTCACTTGCCAGATGCATGGGATCCAGGAGCATCTGCACAAAGCTTCCAGAGGCAGCCAGGTTGGGGTGCACAGAATGCTGGGGGACTGATTTCTGGGGGAGCCTGCTAAGTCCTGACATTAATCTCCCTCCAAAGAGGTTACTAATCTTTATTGCTAACCTGTCCTATCGAGTCCCAGGCTGCACTGGTCCACACAGCCTGAGCTATTACACTCTGAGAGAGGCACACACATTTCGACACCATCAGTGCTGGTCCCAGAGTGTCACATTGCGCCCGGCAGGGTTTTAGCATGTTCTAAACACAATGACAATCAGGAAAGTACCCACTTACTGCTTTTTTCCCCCTGCCCATTCCCTGTCTCACAGAACACAGCAGTGGGGGGTGGGACTCAGAGACGGTGTAACGATCTCTGATTGCATTTTTAGTGCGTCGTTGACAGTTCTGTGTTTAAACGCTTGCCAATGTCTGGGAGATTTCAAGCTAGCAGACGGCTTAGCGTGGCGCACAGTCTAGGGGAACACTGGGGAAAAGCTAGCTCTGAGAGTCAGCAGCAAGCTGCCAGCGACCAAGTCACAGGACCATGCACACAGCATGGACCATGTGAACCAGTGGTGTAAAGAGAAGGGACTCCATGTCTGACCCAGGCAGAAGAGCCCTGAAGCTGAGTATAGGAGGCACATGCTATGCCTACAGCCCTATAGTGACCTCCCTTGGGCCAGGCACAGGATTAGCAATGTGTATTTGATACTTCTTGACACTCTTTGTAAGCAAACACCATGGCCTCCAGTCTGCAGAGGAAGGCAAACCAGTAGGGTATCAGGCTACAGAGCCCAATCCCTTATCTACCTCTCACTGGCTGGCTGACCCCAGAGGGGCCGTCAGCACCCTCACCTGTAGCCTGGATGTCCATCATGTGCTAGCGAACACAGGAAGTCACACATTTTCACACCCCAGCTGTGTTCCATCAGCTGTATAAGACAGGGGTGCATAGGGGGAGAGGCACTCAGTTAAGACCATGGCACCCCAGAACCCACAGAGAAGCTCAGCCCATCAGAAGGTGAACCAGAAACGGCAACAAGAGCCTCAACAGTGGGTCACGCCATGTGGGCCAAACAGGCAAGTGAGCAGGCTAAAGGCTTTAGTGTTTTGTGTTTAGTATTTAGTGTCTCTGGGCGACCTGGGGCATGTGAACTGTCCCTCATAGTGTGGCACTCTGGGTAATAGGGCAATGGAGAGAGGTCTCAGCTGAGAGCCCCACAAAGGGTCTGTTGGCTGTGCTGTGCTTGGTTTGCCTGTAGAAGTTGTGCTGCTAACCCGGGCAGGCACAGTCCCTGCAGCCAGGGAGATTCAAGACATCAAAACATCGAGACATAGAAAATACAGAAAAGCTGAAGGCTCAGGTCCTGGACCTCAGTTGATTGTATCACAACCTGGGGTTCTCTGGAGATTTCGGCCCAAAAATGGGAGACAAGACAGTAGAGGTTAAAACAGAGGCTTCAAAAAGTCCCAGCATTACCCAGGGCACACAGAGGCTTAGGGACCCACACCCACCTGCGGCTTCCTGCTGCAAAGATGTCACTGCGGATGGACATGTGTCAGCACAGCAGGGGCTCTGCTAAAGCAAAGGCTGGCCCTGCCACATGCCTCAGCGACTCCTGTGGGTCCTGCGTGGGAGGCTCCTGGAACCACTGTGCCACGCTGCTGCCCATATTTAAAAGGCAAATGTGATTTGTCTTCTGTTCTGTACTAATAGCCCAAATGTTTAACTTCCCAACATTTGTTTTTCCTGGGAAATGTTTTTCAAACAGGGACATTCAGTCCTAGCTGCCATCAACTGTTTCAGTGCTACTGTGTGTGGACCACTTCAGGAAGAAGGACGCCTATGCCTCTACACCCATATATAAGGCTCCTCTTATATGTGTCTCCTCTTATATATGTATAGTGATGTCTGAAGTTGGAATATTGAAAGTACCAGTGCCCAATTGTTCCTTAAAGAACCAAGTGCTTCCTAAGCCCCAGGACATATTCTGGAAGAGGGAGAGAAAGATGTTAAGGCCAGGAGATGAGAGAATCTGCTATGAGATTGTGTCTCCTAGAAATATCAGATACCCGCAAGATCTCACCAGCGTGCCTGCCCGCTCATGAGCTGAACAAGGATGACCAATCACCAATCGGCATTCCAAATGGAACAGGGAAAAGTCTAAGAGTCCTCAACCCTACACACACACACACACACACACACACAGCTATCGCAATTGAGGAAAGCTGGGAGCAGGAGACATAGTCTTTTCTCAGAAAAGAGCATACCAATTGTTTGTCTGGTGCTAAATAGTCAGCCCTAAAAACACACGTGCAAGGTTATATTTAGGAATACATATGTATATACATAAATGCATACAATAACGATCAATGAAAAGATCCCATGAATTTGAGGGAGAGTTGGGGGATATGTGGGAGGATCAGGAGGGAGGAAAGCAAGGGAGAAATGTAATCGAATTATAATCTCAAAACTGAAAAGTAAACGGAAGCTGGGAGTGGGCATCAGGAAGGGGAGGAGCCAAGCAGGGGCCACTGCCTCGGTCACAAGACTTGAAGGACTTTGTGGCTCTAGCAAAAAGCAAACACTATTTCAGTTAAACCAAAACTAGTTCCTCATCTACTTCACAACTTCATCCACAGACAGACTGACCTCTCAACTGCTTTGCCTATTGTTCAAAAGTCAGAATGAAACCTGGACTGGGTGGCACCACACCTGTAATTCTAGCACTGAGGAGCTGGATGCAGGAGAATCAGGAGTTCAAAGCCATCCTCAGCTACATAGGGAATTTGAGGCCAGCCTAGGTGCGATGGTTGGCTTAATTGTCAACTTGACAAAATCTAGAATTGTCAGGTTGGCCTGAGGGCACGTCTGTGGGAGATTATCTTGCTTATATAAATTGAGGCTGTAAGACCTGCCCATCATGGGTGACACCATTCCCTAGGAAGGAGATTCTAAGCTACATGATGCTGAAGAAAGCACACCAGGCAGAAAATAGATGTGTGTTAAGCCATTGCCCTCCACTCCCAATGGGAGTGTGGAGTCACTAGCTGCTTCAAGTTACTGCCTTCACTCCCCCATAATGATGGATGTCTGTAACCCGAAACTGTAAACCAAAAGAAAAAAAGAAAGCTTCTCCCTTAAGTTGCTTTTGTTGGGGTATTTTATCACACTAGCAGGAAACAATGCTAATGCACTGGTGAGACCATCTCGACACAAAACAAAACACAACTAAACTTAATTGTATCACAGTTCACACTGATGTAATGTTAGGTCAACTATGAACCTGTACTGGCTGGTTCCTCTGTGATTCTGAGGTTTGCATGCTGGGATTGCTCTGAACCAGTTTCAAAGGTGGGTGGTCAGCTAAGCAACTTGTCACTGGGCCAGCCTAGCAGCCACTAGAGACAACACGAGTAAGATGTGTCATTCACTTAAGTTTTTTGAGCTCTCTCCAGTTTTGTTGGTGTAAGTACTTATAAATATAAACTTCCCTCTTAGAACTGGCTCTGCTGAGCTAGGAATATGGCTAGAGACCTGAATTTGATCACCAGAGCCCATGTTAGAACTGGGTAGGCATAGTCTGGAAAGGATCCTGGGTTCAATGGCTGCAGACCAGTTCTAAAATTAAAGTTGGTGGTTCTTGAAGAGTGACACCCAAGATTGTCTTCTGGCCTAAATACATATACACATGAACAAACATGTGCATACACACACACACATACACACACACACACACACACACACAGGATTGCCAGTGTTTAGCAGGTTCTGGTTGGCTATGTCTCCACTGTAATCTGATTCTGATGGGTAGGGGGGTGTCTCATCTTTTCTAATCGATGGCCATAGTCTTTAAATCTCTCTCTCATCCTCTGGTGATTTCTGTCCCTTTTCTTACTGCCAGGTTACAGTTTTGTTCCACTGTTTTCTGATGCAAGACACTATTATATGTTTAGCATTTGTGATTATGCTTTATAGTAAGTTATTATCCATTTTGAAATAATGTTCTTTTAGCAAATGAAAAGAATGTGTCCTCTGTGCCTCTGGAATATTCTATCAAATGTCTTCCAGTTCCATTTGATCCACAGGTAGTCTCACTCTGGTGTCTTTCTGCTGCATACTGGTCATGCTTCTCCAGATCTTAGAGAAACAACAAACCAATACCCAAATCAGTAATAGAAGAGATTACAAATATCAGAAAAGAAATAAATAGTGGATAAAGGAACAATACAAGGAATCAGAAAATTGTGTCTTTGCAAAGATGGGCACCACAGGACTTTTAAGGAATATTTTTAAAGAAATTATATTAGAAGATGAGAAAAATTCTAGATACATATGCTCTTCTAAAATCAAACCAAGAGGATTAAAAACTACTAAAAAGAATGATAATAAGCAAAGAGATTGAAACTGTTATTTTAATAAGTCTCCCAACAAAGAAAAGCCAGAACTGGGTGAATTCACTGGTGAATTCCACTCAATCTTTAAAGAAAATGAACAGTAGTGTGCCTCAAACTCCTCCATGCAACAGAAAGGATGGAGTGTTTCAAAAACTCAATTCCTACCATGGTCTGAATAGCAATGCCCCCTCCCCCCGGCTTGTGTATTTAAATGGCTGATCACTAGGGAGTGGCACTGCTTGAGAGGGATTAGGGGGCGTGGTCTTGTTGGAGTGGGTGTGGCCTTGTTAAATGAAGTGTATCACTGGGAGGTGGGCTTTGAAGTTGCAGAAGCCTAAGCCAGACCCAATGGCTCTCTCTTCTGCCTGCTGCCTGTGGATCCAGATGGAGAACTCTCAGCTCCTTCTCCAGCACCACGTCTGCCTGCACATTGTCATGCTTCCCACAATGACAATAACGTACTGAACCTCTGAAATGGTAAGCCAGCCCTAATTAAACATTTGCCTTCACAAGAGTTGCAAAGCTCATGGTGTCTCTTCACAGCAATAGAACAATGGCTAAGACAGTACCCAAGTTGGATACAGGCACAACAATAAAAGAAAACTGTAGACCAATATCCCTGAGATACAAAACTTCTCAATAAAACACTTTGCAAAGTTGTTGGATTGAATCCAACAGCACACTAAGAAGACCGTACACCATGACCAAGGCGATTCTTTCCAGGGGCACGAGGATGGTTCAACATATGCAAATGGGTAAGTCTGACACAGCACATAGGAAGAATCAAGAACATAGGAAGCACATAGGAAGCTCTCATGCTAAGCGCTAGAAGGAAGCTAAGTGAGGAAGAGCCACATGTCAGCATCATTGAAGCTGTGTGGAGCAAACGCCTAGCCAATGCCACGCCTGTTAGGTGAAAACAGAAAAAGAGTTCCCTGAAAACCACGAAGGAACAAGACAGAAGTATTCACACCTACCATTTGCACTTAATATGGAACTTGAAGATTTTGCCAGAGCGATCAATCAAGAAGAAGTAAAGAGGATAAAAATAGAAAACAAGGAAGTCATGCTACCCCTGTTTGGAGTTGATATATATTATCCCTAGGGGAGCCCAAATACTCCACCAGAGGAGTCTTAAGACTGATGAACAAATGTAGCAAGCCAGCAGGACACAAAATCAACAAGCAAAAATCAGTGCTTGGGTTGGCACGTGAGCTCAGTGGGTAAAGGCAGTCACTGCCAAGTCTGAGGACTGGGTTCCTGACCTCTATTTATGCACCATGGCAAACACACACACACACACACACACACACACACACACACACATACACACACACACATACACACACACATACATACACACACAAACACAAACATACACATACACACATACACACATACACACATATACACACATACACACATATACACACATACACATACACACGCACATAAATAAGTCTAAAAAGAGATTTTTAATCAGTAACTTTTCTATACACCAATAATAAATGCACTGAAGGAAAAAAATCCAGGAAAACAATTTTGTTCAATAACCTCAACAAAATACCTAGGAAAAACCAAGCTGTACATAGGGAAGACCTCAACAATGAAATCTCAAAGCAAGAAACTGAAGAAGCCCCAAGAGGATGGAAAGACCTCCCATGCTCATGGATCGAGAGGGTCAATATTGTTTAAATGGCCACATCATCAACAGCTATGCACAGATTCAATGCAGATCTCAGGAAAATCCCATTTTCATATGACATTGCTGGCACATGTATGTGGTGTACATGTGTGTTTACATGTGTGCAGATGCATATATGTGAACATAAGTGTGTGCATGTAGTTCCCAGAGGCTGAGGCAAGTCTTCCTTGGTCACTCTCCATCTTATATATTGAGGCAGGGTCTCTCATTCAAACTCAGAGCTCACTGATCCAGCTAGCCGAGGTAGCCAGCTTGCTCCAGGGATCCTGTTTCCACTTCCTGAGAACATGTGGACCACCGTATCTTCTTGGCATTTACATATATTGGACATTGAGGAACTGAACTACACAGCAATCACCTCACCTACAAAGCCATCTCCTCAGCTCTGTGGTCATGTTACCAAAAGCAATCTATAGATTCAGTGCGATTGCCATGAAGATTTTAGTGACTTTCTTCACAGAACTAAAAAAGGCAATCTTAAAACTCAAATGCAAACACAAAAGACAGATGGCCAAAGCAACCCTAAGTAAAAAGAACACAGTCAGAGGTATCACAAAACCTGGCTTCAAACCACACTACAGAGCCCTTGTGACAACAGCAAGCACTGATACAAAGATAGACCAGTAAACCAATGGAGCATAATAAAGGCCCCAAATACAACCTATGAAGCTGCAACCTTTGGATTCTTGACAAGTGACAGACCCATTTTTTTTTTTGAAAAAAGATGCTGCCCTCTTTTTTCAAAACCAGACATCTACATACAGAGAATAAAGTTTTGAAACTACTAGTGGGGGACACTGAAGAGATACTGATGTGGGCAACAATTTTCTGTCCAGAAATAAAAGAATTGATGGACAGGATTACAACAAACTATAAAGCTCCTCCCATAGTGAAGGAAACAAAAGTTAGAGAGATGACCCACAGGATGGAAGTCCTCACTGCCAGTCACTCATCAGACAGACAATCAATACCCAGAGGGTTAAACCATAGATGCTATCAGCAAAACACAGTTCACAGAAGGGGAAAATCTGAACCGACACTTCCCCCAAAGAAAAGGCAGACATATGCAGTGATAGAATCTGAACCAGGTTGGAGAGAAGACTGCTCACGGCGCAGCAGGAGGACCCCTCTGGCACCCACATAAGATGCTTGGCATGAGCACACACATGCCTATACTGCTGGAGTTGTGAATAAAGTAGAGACAGTGGGATGGCTCACGCCTAACTTCAGAGTCAGCGAGAGACCCTGTTGCAAAGGAATATGGTGGTGGAGAGTGACAGAGCATGACACTTGAGGTCCTCCTCTCGCCTCCACACTGTGCATAGGTGTGAGCACTAGCACACACATGTGTATATAGCACACACATATACAGAATGCTCTCTCACATACACACACACACATAAAATGTGAAAATCGTTCATCTTCAATAGCCACCAGAGAAATGCAAATTAAAATTTCATTTAGATTCTATCTCAACTCAGTCAGAACAGCTATTTTAAAAATTTAATAATCTGGGCATGGTGGTACACACTTGGTACATACACACAGGGGGAGGGCAGAGAGAGGGGGTTGAGAGTCCCAATAAAGCCAGAGCTATAAAGTTTGAGTGATCCATAGCTGGGAGGTGATGGCGCACAACTTTAATCCCAGCACTGGGGAGGCAGAGGCAGGTAGATCTCTGAGTAGATGGCCAACCTGATCTACAGAGGTCTTTGAGATCTACAGAGCAAGTTTCAGGATAGCCAAAGCTACACAGAGAAACTGTGTCTCAAAACAATAACAACATCAACAAAGATGGAGTGATCCTGTCTTAAAGCAACAATAATATTGAGGAATACTGGTGAGAATCTGGAAAGGAAGAGCCCTCCTGCACTGCTGGGGTGAGTTGATGCAGTCGCTATGGAGATCAGCATGGAAACTAAGACAGAACTACCATATGGCCCGGTCACACTACTGAGGGAGGACCACTGAGCCATGAAGATGTCTCGTGACTGCAGGTGAGGGAAACCACAGGACAAGGACAGTAAAATGATATGCCAGAAAATACCTGTTTGCAAGGAGGTAGCTGAGATATATAATAAACCTCCCCCTCCCATAGGTGATTGTATTGAATATAAAGTGCTTAGAAACTACAATCAAAAGGCAGGGATTAAAAGAACAGAACCTTTTAAAAGCCAATTATAGGCTATTTATAGAAAACGTTTGTTTGCTTGCTTGCTTGTTTTGGGGTGGAGTCTTATTCTGCAGCCCTGGCTGGTCCCAAATTCATAACATTCCCTCTGCCTCTGTCTCCCAAGTTTTGAGCTTATAGGCATGAGCCACCATGACAGGCTAGAAGACGGTTTCGATGCAAAACAAAAACAAGAAGGTGAGAGTGAAAGAATCAAAGGAGATATGCCACCCAGCAATAAACAACACTGAAATAGCTGCCCCAACATCAGATCAAGTAGCCCTTGGGACAGAACGTGTTCCTAGAGAGAAGAGAGGACTGTGTAGAGATCAAAAGCGATGCACTAGTCAGCCTCACTGGTGATGCACACAGTATATGAGAAATTAACACCAATCCTGATAGTGCTAGCTACTCTTAAGTTGACACAAGCTGGAGTTATCTGAGAGAAGGGAACCTTACTTGAGAAAATGCCTCCATAAGATCTGGCTTTAAGGCATTTTCTTAACTAGTGATTGATGGGGGAGGGCCCAGCCCTTCATTGGCAGTGCCGCCATTCCTGGGCTTATAGTCATGGGTTCTAGTAGAAAGCAGGCTGAGCAAGCCACGAGAAGCAAGCCAATAAGCAGCACCCCTCCATGGCCTCTTATCAGCTCCTGCTTCCCGGTTTCTACCCTGTCTGAGTTCCTGTCCTGACTTCCTTCCATGATGAACAGTGCTGTGGAAGTGCAGAGCAAATTAACCCAAGTTCCTCCCCAGCTTGCTTTTTGGTCTTGGTGTTTCATCACAGCAATAGAAACCTTAAGACACTGACAAACATCTCCAAATTACAGACAAGAAGATACTTTCCAGTCTACGATGTGGACCTTAGCTTAAATCAAACAAAGACATCACAAGAAAACTATAGACCGTATGGATTCGGAGTGTAGACACAAAGTGTAATAAGATACTACCAGGTAGCCCTACTGGGGGCTGGACTTACAAGCTTACAAGCAGGTACGACTCTTCCTGAGGACCTCAGTTTGGTTCCCATCACATGCATCAGGCAATACGCAACCAGCTGTAACTCCAACTCAAGGAATCCAGGGCCCTCTTCTGTCCTCTTTAGGTACCTGCACTCACAAACACGTGCATGTATGCATGCGTGCATGTGGGTGCACACACACACAGACACATAATTTAAAAATTAAATAAAAATTTAAAATATTACCAAACCCAGTAGCACACAGAAAGCATTTACATCTGATCAAATTGGATTTGTCCCAGAACTGTAAGGTTGACTCAGTACACACCAGTCCATGTAACATGTCACAGTACTCCACACCACCCTATCTTCTGAACAGATGAAGAAAGACATCTGACAAAATCCAATATAGTTTCATGATGCAAAGCACTCGACAACAACAAAGGGACTGTCTCACTCAACACGGAACGTCTATAAGTTTCCTGTCGTTACAACACCAAACATCACAACGAAAAGATGCAAGCCCAGAAACAAGACAAGGGTGTCTGCTCTTTCCATTCCTGTTTAGAAGTGCACTTGGGCCCCAGCCAGTGCAACTGAGCAAAACAGGGATTAAAAGCACCCAGAGTAGCCGGGTGGTGGTGGCAGCGGCGGCGGCGGTGGCGGCACACGCCTGTAATCCCAGCACTCTGGGAGGCAGAGGCAGGCGGATTTCTGAGTTCGAGGCCAGCCTGGTCTACAGAGTGAATCCCTGTCTCGGGAAAAAACAAGCCCCCCCCCCCAATAAAAAGCACCCAGAGTGCACTGGGCTGGAGAGATTGCTCGGTGCCACGAGCCTCTAAAATCCCAGCATTCTTACAGAGTGAAGTCAGGAGATAGAGACAGGGGACTTCTTGGAAGCTCACATCCCTGTACCCACAGAAAACAAACAAGAAAAAGACGCTTCTCAGGGCCAAAAGTGAGCACTGATAACGGAGGTTGCCCTCTGACCTCCATCCCGGAGCCATGGGCCTGTGAACAGCCGAGTTCATGTGACATGCTCCACCCTCACCCCACCCGAGCCCTGCGAGGGAACAGCGGCCCTGCTGACATTTAGATTTTAGATTTGCAGCTTCCAGAACTGGGAACAGATCAATTCCTGTTGTGTCAAACTCGTCAGGTTATGGCAATCTGTTACAGCAGCCTCAGGAGATAAATGCAATAGTCAACACCAGAAGCCAAAGTCGATATTCTTCAAAGAGAGGGGTGGACTTGAGTTCTGCAGAGCAGGTGCATGGGGGGGGGGGTATATGTGTGTGGAGGGGGAAAGCATGGTCGGGGGTGGGGAAGTGTGGCTCTCAGCACTCTCTGCATCAAACTGGAGAGCTCTGCTGAGGAAGGCACATATGATGTTTTGGGAGAGCATGCTGGGAAAGAAGATGGCTCTAGTGCTGGTGCCGACAGCTATGTGTGCTGAGCTGAGTCCTATCCAGTCTTACGTCACATCCTAAAACCCTAGGGCCTAAGAGTATGAATGTGTTTGGGGGGCAGACCTTTAAAGAGGTAATTAAAATAAACTAACTCCTATGGGGGGGTCCTAATACCATGAAACATGGACCTTGCAAGAAGAGGGGACAGGGCACAGAGCCAGGAACTCGTGCACGGTCATAGCAAAGACACGCCACAGGGCTCTAAAAGGATCCTAAGATGCCGTCCAGCTAGAGCCAACCTACAAGGGAAAGGGTTTCACCCAAAGCCAAGTTCATTACAGTAGCAATGGAAATAATTATCAGTGATTAAGACTAAATGCTTTGAGGGCTGAAGGGATAGTTCTGAGGTAAAAGTGCCTGCTCTAAAGAATAGGAACCTGAGTTTAGATCCCCACACTCACATAAAAGACAGGTGCAGAAGCACCTGTCTGTAACCCAAGCACTTGTTAGGACAGAGACAGGAGGATCATTGGAGCTTGCTGGCCCCAGTCTAGCCAAATCAGTAAGTTCCAGGTTCAATGAGAGACCCTGTCTCTCGATGAGAGACACCGATGGAGACTGAGGAAGGCTGTGGATGTCCACACAGGCCTCCAAACACATGCATGCACACATGTATGCACCCACATGTGCACACACAACAAACACATAGTAAAATTGATGATTTCTATGCTCCAATAGATTTCTTTGTTAAATGGGACATCTTCTGGATGAATAGACACTTGGGCACTCTAAAGGAAATCACCTTGCTGCCTCAGTTTACCCGGTCCTTCATTCTACAGTCATTTCTTGGCCCTCACAGGTGCTACCCCACAGTGACAGCAGGAACTAGGTCCCAACTTGAGTCTTGGGGACAGCGAGCCACTGAGGCCGTTTTCTGGCCAGGGGAGGAGTCTGCATTTGCAATAGAAATAGTGAAGGCCAAGCAGCAGCTCTCTCTGCAGAGGTTGGGGTACCCCATAAGAGCATGACATACAAGAGAGGCTGGAGGTAGGAAACAATTGCGACCAATTTGACAACAGCCCAGATACCTAGAGTGGACGAAGGGAGTCAGGCCTGGGGGTACCAGGCAAGTCCCACCAAAGCAGGTACTCCTGTTTCATTGCTGCTACTGTGACAAGACAACCTTACAAAAAGCAACTTATGGGTAAGGGGTGTTTATTTCAGCTTATAATTCCACGTTACAGTCCATCATTGTGGGGAAATCGAGGCAGGGACTTCAAACAGCTGGTCATGTGAAATCCACAGTCAAGAGCAGAGAGAATGGATGGATCCAGGCTCGCTCATGTACTTCCTTGTGCTTAGCTTGATTTCTCTGCTCTTACCCAGTTCAGTCTCTCCTGCTTAGAGAATGATGCCACCCACGGTGGGCTGCATCTTCTCACGTCAATCAACAATCATTACAAGCAATCACAGATATCCCCCTAGCCCAAGCCAATGTAAACACCCCTTCATTCAGGTCTTTTTCTGGGTGATGTTTAGGGTGTAGCAAGCTGACAACGCTAACACTCACACCAGGCAACAGGACAGAGCAAGCAGGGACTCTCTGGGGGACCTTAAGAGGAGTTGTTGAGCGGTTCAATATTTTTTTTTTCAAATGCTACTATGATGGTATCAGTTGGGGAGTGACTATTTTGAGGGTTCGGGAAGTGACGGAATCCAGCTCTCCTCTGTCAGCTCCCAGCTCCCCTCAGCTTCTCGGCTGTCAAGCCAGCCCAGAATTAGCTCCAAAGGGCCCCGCACGCTTGCAGGTCCTCATTTGCTTCACGCTTTCTGAGAAAGGTGTGAAATTCTCCTTGTGAGAAATCAGAGAACAAACTTTGGTGCTTCAAATATCTGCTTTTCTTTGAAAACAAATTTCAAAGGGCTAAATCTGAACTTTTCGGTGTCTGAAAAACAAGGAAGCTACACACTTGGACGGTATTAATAATTAAAGCCACCACTAAGCCACACCCCCAGGCTCTCTGGGGGTGTGCATACAGTTGTCACTGCAGCCACCACAACCATTGTGGTGTGTCTGTCCCTCACCAGGCCCATGTCAAGCCCAGAATATTTGCCGCATTCCCCACAGCCTGGCCCTTCCAGCCTCAGCCACCTTTATAGAGAAACAAACTGCTGCTCAGACAAAATGCATCCAACACCACAGGCTGGGAATCAGAGGCAGGAGGACCTCAGGATCGACACATAGCAGCCCCTAATGACTGTCACGTTCAGATCTTGCAGCAGCCTACAATACAGCTGCCTCAAGACTGTGGAGGCAGACGTCAAAGCGGGGCAGTAATGATTCTTCAGGTCCACCCAAGAGGCACACCGCCAGGCTAGGCCAGGGAGGAGAATCTTCTAACCCATCCCAAAAGCCTGGGCCTCATTTTGGACATGATGCAAGCCAGGTTTGTAGACACGGATGCATCCCAGCTCCCTCCAAAAACCACAAGTCCTGCAGTATGGAGACATCCAGGGACTCCGGGCTTCTGGGGTGTCAGTTGCCCCACAGGGGTCAATTTACAGGTCAGCTTCCAACGAGGCTGTTGCCTGAGAAGAACATGCCTGGTCTCAGGGCCACTGTACCGGGGTGATGGGCTTCCTTCATGTACCGTGTCCCCAGAGCAGCTGGTGTCCCTGCCCGGCAGCTCCAGTACATCCTAACCCACCCACACTCTCAGCTGCCACCGCTGCCCCTGCCGCTCACCACATCCGCAGAGGCAGAAATGGTGAGTTTATTTACCTTGCACCTGACTGAGCATCCGAAGCCCTGCACTGCCTCCTTAAGACTCACAGCAGGCCTGCCGGTGCCTCACCCTCCTGAAGAGGAAAATGTTAAGGTTCAGAGAGGCTCATCATCCCGCTCAAGGTCACACAGTAGGGAATGTGTGGAGGGGGTGACCACACACAGGAGCCTTTCCAATGTGTAGAAACCTCAAGGGGTTCTACTATTGGGGGCAGGGTGGGAACACTGGGTAGAAGCCCAGAGTATCCATGTCTGTGAAGAAACATGCACTTGGAACCTGGACCATGGGCTAAGACAGGGTTCTCAACCTGTGGGTCTCGACCTCTCTATGGCTGAATGACTCTTTCACAGGGGCCACTAAAGACTACTGGAAAACACAGACACTTACATTACTTCATAAAAGTAGCAAAATTGCAGTTATGACAAAGCAACAGAAATAACTTTATGGTTGGGAGTCACCACAACGTGAGGAACTATATTAAAGGGACGCAGCACCAGAAGATTGGGAATGGCTGGACTATGAAATGACCGCCTTCTGGATTTAATGAATAACACTGGTCAAGTGCCTACTAGGGCTGGCACTGTCCATGGTCCTGAGGAGAGATCATTGCCCTGAAGTATCAAGGCTCCCAATCTCCAGTTTTCCCATCTGTAAAGTGGGAACAGCATTACACAGGCTGCCAGTCTCAGATTAGAAGTAAGGAAAACACAAGAAAGTGCCTATGAACTGTGGCATTGTTGTTAAGTTCCCGTGAACGCACACTTGGCTTTGGAAGAAAATGTGCTTTTCCACAGGAAATCTGGGAGGCTGGAATCCCCATATCCTACCAACAACGTCAATCTGACTTGACTCTCATTGGCATTAACACAATAAAACATTATTCCTTTCTGCTCTATCACAGCTATCCTACTAAATGGAACAGTTTCCCTGTCTGTCGTGAAGACAGTAACCACACATCCCTCGGGACGCCTCTGTGCTGTCTGGTGGCACGGGCTCCTTCAGCTACTTCATTTCAAATTCATTACAAACAAGTAAAATGTAAAACTTAGTTCCTCAGTCACACTGGGATTTCAAGGGCCAGATACTCCCATGAGGCCAGTGGTGCCCATGGGCAGCCCAGGTATAAAGCATTGCTACTACCTCGGAAAGTTCTGGAAAGTACTAGCCTAGGGACTTGATACTCAAAGTGTGGTCCTGATAGGGGCAGGGACAAAACCAGTGTCTTATGGGAGCTTGATAAGCTGGGAGAGACCCTGAGTCCACCAGGAACCTGCCCAGCAGGGGGCCGGTCTGAGATAACCAGTGTGACGGCATTGAAGGCCACAACCTGGTAGGACAGTACAGGCCTATGATCCCAACTAAGGCAGGAGGATGGCATGATTGAGAACAGCCTGGACTATAACGTGCACAAAATTAAGACTTGGCCTCAAAAACAAGCCAACATGAGCAGGCAAGATGGCTCAGTAGGTCAAGGGGCCTGTAGCTAAGACTGATGATCTGACTTAATCCCCCAAAACCCGTGTGGAGCGTGAAGAGACTTGACATCCATGCTCTCCATGGCTTGCAGACCACCCCACTGCAACTTAAACAAAAGGATGGTTTTGAAGATTTGAAACAAAAGCTGGGGACTAGAAGGATGACTCGGTTGGTAAAGTGCGCACTGCACTTGCACAAACATGGGAACAGTTCACACACACACACACACACACACACACGTCCTTGTGAAGAAGCTGGGCAAGGCATTGCAGCTCACACTGGTACTCGAAGAACTGAAGGCAGAGAGCAGAGGATCTCTGGGGCTCCACAGCCAGTCCTTCAGGAGGATCGGTGAGATCCAGGTGCAGTGAGACCCTGTCTCCAAAACCCAAGGTGGAGGAGCACGTCGGAAATGGCAGCTGAGACTGACCTCTGACCTCCATAAGCATGTACACATACATGAACCCCACATACACACTTCATACATAGAAACACATACACATTCACCCCCACCACAGGAACCACATGCACATGTACCTCACACACAGAAACACATACACAGGAACACATACATATGCCTCACACAAGGAAACACACACAGAGGAATACACTTGCACTTCAGACACACACAGAAACACACATAGGTACATACATACATACGCACACAGGAACACACACACACACACACACACATATATATATATATATACATACATATACATAAGGGAGCACACATATATACACACATACACACATACAAGAACATACACATACACACAAGAACATACACACACAGGTATACATACATACATATACATACATACATGAACACGCATACATATAGACACATACATACATACATATATATACACACACACATAGGAACACACACATACATATATACATACATACAGGAACATACACACACACAGGAACACATAGAGAAAGAGAGAAGAACACACACATACACACAATCTCACAATGAATAGACTGGGACGGCGGGCCTCTCCTCCGAGAAGCAGCACTACACTAGGAACAGGACTCCAGAACTTGCCACCTCTTTCAGTGACAGCATTCTCCAGAGGAAGCCAGGCCCAGGGCTTCTCAGGAGGCTGATGCTGAGCCCAGGTGCAGATTCTGGTGCGGAGCGCTGGGAGAGAGAAAATCTTGCAGGCATTTCAGAGCTCTGTGCACAGGGACAGGAGACTTTAGCTCTGTGCTGGCTGGCCAGGATTTCCTGGCTTCCTGATTATTCCTGTTCTGGAATACGATCCAATATGAAAATGACATTTTAAAAACCCACGGGCTTATTTCACATCCAAACACATCCCTCCATGTTTGTGCAGAAGGGGAAGCACATCCAAGCAAGATTCACTTCCCGACTCTGAACAAGCAGCTGGCTAGCTCTCTGTCCGCATCATGCTGGTGCATCTGCACGACCAACTTGTCTCAACTCAGAATCACTTAGGAGACGCCTGAATGTGCCTGCAAGGCAGTTTCCAGAGAGGTTTAAGTGAGGAAGGAGGACCCACCCTGAAAATGGGCTGCACCATTCCCCAGGCTGGGCAGCTCCATTCCCCAGGCTGGGCGGTGTCATTCCCCAGGCTGGGCGGTGCCATTCCCCAGGCTGGGCGGTGCCATTCCCCAGGCTGGGCGGTGCCATTCCCCAGGCTGGGCGGTGCCATTCCCCAGGCTGGGCGGTGCCATTCCCCAGGCTGGGCGGCGCCATTCCCCAGGCTGGGCGGTGCCATTCCCCAGGCTGGGCAGCACCATTCCCCAGGCTCAAGTCCCAGCCTGGAGAAGATCAAAAAGCAAACAGCGCCAGCATTCATCTCTGCTTCCTGAGTGTGGACACACATGACCAGATGCCTCACATGCGGGTGCCCCACCTTCCCTGCTGGATGGACTGTGCCCTGGAAGTGTGAATCAGAATGAGGCCATCCTCCCTGGAGCTGGAGGTTTTTGCCAGGTGTTTTTGTCAGAGTCTTGATGAAACATGAACTAACACACACTCCCTGACCAAGAGCTAACAAGTGCGCATGAGCCTGACGCGAGAGAAGAAAGTCAGACCACGTGTCAGGGTCACACTGCTTCTTCCTCCCAGAAGGACAGCATTCTTATCACTGCAGAGGACAGTCCCCTGTCCCCCATGCCTCAACTAGAAGGCAGATGAGCTGGGTCTTAAGCCAGAATGGTCCAATACTCCTCTGTCTCCTAATCCTCTTGTTTTAATGTGTCTGGGGTGGGTGGGAATCTCAGTCAGTTCCTGCCACTGTATCCCTCAGGATCTAGCACAAACCGTGGAGTCAGGGAGGTGTGTATAGACTGGATGGAATAGAAACATGGCCGCCAGTGTGTTCCCAGTTGGCCCACAACCTGCCTGAGCCCACCCTTCCACAGTCAGAACACTACCCAATGTCCAAGCCCACCAAAGTGCCTTCTGCCTGAAGCTCTCACTTCCTGAATTTCACCCCACCCTCATTGGGCCTTGGTTTCCCCAAGTGTTCCCTCAGCAGTCCTTGCATCTGCCCACTCAGAGCAGCTGCGTCTGCCCAGAATGTGCCAGGACAGGGTCACTACCTGCTCCATCCATTCATATCTCTGCTCCGCCTTCACCTCAGAGGGTCCTAGCCTCTCCTGCCACCCTCTGCTCCAGACCACCTTGCCCTCTCACAGCTCTGGGTGTACACACTCTGCGCTCTCCTTAGGTTTCACAGAGACTCATTGCTGATCCCCCAGTGTCTGGAGCAGAGCCCAGGCCATACAAGGTGCTCAGCCAATGCTTACTGAGCCTCGTACCCTGCAAAGTGAAAAACAAGTACCAAGGGTACCATGGGGATGGGCTGCAAAACAGCCAAGAAGTGGTGTCTCTGGGCAGCAAAGAGATGCCTATGAGAGAGTAGCAAGGAGGAGGTGGGGGGGGGGGGGGGCGCAGAGAAGGGGGCAGGGTAGGAGGAGGGGCAAGATGAGGGACGTGGCAGGGGCGGGGCATGTGCCCTTGCAGACAGTGGTAGCCCTGACTGATTTTACTGTTATAGTAGGTAACAATGTTTTGTGTAACCAAGTAGATGCAGTAGAAAAGAAAGATACAGGATTCCCAAACCAGCAGAGAGGGGAAACTTCAATCAGTCCAAAAGAAAGCGGAGGTGGTATGGGGGACAGGAAACTCAAAATGAGTGACAGAAAGGGACATGTTTTATACACTAGAAAACACTAAACAAACTTTTGTGGTTATCCAAACAAAAAACCTTTTGCCAAGATCCTCCCACAGGGAAAGACACCGGTGGAACCCTGGAGGTGAACCCAGAGCTAAGAGAGAAATGTCAGCAGGGAGAGACATCTCATTTCCATTGTGATACCCCTGGGATGCTCAAACCCCAGTTTCCACTCACAGAGCCCACCAGCCCCAAGGGCTGATGCTTCAGGTTTCAGGTGCTCGGTTTAAATCATCATGAACACTGAAGTGTTTTTATTATACCATTATTGGTTTCATAAGACATCCTAAACCCTCTGACATAAGACGGGATATATACACAAGCAAAAACTAAACCCTAAACCACACAAGAAGTGCTCAGGAGTCTGGGGCTCTTAGAGAAATACAATTGTCTTGTTTAAACTTTATTTTTATTATTATTGTTCTTGCTGTTATTTAAAGAGAGATATTTTAGATTATGGCCCTAAAAAACATAAAAATATACCACAGTGGACCACACTACACACACACACACATACACACACACACACACACACACACACACACACACACCCTAGCAGGCCTCATTTCATTTGAGAAACCATTCTGTTGTAAATAGGTAATTAGCTCTTAAGCACACCTTTCAAAGGGCTTATGCATTAACATGAAAATACTGTAATTATGGCTAGCCAAAATTGCCCACTACAACCTCCAATCTCAGCTCTTTCATCTTTATTAGAAGTTAATTTTCTCCCTTTTAGCCCCTAAAACACAGTTTGGCTTTGTAAGTTATTTTTTTTTAATAGAGAATATAGAAAATTATTTTTTTAAGTAAATCCCAACCCCTACAGCAGGAGACATATGCTAGTGGTCTAGACTGACCCCGCCCACCAGTCACTCTCTCTTCTGACCCCATCAGAAGCCCTGTCTGACAGAGTCAGACTACCAGAGAGAATGCCAGGCCGCAGTAGTAAAGAGAGAGGTCACTGTGATGAGAGAGAGGTTCACGGGGCTGGGGCATTGGCCATGTCAACCTCGCAACTTGGCTTTCATCCCCAGAACCCGCATGAAGGTAGAGGGAAAACCAACCCCACAAAATTGTCTGTAACCTCACAGAAATCCCTCCATTGCAGAATCATAAGTGTTTTAAACAAGGGGTGGGTAAAACCATGTTACATACTTTTACGAAAATGATCTCATGTAACAAAGCATAATGACATTTTTTAAAGTCTAAAAAAAAAAGCAAATTAAATAAATAAACAAGAAACAAGAGCAAACTACAACAAACTGTAATGTTCAGTCCTGAGTCTCAGCTCCTGGGAATATCTGAATACTGATGTAGTGGGCAATAGAATGAACTAGAACCCAATTTTCTAGCAAAAGCACATGCTCAACAATAACTACTGCTAGCTTTCAGAAAGAAAAGAAGGTACATTGGCTCTTTTTGTTGACTTTTTAAAAAATGTATTCTTGGAGAACTTTATACAGGTATAAATATATTGAATGGTACCTCCCCTATCGCTCTGCTACCATTCCCCGAACCCCAACTTTGTGTCCCCTTTCTCTCTCTTTACCCCCTATCATTTTGTCCTGTCTGTCTGTCTATCTGTCTGTCTGTCTTGTTTGCTTGCTTATTTGCTTGCTTTTTCATTATCCCTCTGTGCTCAGTTAGTGCCGTCCAGATGCACACAGTAGGGCCATCTACTGGAGTGACCACAACCTATCAGTGGCCATGCCCAAAGAAAAATGACTCTCCCTCTCCCACCCCACCCCTGCAACTGCCAAATGGCTCCTCATCCGGACAGGGGCCTTAGGAACGACCCCACCCCCAACACCAATGTCGGAATGCTGACTAGCTTGATCCCGAGCAGGCTTATGCGGGCAGCTGCTGTGAGTCTGAGAGCCTACTGTGGCTAGATTCTTTTTTTAACTAATGTGTCCTGACAGGAACTTTATCCCATCTCATCCTCTTACCATCTTAACATCTGCCCAATGGTCCTTGCTGGACGCTGGGAGGACCGGGCATCAGTCCCCTCCTCTTACACCTTTGGGCAATGGTCCTGTTGGCTTCTCCTCCATGGCCCTGGGCCTCTACTGCTGGGTCAGTCTGAGCCACCATGGCCTCTGGCCAGCGCAAACTGCAGCCTCCCGGGTCCAGCAGTCTCTGTCTCCTGTGTTGTACTCAGTCTCCACCCTACAGCCAGTGGCAATCCTGAGCACAGTCTGGCCTGTCCCTCCCTCAGAAGCTCTTGGTGACCTCCAGAGGCTGCAGGCAAGTAACCTGCACCTGGGCTCCCAGACACACCCAGCAGCAGGAAGTTCATGGCTAGATCTTTCTCAGCTCAAGCCCCTCCCACCTCAGTCAGCTAACTCTGTGAGTTGATTGGAGTCTTCTTCTATCAGTTACTAAGTGGTCCCACCCCCTCACTTTGTCAGCTATCACAACCTCAGGCATGAAAAGGAATACTTCCATGTTATTGTCATAGAATCCTCATAGATACAGAGATGTATCCACTGGGCTGAATGAAGACCCCTGTCTGTCTCCACAGATGGGAGAGGCAGACCCCTCTACTAACCTATGCTAGGGTCATGACACCATAAGACTTGTGGACCCCAGTTGCACTAGGGTCCGGAATAGGACCTGGAAACTCTTGTCCCATAACCAAGGTTCAGGGCTGTCATCTAAATGACATGGACTGAGATGGTCAGTCAGCTGCTGAGAACAGAAGTGGCCCCAGGACCCTGACTTCAAATTCTCTGGGTCGTGACATGAGCATAAGACCCACCCACCCTGACACCCCAGCACTGAGAGCCCACCTCCACTCTACCCACCCCCTGCTACCTCCAGGGCCTGACACTGGAAGTGGGGCCAGATGCACACCCAGATCAGAAGCACTCTGGGGATCGGAGAGCTTCGTATCTTGAGGTGTGGAGACGCAGAGAGGTTCTGTAAGAAGTCAAGAACTGAAGGAATCAGATAGAAGTGGGAACGTGCCCAACTTCCGGGGTCAAGAAGCCAAGAAGCTGTGAGCTATGGAGCCTGTCCCATCAAGAGGTGAGGAACAGCAGGGGCCACCTTACCAGAGACAGCCAATCAGGGGTGAGGGATCGGTGGCTAAGAGGACCATCCAACTACATTTTTCAATAGGAATAATCAGAATGTGGAGACCAGGAGCTGTGTGCACTCTGCAGGGGCCTGGCAGGGCCAACCTTCCTGCTCCTTCGCCTGCTTGAACTGCAGAGAGGTAAACTGTGCAGGCCTCGGGCCTCCGGCACAGTCACAGCAACATCGCAAATGAGGCGAGATCCAGACCCGGGTTTGCAGTAAATCTATACTTCCTCCCACCAACCCCCTACTTCCTCCCTCGCAGATTTTAATTAAGGGTTTCCTTGCAGAAGACCGAGCTCTATTTAACTAAGTCCTTGGCCCCCTTTTATATTGTCTTCTCTATCGTTCTATGCCAGGGTGCCAGGAAAAGTTAATTATAACTTCTAAACACTCCATTAAACCCCCCCTCCCAGTCTTCCTCCTTTGCCCGAGGCCAAGTGACTAAATCAGCTGGTTCATCATGCCCTCCACAAACCTCATTCTGATTTTCTTGTACGCTCAAGGCTAAGGAGCCTTGGCTGAGCTAGCCTGGTCTCCATTGTCAGGCCCTTGGGAAGCAGAGGGGGCCCGGGACACAGGAGGGAGAGCCTGTAGGAGCGTCAGTCTGGTGCCAGGTGCATGGCGCAGAGGCTAGCAGGGGATGGGGAGGGCTGAGCTGGGTACCCTAGGGTGCACAAAGGCTGAGACCTGAAGCCGTGTGCCCCCAGTCAAGGGCCAGGAGGCAGTCCTGGGCAGCCCTGCTATGAGCTGGCATCTTCTCAATAGGAATCCTGCCTGGTGAACTCACCCTGAACCAACCAGCCTTGGGGAGGGAAAGGACTCTGTGCTGCCTGCAGATCACTGCATTGCCTGAGGCAATGTCCTCAGCCATTTCTTAACTTCTTCGGACAGTCACGTGAAAACTCTGGCACTGTGTCCACCGCCCTAAGGACACCAATGGATGCTGTCCTGACGAAAACACAGATATCCTTGCATGCTGGCCTCAGCTCAGTGGCAGTGTGGGATGGACAGGCTGCTCAGCCCTGGTCAGGTACCTAAGCCTGTCTCAGTGAGGGTCTGTGCTAGCTTTTACATCTCCTGTCTATCAGGAACCAGCCTGGAACGGAACTTCACATCTATCCCTGAGACCCCTCAGGTGGGGAAGTCGTTGCCTGGGGTTCAGCTCCAGGATGTGGGAGAAGGCACGGCCTGCAGGCTGAGAAAGGCTCCTGGATGCGCTGGGATGGTGGACAAGCCAGGAGGTGCTCTAGCCCATGCTGCCCATCCGTCCCTCCTGGATAGGCACACAGCACCAGTCACCAGGAAGCTCTGGTGTTACCTGCTGCAGAAGAGCACTCGCTCCCCTTACAGAACTGGGAGGCAGCAAGGCCGTGAAGAAGGAAATCTGATCCTGCCACCCAGGTGGCCATTCTGGAACCTTCCAGAGTTTCTGCCCGCGATGCTGCCATCCTGACTCACTATTCGGATCTGCCTTTGGAAAGCCATGGGGACCCCCCCTTGCCCCACCCCATTTACCAGAAAGCCTCCATCACACTTAGAATCCTAGCCCCAACTCCTAGCCAGCTCTCCTCACTGTACCCACTTGGTTTTCTGTCCCACTTCAAAGCCTACGGCAGCCAAGCCCTTCCAGCCACAGCCTTCTCCACCCTATGCTCACCCTCCAGCCTAGGCCAAGGTCACCTTTTCAGGGTGTCCCATGACCACCCAGCCAAAGGCTGCAGTATCACATCCCTCAGTTCCCAAGTCAATCCTCAGCAGGTTCCCGCTTCTGTCAGCCAGGCTACCCTCTTCCCGCCAGCCTGAGCAGGGCTCAGGTCCTTTCCTCTCCTCTGTCTCTGCACCTGACACACACTGACTCCTACGGATGAATCAGAAGAACACTTTCTTCCGGTCTATTCTCTGTCTACAGAGATGGCTGATTGCAAAGATCACACGTCAACACTCAGAAACAGAGTCTCTGAACATTCAGAAACGGTTAACACACATTACAGCCAGCCCTGCCAGCTCACCTCAGCACAGTCCCCTCCTCCGAGCCTGCTCCCCTCCTGTCCTGAGGGAGTCCTGATACGGCAAACCTCGGTTCACAGAAGCAACTGTAATATGCACGCTGTACTTCACAGTCCACACAGCTTACCTGTTTCTCCCACCCGTCTCCAATCTGCCTCTGGGTGTGGACAAGGCAAAGGGAACCTGACTGCCATGCAAGATGGGGTAACTGGGGTCCAGGGAAGACCTCCAGCTGCCGCTGTCCCACTCCGGAAGCAGACCCAGTGTGTCAGCCACAGATGGTGAAGCCACACACACTACTCCTAAGAGCAAGAAAGGCATCCAAGAGCCTTGCCCTAGAGTCCTACTGTCTGAGTTTGATTCCCAACTCTGCCACATACTAGCTGTGTGACCTAGGGAGAGTTACCTCGCTTCTCTGGGCCTTCATTTTCTATTCTATGGAGTGGAGCTAACAGTAGCTGCTCCCTCCTGTCATCAGGACTGCAGGAGATGATTCTACACAGGAGGGCACAGAGTGGATGCTCAGGAAACATCTAGCATCTATCTAGCATCAGGATCTATCTAGCATCAGTGCTAGATAGACATGCACTCTGCACACAGACACACACACACAGAGACACACAGACACACACAGACACACACAGAGACACATACACACATACACACATACACATACACAGACACACACATACAGACACACAGACACACACACACACATGCTTACAGACACACACACACATACAGACACATACATACAGACACATAACACAAACACACATATACACATATACAGACACACACACATACAGACACATACAGACACACACAACACAAACACACACAGATACACAGACACACATAACACAAACACACAACACAAACACACACAGACACACACAGATACACACATACCACAAACACACAGATACACACAAACACACAGATACACACACACACACACACACACACACACACACACACTCTACTACCTCCCAGCCTGAATCTCCAAGTCCTCGAGAGTCTCTCTTCTCTAGCAACCAATAACCTTTCCAAGTGGCTCGTTCCTGTTCCTGGCCCTGGCCCTGGCCCTGGCTCTGGCCCTGGATCAAGACTAGACGGCAGCTCCCTGCTCCCCAGTCTGAAGCTCGCCCTATACGGTGACAGTCCTAGGCTCTCCAAACACTTCTAGGCAGCTAGAAACAGAGACCTTGTGAAAGGAAGCCTTCAGGGTCCATGCTTTGTCCCCAAACCATCTGGCCACACCCTATTGAGACTTTCAATGCTTCGGTCAAGGCCCAAGCCTCCAAGCCAAGTCCCGCCTTGAAGATTTCCCTTCCCTGGAGAAAGCCACAGCCCATTCCCATGCTCCAGTCCCTTGGTGACCCAGACCCGTGGACCACTCAGCCCCTTGGTGACCCAGACCCGTGGACCACTCAGTCCCTTGGTGACCCAGACCCGTGGACCACTCAGCCCGAGTATTTGAGCCACACTGCAGGGGCCATGAATTCTCGTCTGTCAAGAGAGGGTGTGAAGAGAACTATCTCATCAAAACTGGGGCCACATTTCACCAAGGCAGAGAGTAATAAAAGAGCCTGCCCCCCAGGGCCTGGCACCTGGTAAGTGTCTGGCCTGCAGTGACCCCACCCAGCTCATCTTCCGGCACTCATAGCAAAAGACATAAAGAACTACCCTGGGCATAAAGAACCCTGTAGGAAGCAGCCTGGAGCATGGAGCCTGGAGCCCGGAGCCCGGAGCCCAGCCAGGGAGGCACCTGGCTGTCGCTGGCCTTGGGAACACACTCCTCGTCCTCAACCTTCACGTGTTCCAGCCCAAATGAGGCTGGATTAAAATCTCCCATTTGAAAAATCAATATTTAAAATGCCAAGCTTGCCAAGTGGAATCAAAGCTTTGCTTGTAAATATTTGTTTCCCCAGGCAGAGCCGGGCCTCTCACTTTCGGCAGCTCATGGCTGGCCCCTCCAGTCCTCCCAGCCCCCCACTCCACAGCGCCCAGCCAGCTGCACGGCGGTGGCACATCCGGGCACTGCAGAGGACTGGCAGCCGCAGCCACCGGGGAGCTTCTCACGCAGGAGGATCGACACATCTACGTCTCCTCTCTAGGACAGCAGGCCTGGGCACCAGGCTACCCAGAAGCCTTCCATCTGCCTGCCCCTCCCCAAAGCAGACACAGAGTCACCTCACTGTGACCTTCTTACAGATCCCAGAACTTACCCGAGGTGCTTAGGTTCTGGGAGAGGAGCATGCTAGCTTATCTGTTTATTTTGGAAAAAGAAAAGTGCCTGAACAACGCCGTACCTACCAATACCTTCGGGGTCAGGCTCTGCCGCTGACCATACCAGCTGCTGCCCACAGAAAGAACCACCTCAGGTGCCTTGACCCACACGGGGCCACAGAGCAGAGGGCTGTCCTCACTGGAGGCTGTCTTCACCCCAAGCTTACGAGTAGAGGACCTCCCCTGGCTTCACTATCCCCAGAAAGCCATTCACCTCACCAGCTCCGCTAGTCATTCATTCATTCATTCATTCATTCATTCATTTATTTATTTTCTCATTCACCAGGGCTTTGTGAGCACCTATGCCAGGTGCTGAACACGCAAGTTCACTTAGGACTGAACACGCACATGCACCATACACACGGAAGCTGAGCCCCTTTGGGGGGGGGGGTGGTCTCCAAGACCAAAGACTAACAAACAAGTCACAATCAAGATCCATGTTGGAAAGGGAGGCCCCAAGTGGGATGGGAGAAAGGTACAAGGCCCAGGCTGAGAAGGCAGAGAAGGCTCCCCAAGGTGGTGGCAGGCCCAGGCCCAGGCCCACGAGGGGCAGGGCAGGGCAGGGCAGGGATGACACGTGCCTAGGAGAGGGCAACTCTGGCTGTCATATCCTCACAAGCTCACGGTGTGCACTCAGCAGGCAGGACCTACACCGCGCATGCGCGCACTCAGCATACAAGACCTACACCGCGCATGCGCACACTCAGCTTGCAGGACCTACCCAGCCATTCATTGAACTTCTTCACCTCGCTCGGCAGCCCCAGCTCCGTGAAGTCCCCAGCGTGGATCAGCACGTCGCCGTAGGGCATCTGGATTGGGTCTGTCCTTGAGTGAGTATCAGAAACACAGACGAAGCGTGTGTAGCCAGGTGGTTTGGGGGCATCGTGAGGCACTGGGTCTACCCTGCAGGGAGAGAAGATGCTGCAGGTTAGGGGGTTCCCCGTGCGAACCCCATCAAGTCAGTATCCAACTGAACAGGAGCTTCTAGAGGAGCCACACAATGTCCTCGTCCCCTGAGCCTCAGCTTCCCCTGTCCCGCGGTATAAGGGTTAATCTTTGCGTTTTTACTTGGCAGAATTTTGGATCGCCATAAAAACCCAGGCCTGGGAGCTGTCTATGAAGACTTTTCCCCCTAAAGGTTTCACCCTGAATAGAGAGGGCGCCACTGGGGTTCCAGACTGATTTTTATAAAAATGAGGTGAACAGCAGCCATCAAGCAGTCATCTGACATCAGGCACAGAGTGACCGCTGAGGCCCGCTTTGCCGCCATACTCCCCGAACCATGACAGACTGTATCCTGGAACCGTGAGCCAAGATAAACCCTTCCTGCTTTAAGCTGCTTCATCTGTCTTTTTCCTTTTGCTTTGTTTTGTTTTTTTGTTTTTGTTTTGGGTTTTTGTTTCTTTGTTTGTTGGGTTTTATGGTGTTTCTTTTTTTTTTTTCTTTTTGTCATAGCAACATGGGAACCTCAGAGGACGGCCGTGAGCGTCTGATCATCCTGACCACATGCAGCGCCTACAATTACAGCCGAGCTGTTCTGGACAAAAGCAGCATTTCCCAGCTTTGTTCACCACGTCTGGGCCCGTGGAGCCTTCACCGCAAAACACTGTCTTCTGGGCTAGCTGTCGCTGCTTTGGCTAGAAGTCAGTTTTTTTCTTTCAATCTCTCAAAACCATCGTTGTTCACACCTGGGGGTACTATTGCTGGGCTGACACTGTGTAGCCTGAAATTCCTGATCCATTCAAGAAAACTGGTCCTGAGCTCAGCACTTGGCACAGTTCAAAGGATGCAGAAACCCCATTCCCAAGGAGAACAGCAGGGGAAGGGCCCCAAAAGACAGGTGACAGTTTCGGCCATTTTGATACCAAGAGCCTTCTGGGATTGTGCAAGACAATAAATACCCCTGCAGTCAGAAAACCAGGTCCCTAAGTCCAGCTCAGTCACTGTCACTTAGGACAAGCAGAACCCATGGCTTGGGTTTGCACCTGAACCAGAACATTCCAGAAAAGAAAAGAGCATAGCATAAGCCACACCCCCATTCCCAGGAGCCCCAGCAGCTGGCTGAGGACCCCGCCATACGCTTCTCATCCCGTGTTCTTCACAGAACAGATACACATCCTGGTGACTTCACCAGGCTCACAACGCTTAAAAACAACACGGTGACATTTCAACAAGCAGCCCTCTCCAAACGAGTATGCCGCTGGAGGAGTCGTGTTTAAATCTAATTATGCGTCAAACCAAAAGCAGTACCGTATCAGTTACATAAATACTTTTAAAGACATCTTTCTAATTATCCTTTTTTTTTCAGACAATATACTTCGAAGAAATTTAATTAACACCTTATGAGAGACATGGGTTCAGCATGCTAATGTGCACGATGCATCTCCTGCTGGATCTGCAGCAGGTGGAGGAGCCACACCAGCCTCTCCCCATCATCAGGCACTGCAGGAGGGAGCACCCTTCCTGCAGGAGGGAGCACCTGTGGTCCCCTTTGGGGGTTGTTAAGCCTAGACAGAGCCCTAGCAGCTTGGAGCTAGGCTGACTGGGAAGACAGAGAAATTTTCCAAATGAATCCAGTAATGGGTGGCTGGGAAGGCACTGGGCTGGTGCTGGGCCAGGGCTGGGCCAGGGCTGGGCCAGGGCTGGGCTGGGGCTGGGGTGGGGCTGGGCTCTCATCTCCTCTCTCCACTCACACATTCTGTGTTCAGTTAGCACAAGTCCTGAGGGCCTAATTGGATCCCACCTCCAAGACCAACGAGGACCGGAGGGGTGGACAGGCTAGGATCCGCCCCCAGGAGCTACCAATTTCACTAGAATGTGACCCTGTGGATCCCAGTTGCGATGGGGCAACAGAAGGGCTGAGGATTAGAGAGAACCATCGCTGCTCTGGGTTCCTGGAAGATTCCAGAAGGAGGCAGTGTGTGAAGAGATGGAGAGGGGAAACCTCACTGCAGTTCTCACCTTCCCTGTGCCCTCTGGGGCTCAGCATCTTCTCTCCAAGGAAGTCTAACAGGCTGGGGGCCAGGGCAGGTTTCCACCTGTGCTCTGTGCCCATCTGACAGTGCTGACTGGACCACAGGCAGCAAATCAGCACTGGACTTATGGTGGAAACAGGAATGCAGGCAAACCAAATAAATCCACTTCTTTTCCCACCCATCACACACGTACACACGTACACACATATACATGCACATACACACCATCCACTCACACACACACATGTACACCACACATGAACACACATACATACACACATACATACATTCATGCACACACACCACACACATACACCACACACCACACACACACACACACACACTTTATAGATGCCATAAAGTTATAAAGACCACCTCAGAAAGATCAAGAGAAAGGAAGAGGGGAGACACTGGGAGAACGGTGGGATCCTGCAGTCTCCTTAGAAGGCGACCTGGCCACCAGGCAGCCGAGGGCTCTCAGCAACAGGGGCAGCTGAAGGAGCCGGAGCTCTTTAATTAACTTTACCTTATTTCCCTGCACCCTGAGGCTTCTGAGCACAGTGAAGAGAGAAGCCTAGAGATCCCCAGAGAGCGAGTTAAAGCCTCTTTTCCCTAGCTCGTTCTGCAGCAAAGCTGTTTGCCCAACCTTGCAAGAAAAGAGAGCAAGCTTCACTCTGTGTCTGGGAGCTCAGCACAGACTGAGCAGTGTTTCTGCGTTTGCTCTCTTCCCCTTCCCTTCTCTCTTCCCCTTCCCTTCTCTCTTCCTTTTCCCCTTTCCCAGTTTCTTGCTGCTGTTCCAATTTTACAGATGACAAAACTGAGGCTCAGGGAAAGGCCATTTCGCCCACAGTCTCTGCCGCAGAAGCAGGGGGTTAGGGAGATCCTTCAGTGGGTAAAGTGTCTTCAGCTCTGTTCCCAAAAGCCATCCTGGACAGCACATGCCTGGTGTCAAGTACCCACAAAGGCCTCATAAGAGAAGTGTGCCCCTCAATTGCCCCAGAGAAACATGGTGCTCTGAAGTCTGAGATTTCCGTAATGCATGCAGCCATGGGACTGGGTATTGGCTGTGTTGCTTGAGGATTCTGAAAATGAGGAAACTGGAGACCAGGACAGGCTGTGAGTGGTCAGTTCCACACCACACAACTGCCCTGACCCTGTCTGGTGCTCTGCCTGAGACGGGCAGGTTCCAAGGTGACCTGACCACCTATCCATGCACATCCCTTGGCTTGTCCTTCCTGCCGTCTCCCACCTTCAGCTAGCTGGTGCTGCCAGGGGGATGGCCGCTCTGCTTCCCTCAATGCAGTAGCACCCCTGAGCTTCAAACCCTCCTAGATCCCCAGGACTCTTCCTGGACACAGCCTCCCTCCCGCTTCCTTCCTTCTTCCCATTTGTTGTACTAGGTATGGCCCAGGCACAGGCAGGGGCAGAGATGTCTAGGAACCAAGCCCATGTAGGAAAGAGCAGCTCCATCTGGGCAGGGCCAGGAGCTTTGGAGACGGTTTTCTGGAAAGTGACACACGCGGGGTGTCTACGGAGCGTGCAGGGTCGAGAGCTAGACAGGCCAGAGAACAGCCTAAGCAAAAATCTGAGGGTAGGGCTGGAGAGATGACTCAGCCAGGAAAGCGTTTGCCTCAGAAGAAGAAGAAGCTGAGTTCCACCCCTAGGACCCAAGGTAAAACTGCACAGAGCTATGTGCCTGTAATGCCAGCCCTGGGAGGTGGAAGCAGGATGGACTTAGCCCTAGCGGTAAGATCTAGGTCTCCAAAATCCAGGTGGACAGCTCCTGATGAGACACACCTGAGGTTGACCTCTGGTTTCCATGTATATGCATATACACACACACATACACGTATACATGCACACACACACAGGCACACATGTGCAAATATGCATATATATCACACGCGCACATACTTGTACAAACATGCATGCATCTACACACATACACACATGCACCTGATCACATACATGTGCACACATACATCCACATATGGTCACACACATTCATACACACACACACACACACACAAGACCTGAAGCAGGAGGAAGGATGGAAGGTTCAGGAAGCAGAAGCAGCTGCCGTGTCTGCTGCCCAGGCATGCAGGACAGGGCTGAGTCCTCTCCTCCTGCTTTGCCCCTGAGCCCTGCCCAGTTCCAAGCTGAGCCCTCTTCCTCTCAGCTAGTGAGCAGGCTGCACTCAGTGCACAGGGCCACGTGGGTGTCCTGGCTCCGTGCTCCCCCTCAGAAGTCCTGGTTTTTCCCTCTACAGAGCGTAGATAAGGAACGAACTCAGTCAAGTGCAGGGACAGGGACAGAAGGTTCCTCCCAACCATGCTCTCACAGTCCTTTCTCTACCGTCTCCAGCTCACAGTACTGCCTGAGGGGCCCAGGTGACATTTAAAGGGTCAGTCCCACATCTCCAGTGACCCCAAAAGGGCAGAGGGAAGAGCTGTTCACTTAACACTAATTATCTCCACCCCCGAGACACTTCCTGGCAGACACCAGTAGCCCGTCCCTCCCTTTCACTGCCCACTCTTCCCCCTGCATACCCAGGGTCTTAAACCTGGAGGGCTCTCTTGAGAAGCCCCTGGGGTTCTCAGTCCCAGGACCCATAGCTAGAAGTCCTAGCTCCAGACAGTCATCACTCAGGCAGACAGACTAGTTACCAGCAGGGTCTCGGGGGCAGCTGAGTAAATCATACAGCTCAATCAGAGGCCACGTTGCACTGTCACTGTTGTTATTAAATATAAATTGTGTATTTATTAAATAGGACCACCGTTCTCTCACCCCAGAGACAAAGCCCGTGGCAGTGATAAATCACTAGGCAGGAAGCAGCGATCATCCTGTATACCTCTCCCGGAGGCAGACTGGCCACTTGCCAGGGAAATCCCCAAGAGCCTGAGGACCTCAGATCTAGAGTCTGAATGGAACGGGCAGGAGGCAATGGCCCCAGGACTTCCAAAGTTCTCCTGGCCCTCCTTCCTAAGCCCTGCTCACAGCCCTGTGGTCATTCAGCCCTACTGCTCATGGAAGCCATGACCCTCACTGCCTGGGGAGGCATCTCAGAGAGCAGGCCAAAGGGTCCACACAAGGGGGGACACCAGCCAGACAAGAAGAAAGCCACCATACTTTTTCTCCATGGCTTTTACGGCTGCAGGTGTCCCACGCTGACGTGCTCTTAGGACCTGCTGCTCCCTCTTAGCAGATGCCCGAAGCACAAACCCTGCGAGGGCAGGCAACATCACTACAAGCATTAAGTTCTACGCCCAGGCCCGAGTCAAGCTAAGACGCTGACCACCAGCCACTCTCGTGGCTCCGCTGCACGGAGAGGATCGCCCAGTCGACACCACTGCAAACAGCACTTTCCAGCTGGGGAAACTGAGGCATGAGCCCAACCCAAGTAGACCAGCTTATTTTTCTTGGTTTTTTTTTTTTTAAAGACTTTACTTATTTATTATATATAAGTACACCGTAGCTATCTTCGGATGCATCACAAGGTGAGCACGCTGCCTAATTGTTTCCAAGGAAGCTAAACAAATGGAAGGGCGAAGGGGAGTGAGGTGACTGGCCTCTGCTGTTTGCTGGTCGAATGGGAGCAGCCTCCATCTCTCTACCAGTCCCTCACTACCCTTCACCAGGACAGTCTAGCCCCCAGAGGCTGTAGCCAGCCCCTCTCCCCTACACAGGCCCCCGTACCTAGCTGGCACCTCTGAAATCCTCAGATACCCTCTCCTCATCCTGTCCCCTGTGGCCCCACCCTTCTACTCCTTCTGCTTGGCTCGGGGAATTCTAATACCGCTCCCAAACATCCCCCCTCCACAGAGCCTCAGCAGGATCCTCCTTATCCAGGAGGTGGCTCCCAGACACCCCCAAACTGACAAATCCTCCTCAGCTTTCCTCTCCCATCGTCCTGTCCACATGGCTTTTTTTTACCTCAGGCTGAGACCTCCACGGATCTACCTAGCCCAGGCAGAAGCACCTTCCACGGTAGCTCCACAGGGCAACAGCTCTGAGGCCCGGACATTCACAGATGTATGTACCTGTAAACACAGGCAATATCAGCGCCTGCTGCTCTGTCTGAGGGCCTGGGGCTCTCCCTCATTCCCACTGGACAGGTTCAAGTCCAGCATCGGGGACTTCAGTATCATCTCCAATCCTACCAACCAAAGAGAGAGCTTAAGCAGACCGGAACAGGCCTCAAGCTGCCAGGTCCCAAAGGCCAAGAAGAGGTGTGGCCTCAACAGGACATTCAGCCTATATAAATCCTCCAGTCTGCACATACCCAACAAGAGGAGGCAATGCTCAGATAGATATCCACCAAAACCTACACCTTCTGACCATGAGGAATGAAACCCCCACTGGAAGGAGCATCATTCCTGCAAGGGCTGCTGGGAAAATAGGCATTCCCATATTGGAGTCCCCCCACAATCCCCCGCCCAGACCATACAACAGTCACGGTCAATGCCTTTCTTCCAGGAAGTATCTCCCCAGAAAAGAAGGTGGGGTTGACGGAAGCTACACAGGAAGGAGTGGTCACGCACCACACGTTCATTGTCCCCTGTCTCTGAGTGACAGAACACATTCACTTACTCCTCAGAAGTAGGGCCCCTGCTCTAGAGGAGGCTTAGGGTCTACACCCTGAGGAATAACCTAATGTTCTGAAGAGGAGTTTCTAGGAAGCCCACAACACTGGGTCACTGCATAGCTGCTGTGTCCTTGTTCAGTCAGTAGTAGGAAGCCATCAGTCTCTCCCCTCAGTGTGAGATCAAAGTGAGTGTGACCCAGAGCAGGAAGGCACCAGAGACCCTGAGAGGAGGGGGTACTGAAGCCCCGACCTCCTTAGGACACTTTAGAAGCATGGGATCAGACTAAGGGAGAGGAGACACCTAGTCCAGGGTGGGGTCCTAACCTCTTCCTGGGCCTACCGCAAGACCTTCTCCCTCTCTGTGACTCCACCTCCCCGTCGGAAGAAGTTAGACTAGGCGTCATGAGACACAGTCCTAGGCATAGCTGAAACTCGGCCTCTAGATATTCTACCCACCCCCACCTCAACTTCCCGCCCTCACCTCCCCACACCACTCCCCAACCCCCACCCCCACCCCAAAAAGGGAGTCTGGGGATTCACAACTTCTGGTTTCATCATCAAATCTTAGATCTCTAGGTACAATCATCTCAGTTCAAACATGTCTGAAGTATCCACCAAGTCCAAGAAAACAGGACGAAGGGGCAACATGGATCCCTGGGGCCACCAGTCTGGGGCTTCCCCCAGATCCCTCCCAACCCCTGCCCAGGTGGTCCCGCAGCACAGTGCGGAACTGTGTTTCAGGGCCACAAGCCCTGGAATGTGTGTTTGCGGATGTACCGGAAGCTAGGCGGCACCCACGACCCCGTACCCACCAGGCCCTGGGCATCTTGCACTCACATCTGCACGTGCGGTGGCTGGAAGCGGCCCTGGTTGATATTGTAGAAGGTGAAGGCCTGCGTGGGATTGGAGCTGTACTCGTCCACCTCGATGATGAGTCGGCCATGTTGGTGCCGCCGAGAGGCCATCACGTGTGACTGAGAGAACGCCATGCCCAGGCCACAGGGGAGCAGGGCCAGGGCTTCGGCCTTCAGGACACCAGCATCCCACCTAGGGCGCCACATGGACTTGCGTGGGCCTCCCGGGCATCTCCCACCGCCACCACCACTGCCACTGCCACCGCCACGACCGTTGCCGGGTCCCCCGCCAGACCTGCAAACAGACTGAAGAGACGGAGCAGAACCATGCGACAGTTAATCTGTTTGGGATTTGTTTTATTTAATGTCAGATGAAGATTTAGAAAGAGGGAGAGGGAGGGGGAGGGGTACACAGTCGCACACAGCTCAAAAACTCATTACAAATCTTTCCATCTCAGCAGTTTGATGAATATACTTTGGTAAAAAAGAAGAGAGAACGGAGGGAGGGGACAATGGGGGAGAAAAAAGCCAAGATGCCATGGACGGATGCGTGCATGGTCCAACATGTTTAAATCCTTCAGACATTTTCCCCCTCCAACAAGATTCTCGGAGCCTACAGAGTAGCTGAGCCGGGAACGAGACAATGGCCTGGTATTTTGTAAACAGGGAAGTTAAATTTTTATTTTCCAGATATGGGGAACAGGAAGGATTCCTTCACATAACCCCCATAACACAGCCACACAGCCACAGCCACACCCCAGCAAGCCCGTGCAGGTGGGGACTGCACGGGGTGAAAATTCCTCCTTCAACATAAACTTAGCTTCAAGACATCTTTCAGATGCACCCAGAGAAAGGGGATTTCCGAGCAGTGGCCGTGCCTGTAATTCCTAGGCTGAGGCAGGGTGGTAGCCCCCGGGGGTGGGTGGAGACAGGCTGAAGTAGGAGGATCTCCCTCCTCTTTCAGAGCCCCACACCCATCAGGATCCCGGGAATCCCAGATCTGTCAATCTATGAACCCGCTGCTTAATCACAGTGAGAATTCTATAGTTTGGGGGCTCTTTCTTTCTTTTCCTTTTCTGTCCTTTTCTTTTCTTTCATTTTCCTTCAGTGAGAAGGTGCAATTTTATTGGACTAAAACTCCCCTGCAGCAGATTCTGAGCCAGCTGTGTAAGCCTGAAGGCACGGACCCAGCGAGAGAGACAGCATCGGTTCCTGGTTCCCGCATGCCTGTTCGTAGTCATTTTTAACTGTGTGAGCACGCAGCAACCTGAAGGAAGGTTTTTTTTTGTTTGTTTGTTTTGGTTCGGTTGGTTTTAGATTTTGTTTTTTTGGGTGTTGTCGTTGTTGTTGTTTGCCTTGTTGTTTGGGGTTATGCTTTTTTAAGATTCTCCAATGGCCCTGTTTGCATTGTACTTAACCAAGAAGAAAATCATGTAGTTTAAATGATTCCTGGACACTGGGATCCCAAACAACTAAAGGAAGAAAGAGTCCCCCTTGCTTTGTGCTCGGAAGGGGAATCAACACACTCCGAAACAAATTAGAGATAAAAATGACAAAAATTAGAGACCGGAGAGCATTTTAATTATGTGCAAGGAGAAACGGGTTATTAATTCTTTTAAAAAATTCTCAATCATCCCCATACACAGGAAAATAAAATAGCAGTAATCTCTTCACCTCTCAAAAACATGATGAGAAAGGGGCAGTCCTGTCAGGCAAGGTAGGGTACCTCTGTAGTCTCAGGAGACTGAGGCAGGAGGATTGTTGTGAGTTTCAGACCTCATCTCAAAAACAAAACAGGAGATCTAGATGTGATGAGATACACCTGTAAGCCCAGCACTTGAGAGGAAGAGGGAGAGAGACAGGTGATCTCAGGAGTTCAAAATCATGCTCCCCTACACAGTAAGTTTGAGGCTAGCCTGGGCTACATAAGACCTGGTGGCTCAGCAGTTACGAGCACTGGCTGCTCTTCCAGAGGACCCAGGTTCAGTTCCCAGCACCAACATGGCAACTTACAGCTGTCTATAAACTCCAGTTCCAGGGGATCTGACGCACATGCAAGCAAAGCACCAATGCACGTAATAAAAACAAATAAATCATTTTAAAAGGTATTTTAAAAGGAAGGAAGGGAGAGGGAGAGAGAACTGAAACCCCAGCCCAAAGCATCTGGCCCCACCCTGCTCTCCCCATCGAGTCACTGTCCTCCTGTCCAGCTGCTTGCCCTTCACCTCTGAGCAGACAAGGTCTTGAACAAGGACCTTCTGCTGGGGGCCTGGGAGAAGCCTGGGTATCTACTGAGGGCAGAGCATTTGAGTCACCCCTGTGTACCACCAGCTGTGACCAGCATGTCCTACACTCCCATGGGCTGTCTGGTCACTCACAAAATGAAGAGAACAATAATCCCATAATCCCCACCTCAGAGTCATGACTAGTAAACGAGATGGCACTGTGTAAACTGTTTGTCACCGTGCCTGGTGGTAGCCAGCAAGTGCTCAATAGAGGCAAGCTGTTCTGACCTCACAGTGGCCCCTCTCAGAACTTCAAAGACACTGAAAAGATGGATGGGTGGGTGGGTGGGTGGGTGGATGGATGGACAGACGGACAGATGGATGGATGGACGGATGGACAGATAGATGAGACTGATATACTGACAGATGCATGCACGGATGGACAGTGTCTGGCCAGACTCCTTCCCTAGCATCTAGCACAGGCCTGGCAGTGGATGGGTGTTGGAGGAGCCTCGGACCTCTTCCCATGCTGACCCCATTCATTCCATCAGCCCGTCAAGGTGCTGGACACACCAGGCTGGGCTTGGATAAAGGGGAGTCCAGGGACACACACACACACACACACACACACACGCAGGCTGTCCCCAGGGAAGCAGGTGTCAGCAGAGACACCTCAGCGGGAAAGCTGCCTGGCAGGCAAAAGATTCGGCGAGAAGAGGCAGGCAGAGTTCCAGGTGCCGACCCTACACTGTACCATGCTGTACTTCACATAAAGAGGACTCACCGAAGTCCCTGCCTAGAGAAAACAAGGAAACCTGGAACCCAGTGCCTCTTCCTGAGCTTCCATTTCACGTTTATGGGGCTGTGGCAGCCGCTGCCAGCATACCCGGATTCTGCTCCGCAGTCCACTGAGGGAGAAGAGCTTCCCCGGAAATGGCTTTTAGCTAGGAAACGCTCACACCTGGTCCCCAAAACAGAGCACCATGTGTGCGTGGTGTGGTGATTGACTGGCTTGAGTCCTGGCTCCCTGTCCAGTGAAGGGACCTAGAAGCAGTTCACAGGTCCTGGGGGGGGTGGGGGGGGAAGGGGTCGTCCAGGACTACTCTAGGGGTGGGGTGAGATGCAGGGAAAAGCAGAGCGAAAGGAAGGACAGAAGGAAGGGAAGAAGAAAGGGGGGAGAGGGAAGGAGGGAGGGAGGGAGGAAGGAAAGAAGGATGGAGAGAGGGAGGAGGAAGGAGGAAGGAAAGAATTCACCTAGTTTTAACAAATACACCCCTAGCCCCCATTTATTGTCCCTGTCCCCTTTGCAAAATAAATTAGATAGATAGATGATAGATAGATAGATAGGAACAGAAAATACTGAAAATGTAAAGAGGCCCCATCCCCAAGGAATATGGGGGGTGATAAATGCATACGTAAACAGAAAATGTGTTTTCTGACAGTAGCCTGCCTCCGGAAAACAGAGCTTAGAAACAGGGAAGCATGCAGTGAGGGTGCTGCACATTGCATGATCACAAAAGGACTATTTACAAAGATGCCACCTGTTAGGAGAGGTTGAGTGGCCCAGCCACGCCCTGGACACGCCCAAGGCCACGCCCCCAGCCTGGGAAAGAGGGACAGCAAGTTCAGAGGCCCTGAAGCAAGGGGACATCGCTGATGGTCCTCCTGTTATTGTCCCTCTGGCTGGCTGCCAACAGGCCTCTGGGGTGAAGAGGCCACAGGGCTTGAGTTCAGGTGATGCTGTACTGTGGGATGCTGGGCACATCACCCACATCCTTTCTGTTCTGTACTGGTCTCCCCTTGGAGTAGCAGAGAGGATGGAAGGAGCCCCTGTCTTCCTCTCCATAAACCCCAGTAAGAAAATAGAGTTTGACAGTTCTGGGCCTAGTCCAGCACCGACTGACACATTGCCTCCATTTGGGGACTGGCTTAAGACGCCTTTCTCAGGTGTTGACTGGGACAGCGAGAAGCAGGCTATGCTGAGACCCCACTGCACAGAAAGTTGGCCCCCAGAGTAAAGGTCTCGTTTTGGGTCCTACAATGCACCCAGCTTTGACTGGCCTTCTGCTGGTTTTAGACCTTCACCATAGCCACCCCACACCAGCTTCCAGGGGTACTCAAAACTCACACTACCCCACTCCCTCTTTAAAAAGGAGCACCCAACCTTTTAGGAGTAGCTGCTGCCCTCCTGGAAAACCAGCAACTCTGGACACATCAGGACAATATCTTCCTTTCAATCCTCAGCCGCAGATCTGCCACTGGGACTTTCATGGCCACAAGGCACATGCAGGGAGCTACTACACATGCACTTCTCACAACACCCTGCCCCTGGGGACAACCATCTGTGTCCTGGCTCAAGACCTTGGAGATGATGTTCTACCAAGCCTCCCTAGGCTGCATCAGAGCCTCCTCCCATTGTCCCCAAAGCATCCCTGATCAAAGCCCTCAAAACTGGTCCTGGTCCTGCCCCTGAGATAAATGAGGAACCAATGTATAAAATGGTAGGTGATGGTTGTGTGCACAGACAAGGATGCATAGGTGGATAGATACATGCATCATAGATGGATACACATATGGGTGTATGCATAGATGCATGGATAAACAGGTAGATGGATGGATGCACACATGAGTGGGTACACGGATGGATGGATGCATGGGTGGATGGATAAATGGATGCATGGATGCATGGGTGGGTAGATGGACAGATGGATGGATGCATGCATGCATGGATGCATGGGTGGGTGGGTGGATGGTTACACATATGCATGAATACATGTAGAACCTTTGCATCTGGCAAACCATGTTTAAAATTAACTTTCACTACTCCAGATCTGGGCTCTTCTTGCAAATGTGCAGATTCTGAATCTCCCTCACATGACTGAGGCTCCAGCCCACAGTAGGTGCTTAATAAGTGTCTCGTCTGTTCAGACAAGATGGGTCCAATGAGGCCCAGAGTTCTGCAGGAGACTTCTGAGACTTCAGCAGGGATATTCAAATGACCACAACCTCCCTCTTCTGCCTGAAGCCCTAGGGGCCCCAGAGCCCTTCTCTCCTCCCTCACCACTGTGCCAGGCACAGTGCCCTGCCTCTTGGAACAGGTCGATAGATACACTCAGTACACACTCCTTGACTATAATTCTAGCACTGCTGAGCACTGCTCCGCCCAATACCTACTGGTCCTCCCCGGGGACACACCCAGCTGTGGGACTCCAGTGACCTAGTCTTGTGGCAGAGCAGGGGATATGGGACCTGCCTGGTATTCAAGGCCCAAGGGTCAGCAGGAGCCGCAGGTGCCCTGGGCCTCCCACACAAGAAGGCAAAGTGGAAGAGTCTGTGGCCTGAGAGAAACCTCCCCTCAGCTGTGAAGCTCACTGACCCTCATGTACCAAAGACCAGAAAGAAGAGAGACCAAGAAGAAGGCACACAGAGGAGCAATGGCAGAGGAGATGCTGGGTCTCGAACCGCTGAAGCCAGCTGGAAGATGCTGGACAGGTAGACTGGCACTGTCTGAAGCTACATTTATTTTGCTGCATCATTCAAGTACCCACCTCTACCTACACGGTGGCCTCTCAAAGTCTAAGACCCCTGGGCAGTGCTGACTCCAGCCTGCAGTTCCTGTGCCATGGTCGCCAGCCTCTGCCTGGTGTATTCACATTGGGAAGGTAAAGTTTGCGTCTGGCCAAAATCAAGGGCCACCACTTCAAAAAGCCACTGATGTATCTCTTCCAGGGACACCTTTAACAAAAAACAGAAGCGAGGACAGTACAGTGGTGCCAAGTCCAGAACTCAGCCAGCCAGCCATGGCTGAGCGAGAGATCACAGTCCTCACAGCCGCAGCAGCTACAGGAACTCCGAGTGGATCTTTCTTGCCTACTCTCCCGCAGGCCCTGACAGTGAGCTGAGCAGCCGAGCAGCCGAGCATCCCGACCTCTTTAACCAGCCGGCCCACAGTAACAGTGCTCACACAGAGTGCTGGCTCAGAGCAAAGCCAGACAGAGCCAGCTGTGGAGAGACGCTGCTTGTGCGGGCTTTTGTTAGAATGTAGCAAATGTCACAGGAGGAAAAAAAAAAAACAAAAAAAACAAAAAACATACTAAGACTCAGGATAACACTAACCAGAAAAATCCTGAGGGGTTTGAAGTGAGGGTCCCAGCCAGTATAGTCACCGGCAGCTGAACCTGATGACCAGCTTTCTGCCCCACACACTCCCATGGTGGAAGGCCAGAACTGATTCCCACAGGCTGGCCTTTGACCTCCATATGTGACATGGCGTGTACGCACACACATACACACAAATTTTAAAACGTAATAAGCTTTTTTTTTTTTTTTTAGTAGAAGGCACAGAGATTTGGGGAGGATTCTTGGTTTTGGACCCTAATCTCTACACTAGCTCAAAAATCACTTTCAACTGGATATTCTTTCCTTATTTTGCCTGAGCATTAAAAATATGCCATTGACTAATGCTAAACTGAAACTATCATAGAGGGTTTTAAAAATAAAATAACAAAAAAAGATATGCAGAAGAATTCAAAGAAAGGTAAAAGAAACAGCCCTGTGACCGGGTGGGGTGGGGTAGGAGAGCCTGCCTCACGAGGTTCTGAAATAAATAACTAACGGGGCCTGCGACTGGCTTCCCTCTGTATCCACTGCACGCCTCCATTGACAAGAAACCTTGGCCGGCAACTGGCATCCAAAGCCTGGCAGATGAACTGAAGAGCTGAGCGGCTGCGAAGACCCACAGATGGAGTGAAAAGAGACCCTGTGCCCCAGAGAGGATCAACCACAAGTGACTTTTTAAAGCCTTTACCACTTAAAAACCTTTTAGCTAAGCCCACGTCGAACGAATGTAGGACTACGAGATTTTTAAATCTCCCTTTCTAATTCCTCCGTCGCCCCTCCCCCCCATGTCAGTGATGCTTCCTTTTCCAATTATTTATTCCAGAACCATTGAGAGCGGTACTTACTGGATCGTGTCCTGGCTGCCACAAATAGCTGCTCACTCATTCCCTCCGCTGGAGACACAAATTCAGTGTGTTCACCAAGTTCATCTCCAAATCCGGACTAGTCTCCGTCCCCACCGCGCAGAGGGGCTGAAGCCACACAGCCCAGGCAAAGAAAGAAATATGTCTACAAACCAGCGCTCCACCCCATAAGCAACTGCAACGCTTGGGACGTCCATAATATATAGCAGATCCGCAATCATGCAAGGAACCGAGAGAGGACCCATTTCATTTTTTTCATTCCTTCCACACAGTACAGTGTGGTAGTTATCAAAACAGAACTCTTAGAGGCCTGAGCATCTGCAGGGCTGTGGCAAGAAGCTGCTTGGTAGCGGCTCCGACACATGCATGGACACACACACACACAGATCACACTCAGTACTTTAGGGTGTTGGGGACATGCGTGGCTAAGGTGGAGGCGAGGCACAGAGGTCTTAGTGTCTTGACACACAAATCCGGTTTGCGAAGAAAGTAAGTGTGGCTTGAAGGCTCTTGTGGAAATCTATTAGACAGCCGCCTCCGAGGAATAACCGCATCAGCGCTGTCAGAGATCCAACTCAGGAGTCTTGGGGTGGGGGCTGCTTCAGAGACAAGCTTGGGTCTAATTTTTGGTGCTCATTTGGGAATTTGCAATTAAGGATTAAACTTCTAAAGTGTGATCAATTAACTAATGTGCCCAAATGACAAACCTACGAAAAGGCAAATTCCATTCTCCACTCTCCTACCCAGACAATGCAGGAAACCAGGGGTGGGCGTGTCAGGGGGGGTGAACACACTGGCCCTTTCCACAGATGCCGGTTACAGAGGAGGGAGCAGGCACCATGACCATGCGGGAAGGACTTGCACTTCTCAGGTGTGGCGCATTCTGCAGCTTTGCGGGCTGTAGCTTGGTACATTAAAGAAAATAAAAAAAGGCAAGGAGACGAAATGGAGAGGAAGGGTATGACACACACGCCTGTGGAAATGGGAAGCAGACATCTGCTCTCCTTAGAGCAACAGAATGAGCCCGGTGGTGCAGAAGTCCCTCCTTGTGCACCGCACCGGTGCCCAGCCTCAAGGCCTCTCGGGAGAAGGGATGGAAAGGGGTGGAAAGGGGAAGGCTGCACTAGGCAGGTGATCTTGCAGGGATCTGTAGGGCAGTGAGGAAAGGCAGTAACCTGGCTGTGTGAGATCACAAGCTACCAGAAAGGGGGGAGGGGCAGGGAGAGAGACAGAGACAGAGACACAGAGCGAAAGAGTGAGCAAGCGTCCATATATGTTGAATGACCAGGTTCTGACATTTTACTGGCCACATTCATGGAAGAGAAATCCATAGAGAAGACCCTTAACCTCAAGTCACACTTTGAGTTCCAAGCACACATATAATCTTGATTTGTTAAGGTTTCTTGGTTTTTTGTTTGTCTGTCTGTCTTGTTTGTTGGTTGGTTTTCAGGTTTGTTCTTGTTTTTGTTTTTATGAAACTGGGATTGCCCCATAAGTGTTGAAAATAGAAACAGCATAATTAAGCCTTCTTTCATCAGAGGAAAAACAATTGAAGTAAAGGAAACCATTTGTGTCAGGGGCATACAGGCCAGCCAGGCCACCAAGACTGTCACAGTGAACTGATTGACTCTGGAAATGCTCCTGCCTGGTGCCACCTCCCAAGAGGGGCTTGCTTTCTTTCTCTCTCTTTCCCTAGGAGTTGCTTTGGTTTCTCACTTCTTAATCTCCTCTCCAGATGCAACCTGAACACTATCAGTGCCAGTCTCTGTAGGATGCTAGCAGGCAGTGTGGGGACATGAAGGTTGTCACACACCAGGCACCAGGAAGCAGAAGATGGCTTTCCCCATGCCCGGCACAGCCCATGCTAAATGCACCTTGCTTCAGAAAGCACCACCTTGGCCTGCCTTTCTCCCTGGACCCTGGGTGTCAGATGTATCTAGCCGCAGAGATCACAAAGTACAAGCATTGTGGTCAAAAGGAAACCCCTTAAGCAAGCCTGCCTCTTACCTCAAGGGGCCACCAACTTTGCTCTGTGGATCAGGACAAGCCTGAGCCCCAGAGAAGCCAGGGCTTCAGGTCCCTTCAGTTCTGAGGTGCAGACAAGGGTTGAGTGGAAAGAATTCCAGGAACAGGAGTGTACTTACTGCAGGGCAGCCACATGCAAAGACCCTTTTTTTTTTTTTTTTTTTTTTTTTTTTTTTTTTTTTTGGTTCTGGTGAGGGAGGGTTAGTGGGAGAGACATGTCATGTTATCACTTCAAGGATTTTGACAGACAGTTCCGGGATAAGGGAGAAACTCCACCCTTAACTGCTGCACCGGGGACTTGAAAGGCATTCACTAACCTCCGCTAATTGCATGTTTTTCTGCGTGTCATATTTACTTGTTGGAAGTCTCGCTTGGCTCATTCATTTCTTCTACTCCACTATTCGTGATCACTCATGGGCCTGGGATTGGAAGATTGAAGGCATTCAGAGATTAAACGCCGACTACCTTTCGGCAGGGGACCTTCCTCCTTTCCATAGGTCCAGAACTTTCTGATCTCGCCCCGCACCCTACCCATGTGCTTCTTCAGTGAAATCCACTCTCCATCTTTAGTTCTTCAGACAGTGGTGGGAGCTGTGTCCTGTGCGTGATGAACAGATAACCAGCTACCACTGCCTGGGTGTGTGGGTAGCAAGTTCAAGAGGGAATAAATGAGCCGGCTTTGGGTGGATGAAGTATTTAGCAGCCCCCAGGGGTGGACCGAATATTCCTATAAAACTGCTTTATTTGAGTGGGGTTCCACGGATCTAGCAGGGTCTTCCTGATACAAACTGCGCCCTTTGAAAAATTGCTCTCAATTGCCATCTTATACACAGACCTGGTCCAGTGGTGCCTAAATTTGAGGCATTGGTCTGGGCGAGTGTGAAAGGTCCTAATCACCATGCCGCGCCACACAGTGCTCACCTCAGCTGTGCCACGCACGCACCTCACTCGGAGCCCTCCCCCATCGACATGAAGGAATCTAATTCACTCTCCAGATCTTCCCAGATTCCTCAGGCCGAGGAGTAAAATCAGGAGGCATCCCTACCCAGAACCATTTCCGAACACAACGATAATAGATGTTCAAGACTAAACATTGTCTTCTGAGCGGCCATGAGCCAATTAACACCGCTCCAACTCTCGGGGAAACTGGAAGAGACGCAACCATTTCACTGAAATCCATCTTGAGCAAAAAGGGATTTTATAAGTGTTGAGGGGCTGCCACTTGGAAAGCCAATTTGCAGGGAGACGGGTGGTGCACAGATTAGTATGCATGTTCCCACAGAGCAGTCCCCTGCAGACTGCGCCTTGTTCCAGACGCCTCCCTGTGACCACCAGCTCCAAAGCCTGGTATCCTCCCCTGCCTGGGCACCCTACCCAGATGGTCTCCTAATGCTTTCCTTGGCTTCTAGCTGAGATGGAGCAGTCACCCCAAAGCCTGTCCAGACTCCCCCAAGGCATTTTTAGTCATGTGCCAAATATTAGTGAAGTTGTTTTAATTTTCTTTTGGCCAAGGCCAGTTGGGGTGTTAACATGGTTAGCGCCTGAGAGACACCCCCCCCCCAACAGCCCCCTAATGTAGCTGATAGCAAGTCTGCCACGACCATTCATAAACCGGCAAGGAGCCCAACCATTCAACGGTGCCTCACTTTTGTTCGCTGGGTTTAATTTTATAATTGCTAACAGTTCGTTCTCCTCCCAGCCATTCAGGGGAAGAAGTGGAGGTGGGGGTGCGATTCTGCAAGGATGCTGAAGGAGAGGGGACGGTCCAGTAGTGAGGGGGAGACAACTCTGCCAGACTAGTTGGACAGGGATGGCATCCAGTTCGAACTCGTCCTGTCGTGACCTCAGTGAACCACAGAGCCTGCACCCAGGTCAGGGAGAGGATGGAAGATCGCGAGGCTCCAACCCCTAAGACTGGCCTCCTAGGTTCTATCACATCACTCCTCTGCCCCTGCCTGAACCCAGGGAGGCTGTGCTTGAGTTCTCGCTCCAGTAGCATGTCGGAAAATAAGCACACAGAGGCACCTTTGGGCTTTTAGCTCGGGCACTCCATGAAATAGTGTCCTGAAGGACTGGGTGCTGTCTGACTAGTCACAGAAGCCTCCAAGGGGGCACAACAGAGAGCAGTTAAGTGTGTTGAATGAGTAAGGAAGGATGATGGATCGAGAGATGGGTGGATGGATGGACGACACATGGTATTAATGAAGTTCCCAGGAATACCCAGCAAAAGTAGCCACTTGACCAGCATCGGTCCCTCTCCTCACCCCTCTCCTCCAAGCGTCAGCAGAGCCCGGCAGCACACAGTAGGCTCTCCACAACAGGAGGTGGCTATTGTTACCACCCCCATCATCACTTGCACCCCACCAGCACTCTCCTCCCACCGGCTACTCCAACAGCAGCCAGCGGCCGCCGGCCAGCCTGGGAAAAGTTTCGCTGACCGCGCGCCCCCGGCCAAGCCCCCTCCCGCCGGCCCCGGCCCCGCGGGCTGCGCAGCGGCGGTGGCCGACCTGGGGCCGCGCGCCCCGGGCAAGGCAGAGGCGGCCAAAGTAACTTTGCGGGCGCCGCGGGGCCCCCCGGGTGCGGGGACAGGGTCCCGGCCGCGCCCCCCTCCGGCCCGCCGCCCGCGCCCGGCCCGCTCGCACTCCCGGCCCGGCCGGGTCCTACCTGGCCCCGGGCTCCTCTTCGGCGGCCGCGAGCAGCAGCGCGCGCGGAGGGCGGCGGGGGCCCGGGCTCCCGCGAGGGCGGCGCGCAGGGGCGGGGGCCTCTGCGCCGCGCGGCCGAGGGCTGCGAGTGGGAGCCAGACTCCTCCTTCGCGGGGCGGGGGGCTCCCCGCGCCCCCCTCCCCCCTCCCCCTCCCCCGCCCGGCTCCGCGCCGCCCCGGCCCCGCGCGCCGCCGCGCCGCTCCGCCCCGCGCGCCCGGGCCCCGCAGGAGCGCGATCGCGGCCTCGGGCCCCGGCCCCCGCGAGCCCTCCCGCTCAGGTCCCGGCCGCCCCGGCCGCGCCTGGGGCCTCGGCGCCCTCCCGGGCCCGGAACCCGCATCCCGCCGCTCAGGGGCCGCCCCCGCGCCCTCTCCACGCAGCCCCTAGCCCCGACCGCCGAGCGCCTGGAGAGGGGAGCGGGGCGGGGCGCCCTCACCTCCGGAGCCGCGCGCCGCGCTAGGCACCGCGTGCAGGGGTGTGCGTGGCTCCTTCCCGGTGCCCGGGCACCCGCTCCGCAGCTAGGACCCCAACCTGGGGCCACCGGGGTGCTCTGTCCCTGGAGAGACGAGGACACCTCCCCCTCCTTCAACTGGATCAGACCAGGGTCCTCCCGCTGAGCCCCTTCTGACTCCTGGGTGGCCCATACTGGCCTCACCTAGAAACCCAGAACCGGCAGGTAAGCCAGTCTGGAAGGCAGAGGACCCAGCTCTCAGTTTCTTGGAGGCCCTGCCCCAGGAGGCAGAGAGGATAAGATGTATAGGTCTCTCCAGTGGGAAGTTTGAGAGACTGAAGACCCTCCTGACCCCTGACCAGGATAAAGAGGAGTCCACAAGCTCTAGCATTGACAGGAAATCGGAGCCACTCTGGCCTGGGCCTCTCCCTACAATGGAAGCTAAGAGAGAGGCCCTTACAACACCCCTTAACCAACGTTTGTGGGTTCTTCTACTTGTCTCATCACAGAGTCTACCATCTCTCTCAGATGGTTAGGGTCAGACCCCCAAGGACACCTCAGTTGGCACTTAGGGCCTGGGTTGCTCTGAAGGAGAGGCAGGTCTTGTGAGACAGGCAGAGGGAGATAAGGCATATGTGGGAAGAGGGGACAGCCACCTGGGATGGCTTCCTGACAGTGGAGCTGCCACATCGGGTAAGATCATGCCCAGGGTGGGAAAAAAAAAAAACCTTCTAGGCCCAGGATGGTGAGGCTCTGTGGAACTATAGGAAAAAGATAAGAGAACGCCAAGAAGGTGATTTTCTTGGGTGCTTGGCTAAACCCATGGAGTTTGTTAGGGTGTTGGGGTGCCATTGAAGGCTCTGGCCAGGCCTTGCTATGGCCAAGCTGGTGTTTTGAGAGAGAGCTCATTCCAGCCTCCCAGGGTCTGTTGGGGAGCATCCCAGAAAAATTGGTGATGCAAAGGTTCCTCCCAGGGGGACTCCATTCCTCTCTCCTACACTGCAGAACTCGCCCTGCAGACCCTTCCCTCCTAAGACTGCAACACCACTTTGTGCTTCAGAGAACAGCCCCGTCTACCTGAGAGACAAGGTTGCATGCAGCTCAGGACATCAGCAGGCTCTCCCTGCTGCCTGCCAAGAACACGGCACAGCTGGGCATGGCCTTTAGGGGAGCAGAGCAGAGACACACAAGACATTCTTGTGACTTTTGTCCTCCAAAGGCTGCATTCTCCCAGAGCTCAGATCCCAGAACACCATCTCGTACTCTGCAGCTATTGAGCACCCACTGTATGCCTGGCATTCAGGCCTGTTTGGAACCAAGTATGAGCTTGCCACCAAGGGCCCATCATCACCCTGCATCACCTCAGACCCAGGCACTGAGCCTGAACACCACCCTGCCTTAGGCAACCCCCCCCCTACTCCTCTCCAGTCCAGGCTGAACCCCAGAGGTCAGACCCCAGGACCTGATGCTGTATCCACAGGGTCCTACTAGACATCAGTGAATGGCTCTAAATGATGCAGGGATGAGGAGTGAGGGGTGGGCAGGACAGACCACAGGACAGACTCTCTCCTAAATGAGCAGCCCATCTGAGCAGGCAGCAGACATCCTGTGCAATAGAAGATTTATTAACACTTGTTAGCCTTGTTCATGGAGACTGATAGAATCAGCACAAATCCTGACTGCTGAACCAGCCAGGGAGGCTCCTTCTGATGGGAAGCATTTTCCAGGCGCCTACTGTGTGCTAGAGACCCAAGGAGAGGAAAGGAAACGAAGGTAGACTCTGCCCTACTCAGTCACTAGTCTCTTTCTGCTAGCCCCAGTCGGTCTGTGTCCTGATGCTGTGACACAGCCTCATCTGAGACCTCCATGCTCAGAGGCCAAGAAGGAAAGGGTGCTCATAGCCATGGAGTCCTGCCCCGCCCTCACCCCCCCCCCCCCCCCGGTTCACTGTACTGTGACTACTCCCTAATTCCTGAAATATGCCTTCAACACAAGTTCAGATTCTTGCTCTGCCCCTTAAGGCTGTGACTCAGAACTTTGATCTCTGTGTCAGTACAGTTGATCAATGGCCTCTACCTTGAGGACAGTCCACTTAGTAGGTGGTTGGCGCCTAACACTGTCACCGTTACAGTGCCATAAGCTTTAGGTACCAGGTGTGGGGATCTAAATTCTAATCTCAGATTTTTGCTAACTGGTCTGGGACCTGGGACATTCTGATGTTTCTCTAAATCTCCATGTTCTCAACTTGAGGAGGAAGGGCTATGACAGAACTGGACAAGGTGGGGGAAAGACCCTGGGGGTACCCTGTAGTCATCTCAGGTAGGAATTTCATGTTGAGCCAGTGAGACAAGACGTCTCAGCTGGGAACAGTGCGCACTGCTAAACTCAAGGACCCCGCATGGTGGGCAGAAGGAGAGAAACTGATTCCCACATGTCATCTCTGACATCCACACTTGCACTGTGGTGTACATACATACTAGGTAAGGTAGGTAGGTAGATAGATAGATAGATAGATAGATAGATAGATAGATAGGCAGGCAGACAGATAGCTAGCCAGATAGGTAGGTAGGTAGACTAGATAGATAGAATAGATGATAGGCAGGCAGACAGACAGACAGACAGACAGACATAGTATTCCATCAGGTCACAGAAGCCCCCTCAATACCATAGTACTAACCCCAGGTGACGCATGTAAAACTAGGTGAGAAGCAGATGGGTGTTTCTGGACAGGGAGACCACCCCTGTCTTCTATAAAAGCTAAGAGGTCACATCCAATGGCTCACAGGGAGACAGGTCCTGGCTACTGCTGCCCTTGGAGTCCCCACTTGCAAGTCGCTGATGGGTGCCTTTGAATGTTGGTGCTCCTGTCCTCCGACCCTCCCTGATGTCTGAGTCCTCCATGGCTGTGAAGGAACCTTCCCAGCTGCCTTGTAGCCCAGCTTATTTTTGCAACAGTCTGGCATGAATCCCAGCAAGAGGCAGCCTCCCCACAAAGAGGAGGAAGCTTCCATTGATGGATTAAAAAACACAGAGTGTGTGTGTGTGGGGGGGGGGGTGCCACAAAGGTTTCAAAACCTGTCCAGCTAGTAGAGAGTCGAGTTGTGAGGCCAGCCTTCACGGTACAGTCACATTCCACTGTCCCTTCTATTCTGTTCTGGTGCCAGGCAACTCCTTCCCGTGTTTTTAAAGCCCCCACCTCCCCAGTCAAGTTCTTTGAGCCTCAGCTGAGCTGTCCAGGGTCCTGGCTAGTGGTCCAGCAGTGCCCCAAAGGCTTCTCTGGTCTGTCTTCTACACACACACACACACTCACTCACTCACGCACACGCACACGCATACCTGCCTCCTGGAAACCAGAAGCTGTGAGGCTGGGCCAGCCCCTACAACACTTCAACTCTCAAGGCTTCGGTAGCCATTTCTGGAAAATGAGCACAACCCAAAGCAGACCAGAACTCATGGCCAACCATTATCCCAACCTTGGGGCCTGGCAAAGACACAGAACTGGAGGAACAGGGCACCATACTGCCACTGAACAGGGAGCCCTGGGTAGTGTGGCGCTTTGAAGTCTGCTACTCCCTGTTGACCAGTGAGGGACACTGGCTGGGGAACACAGTGAGGGCAAAGAAGAGGCTACAGAGTACCCAGGGTCACAGGCCAAGAAAGGGGTGGAGAGAGAGGGGAGAGAGGGAGGAGGAGAGAGAGAACGCAGGGCTGAGGGGTGCAGTGGAGTGATTCTGGGTTCTGGTGGGGTGGCTCTTGAGTCAGTCTTTCCAGAGAAAAAGCACAAGGGGTCCTGTGACCCCAGGGCTGTTCTAAGAAAGGCTGCAAGTGCCTACAGGCTCCAAAAGCAGAACAAAATGTCCCCAGTCACACATGGCTGCTGTGCCTCGTGTGACCCCGCTGACTCTGGAGAAAAATTTTTTCCTTCTTTCTAGAGGAACATGCTGAGCCTAGGGGAGGAGCTTGTGGCAGCCTGTGCGTCCCACAGTGCCCCAGCTCTGCTCGCTCTTGCTCTCCACTCCAGGGTGGGCCACTGGAACGGGCAAGGGGATCAAAGGAGGACACACGGGCCAAGTGGCCACGGCTGAGGTGCTTGGTGCTAGACAGCTTTGTCCTCGCGTCACGGCTCTGGGAGGCCAACCCTTGGCTCCTGCTCGCCTGGCCACCTGTTTACCACTCATTAGTGAGGGTGTACACACACACACACACTCACACACACACACGCACTCATACATGCACACACACACATGCACACACACACATTCACACACACATGCACACACACTCACACACACATGCACACACACTCACACACATGCACACACATATTCACATGCACACACACACAAATACACACACTCACATGCATACTCACATGCATATACACATGCACACTCACATGCATACTCACATGCATATACACATGCACACACATTCATACTCACACATGTACACACATGCACACACATGCTCACACATGTCCACACATGCATGCTCACTCACACACATGCACACACACACACACACACACACACACACACACAGGACATGAGTAACCTCTCTCATCTTCAAGACTAAATCCTATATCAAGTGTAAATGATTTAGGTCACAAACCCTCTTGAGCCCCTGGGAAACTGCATCCATTCTGCCCAAGCCTGAGACTTGAACAGGATTGAGAGCCAGGGCAGTTGGGCAGGCCTGGCATCCAGCACTGCCAGCCACCAGGAATACCCTGGAGCCAGACCCTGCACCCCACAGTGCTGCCCCACCCTCTCCTGCCAGAAGTCCCTTTCTTCCACCATTCTGGGGGAGGGAATATAACCAGCTGGGGACAACCCTGCCTGAGGTGTCAGACAGGCTCGAGCCTGCCTCTGGGTCCTGGGCCAGGCACTCTTGTGTTGTCTCACCTGTAATGAGATGCCTGTCTCATAGTCTGTGCCAACTATGCCAGGCACGGATTCAGAACTGCCTCGGGCTCTCTTTTTATCCCCCAAGCACTGCAGGGAGGGCCCCAGGAGAGCCAGCAGGGCCTGCCCAGCGCTCCCTGTCGCCACAGCCCTGTGCTAGTCTCTGTTGGACCCCTGACTCCATTCCCTCCACCCAGAAGGTACTCGGTGAGTTTAAAACCCCCCAAGATGGGTCAGAAGGGGGTCCCCCAGTAAGTACTCTACTCTCAAAGGTGTCTGAAATGTAAAATGGAGTCTACTGGGCAGCCATTGATCAGGAATGGGAGAGGTAAAAAGAACTTATTCCATGAGGGTCAGCAAAGCTAGGAAGACACGGGAGAGGCCAGAGAAGTCTAGCTGGACTACAACTTCCCTTCGTGCAAAGGGAGACCGATGCCTCTGCTCTCCCGAAGGACACACCTGCTGTGGACTCTGTCCCTGGTGCCCAGAGCCCCTCTAGGGCTGAAATGCTGTTCTGGGATCTTTCTGAGTTTGTTCGCCCTGGGCTCCTCCAACCACCTCTGCCCCTCAGTAGCTCAGCCACATGCCTTTGGTCTGTGTCTTCTCTAGAGAGATACGTGCCACCAACCTGGAGCTGGCTGAGACCAAGAGCAGCCCTTCGTGGGTCAAACTGGCACGTGCCAGTCCTCCACACTCTAGTCTGAATGGTTCCTAACAACAGGTTTGGATCTGAATCATCAGAAATGAGAATCAGGAGGCCTGTGCACTCCAGCCCATGCTAGCCCCACTGCACGGATAAGGGAAACTGAGGCACAGTTAAAGAAAGACGTGTAGGATAGGGGTCCTCGGTTCCCAGGTGAGGGGGGAAAACTAATGGCCCCCAAGGATTTCAAGGACACAAGGATGAATTGTGCGTTCTCTCAAAGGCCCTGATGCCACCCACAGTTTGATTCACACAGATAGTGCCAACCTTACAGATGAGGTCAGAGGCCTGAGTGACAGAGTTAAGTGGGGTACATGGGGACCCTCATAACCTCCCATGCCACCCCATATTCCCCTGGTGTGGTGTGCTATGGGAAGCTAAGGGGAAAGAAACAGGCTGTGCCACATGGATGAGACCCTCGGCTCCCCACACTCCCCACTGTATTAGCCTGCTTGTCCAGCCCACCACAGAGCAGACCCTGAGCGGTCCCTATCATAGGCCTTAAATCCTCATCCTATCTCCAGGGTGCAGAGGACACACTGGCCCCCAGAGGATGGACTTCCCAAGGCCGTGGGCAGTACCCTCCACATCTTTACCTGCCCCTTCTACGGACTTCTGCATGGACCACATGCACACACCCTTCCCCAATCCTGGGAGTATAGAACCCTTGTCTGGAGAAGCACTCGCTGCTAGGACTACTGTGTCCCTGTGGCTTATAGCTCTCTGCTGCATCCTGCACCAGAGGGATGAACCCAGACAGGAGCACAGGAAAACCCAAGAGCAGGGACCAGAGTGTGGCAGTGTTCGGTGCCTGCCTAACCTGCCAAGCAGGTTGATTCCAGTCCCTTCTCCTGGCACTGGAGGAAGAGGAAAGAGGGAAGGAAGGAGGGTGGGCAGAGGAGGGAGAAGAGGAAGGGAGAGAGGAAGAGAAACAAACAGACCCAACAGGTGTCCACGGCAGACATCACTAATTGTCTCTCCGATTAAACCAAGGGCGCCATCATCATTCCTGCCCAGGGCTCCAGACAGACACTTTATGGGCTTGGGCACTGGACACAAGGTCCACTTGGCACTCTGACAAGGCCAGGGTTCTCCAGCACAATCTTACCATTCTACACCTCCCTCCGCTCTGACTCAGCTGGATCAGACCCAAAGCTGGCCCAGAATACCAGAACACTTGGCTGAAAGGTCTGTTTGACGACCTCTGGGCACAGAGATGCAGAGCTGACCCACTTCGGATAGATGGCAGCTGTGCCCGGACTAGACCTGAAACTCCTGCTCACAGACCCCCGCCAGTGTCTACTACACAGCTCTTCACATCCAGGGGAGCCCAGGGCACTTACCTGGCCTATGAGGCTTCCCCAGAAACAGTGCTCATGGACTTGAAGGTGCTTGTCCCAACTATGCAGATACAAAGACAGTCTCAGAGCCACCCAGTGACAAGCCAGGGCTCACCATGAGGTGTCCCCATGGGCTACACACACATGGATCCCCAATCTCCTTGGTCACCTCTGAGAGCCTCAGGGCCCTGTTCTCCTCCTCAAATGGCCCTCCTGCTATCCCACTGCCCAGCTGAGATGCCACCTCCCAAGAGCCACCTGTCAAACCACCAGCTACTGCCATCACTCCAAGGCAGAACAGCCTGGCACAGTCCCACCTCTGACCAGGACAGTCCAGAGCCAGCAGGGCAGGCACCCAGCCTGGACACATGTCTGCAGAAGAAGCCTCAAAAGTGGATAGAAAGTCAAGGACTCAACAGAACAGACCCGAGATGTAGCTACGGCTCTAAAGTGGAACCAGCTAGGGAACTCGGGGGGTCAGACAGGGCAGCTTCGAGTCTGCCTGTTCGCCAGCACAGATTCACAGATGCTGCAGTACCCAGACAGGTTCCACCTCCAGTCACCCTAGGTCAGCACATAACAGCTGAGGACGATGAGGGACAGGAATAGGATGTCCTTGGTTCTGCCACTGCCCACAGTCTTGTTCTTATACTGGTGACTCTTCCTAAAGCTGTTTTGATTCCTGGTGCCCCTATTCTGACTTTGACCCTCAGAAGCAGGTGGGGGCTGGGCAGGAGGACATCTGACCCACAGAGATCCCAGTGGCCTTGAAACTGCCCCATAGGATGAGGAGAGACTGCTTGGGCTCTAAGGTCCCCTCATCCAGTCTATCTCTGAGCTTTTACCTCTTCCTGGGATGAATGGATTCTGATTCTTTTGGGCAGGCTGGTGATAAGCAGGAGGAGGTGATGGGTAGGGGTGGGGTCTCAAGCCCTTCCCAGGCCCCTCCTCCTCCATTTCCCAGGAAGAAAGCAGCAGAGGCCCTTGGAAGGAGGCGGGCAGCTGAGTGCCCTGTCTGTATCCCCACAGGCATTTGGCAGAGCTCCTCACCGTCTGCCACCTTAGGGAGGGATCAGAGAACATGGCAGTGCCAGGATGGGTAGCCTGTCAGGGGAGGGGACAGCCACGGGGAGTCTGCTGCAGGGAGCTGTCTAGGGGCTACCACAGGTCTTAGCTAGCAGCAAGGGCGCAGAGCCACTGGGCAGAGGAAAACTTATGGCCCGATAAAGGAGCCACACTGAAGAAGCTTACGAAACGAGGCCACCAAGGAAAGAATTTGGAGGAGAAAGAGCTGCCACTCTGAGCCCCGGGCACTGTCAGTAGCCACCGGCATCAGGTGCCAGAGCTGCTGGAGAGGATCCCACTGGACTGGGGAATTGCTGGAGAGAACCCATTGGCCAGGCTTCCAGCCTCAACCAATCATTTGTACTGGTTAGGGGTGTTTTTGTTTTTGTTTTTGTTTTTGTTTTTGTTTTGTTTTGTTTTAAGTCATCTTAACATAAAATATGATCATCTGTAGAAAAGTCATCAATTGAGAAAATGTCTTCATCAATTTGGCCTGTTGGCAAGTTTGTGGGGCATTTTCTTGATTAATTATTGATGTAAGAGTTCCCAATCCACTCTGGGTGGTAACACTCATAGGCAGGTGGTCCTGGGCTGTATAAGAAAGGTTAATGAAAACGGGGCAGTGGTGGTGCACGCCTTTAATCCTAGCACTCTGGAAGCAGAGGCAGATAGATCTCTGAGTTTGAGGCCAGCCTGGACCACAGAGTTCCAGGACCAGGGCTACACAGAGAGAACCTGTCTTGAAAGAGAGAGAGAGAGAGAGAGAGAGAGAGAGAGAGAGAGAGAGAGAGAGAGAGAGAGGGAAGGAGGGAGGGAGGGAAAGAGAGAGAGAGAGAGAGAGAGAGAGAGAGAGAGAGAGAGAGAGAGAGAAAGAAAGAAAGAAAGAAAGAAAGAAAGAAAGAAAGAAAGAAAGAAAGAAAGAAAGAAAGAAAGAAAGAAAGAAAGAAGGAAAGAAGAAAGAAAGAAAGGTAATGAGCTAATCTAAGGAAGTCAGCCAGGGAGCGAGCATTGTCCCTCCCTCTGAGGTCGAGCAGTCCAGCATCCGTCCAGTCCCTCCGAAGTTCTTGCCTCTGCTCCTTGAGTTCCTGCCCTGACTTCCCTCAAGGATGGACCTTGATTGGATGTGTAAACCGAATAAATCCTTTTCTCCCCCAAATCACAGCCATAGAAAGCAAACTAGGAGAGCCACCATGGAGGTAACATCACACAACACACAGTGAGTCTGTCCAGTTCCAGAAAAGGGAGGCTCTGTGGGAGGGAGGGACTTCCCGCTTTACGGATGGGAGGTAGACAGGATCCCCAGCTGAGATCCTTTGGTAGCATGCCCCAGGGCCTTTGAACCAACCTAGACAAAGGCGATATAGCCACAGTGTGCTGCCGACAAGGAGGGTAAGGAGGTGGGTCTAGGCCCCAGTGGGGAAGACAAGACAAGTGTGTGGAGCCCCAGGACCATCAATGAGACTTCCAGGAGATCAGGGAACACGTGATGGGGAAGAAAGAGGGAGTGGGTCCCAGGGTCAGGGCTGCCGGGAACAGGTAGAGGAGGGCAGGCTCCAGGATCCTCAGAGCTCCTGCAGGGTGAGGCAGGGCAGAAGGTGGGAAACCAGCAGAGAGACCCAAGCTTTGTCAAGGAGCTTGGAAGTGACTGGTGTGTGCAGTGAAGGCTCTGGAGAACAGGTTACAGGTAGCCAGAAGGACCAGGAAGTATCCACAAGACAGGGTCTGGAAAATGAAGGGCAGGAGAGGCATCCTGTGTTGTCTGCCCTTCTAGGCCTTGTTTGCCACAATTTGTGAGACTCCATTGCGTTGAGAACAAAGATCCTATGTCCACTGAAGGCAGAGGTTTCTTGGCCTGGTATCTGAACCATATCAGGAAGGGGTTGCACTGTTAGCAGGAGTCCCTAGAAAAAAGGTGTCCCCCATTGCTGGTGGGAGAGGGAGGAACTTGGTGTCACCGTAGCACATCCCCAGTCCTGCTTGGCCAGCAATGTGGCATCTGTCCTGTGCCCAAACTACAGAGAAGCTTTAAGGCCTTCGCGGAGCTGTTGCCTATCTCTACTGAACAGTCATCCTGTGTCCCCATGTAACTTTGTCCCGGTGTCTTCTCTCTGGCTACAGCCATTGGTGACACAATGGTGCAGCCAGTCTGAAGCAGCCCATGTTCAAAGCAACTGGCCACCTGGGGGGCCCAGGAGGTAGAAGCTGCCTGTGGACCCTCACCACCACGGTGGAAGGGCAGGCAGGATGGGACAATACCCCTCAGGAAAGCCAGTGTTTGTATTGTCAACAGAGGCTGAGGTGGGATTTGCTGTGTGTTTGGAACCAGGGAGGTGCAGGCACCAGGTGCTAGTATGCCCACTCCTGCCACCAAGCCTGAGCCTTGACCAAGGCAGCTTGTCTTTAACATGTGAGGCTCACACTCTGTAGGGACAGCAGGGTCTCTAGATCTCTGTGCTGTTAGGGTGTGGCACCCTGCTCAGGGGCTTCTTTCTGCCTGGGATGCAGCTGGTAGAGACTGATACAGGAAGTGGACTTTACTGGTGATATGTAGTGATGTTGTTCTCTGCCCCACCCTGCTCCAGTCAAGGAGACACACATGTACACATGCACGCATGCACGCATGTGTACACACACACATATAGACACACAGGCATGCATACATACACAAGCACACATACACACACTAGTAAACAAACACATGCATACACACACATATAGACACATAGGCATGCATACACATGCAAGCACACATACACACATGTGAACACACACACACACACACACACATATTAGAAATGTTTAATCCCAATCTAGGGTTTCTACCCCACCTTTGACCATTTAGTTCCCAGATAAAAATACACACACAACCTTTATATAAACAATAAACCTTAAACAGCGCAAAGACTTGGGTGGATACTTACCCTCTATGCCTTTAGGATCTACTTCCCTATCCATAGCCCCAAGTTATCAGTTACTACATTTCATCTGGGCCGCTCTTGACTCCCACTGGCCAGCCCTCAGGGCCATGTTTTCCTGCCTCACCTAACCAAGCAAGACACACATGCGTGCACACACACACACACACACACTCACTCACACACACACAGCTTCCCCTTCCTCCTCCTGTATCTTTTCCTTCTCCTGGTTCTCCTCTGACCCCAAGCCCGGGAAACCTAAACACCACTGTCTCTCCTGCCCAATGATTGGCAATTGGCATCTTTATATCAGAAATAACTTGGGGTCAGTGTCACAGGTCTATGTGCAGACTTCAGGTCTTGGGGACCCACATCTAGCATTACAATAGACAGCAAGACACACATGCGTGTGCGCGCATACATGTACACACTTACACACACACACACACACACACCACTCCCAGTCTTACCAGCTTTATGTCCCTTGGGTCACCTTTATCTCAGCATCTTCCCTATTAACCACTCTTCCTCTGTCCACAGCAAACCATAGCCCATCTCTTGTCCTCTGGCTAACACCAGTGTCTGGCCCAAGAGATGAATGAAAATCACCAAGAGACTCAGAAAACATAGAATCTGGGGCTGGGCTCCAAGCCACAGCATCTGGGCAAGCCACTGAGACCTGCCCAGCGTCCTTCATATTCAAACTGAGTGGCCAGGAATCTGGGCCAGCAGACAGTCCAGTGATGGGGTCATTGGTATCTCACTGTTATTGCTGGAGCAGACCCGGGGGTGTCCAAGGACTGGGGGTCCAGGGGAGGCCTGGCCTGACTCTCTAGCTGCCTTTAATTCTCCATTCTAAAGGTCTGGGGACCCACAATTACAAGATGACACTGAAATCTGTAGACTTTACAGAGCCTGGGTGGGTGGGACTAGAAAAGAAGCCTGTGCTTGTCAGAGCTCATCCAGAGCCTGACAGAGATGACTCCAGTGTCCCTTGGGATAGTGGCAGTCTTCTGACCTCATCTCAAGCGAGGACAGCAGTTGACCCTCCCAAGGTACTCTTGATGGCACCTCGGTCTTGGGAAACATGGAGGTCCATGAGGTCCAGGAATCCTCCCTCAGGACAGAGGACTCGTGTGTGTGTGTGTGTGTGTGTGTGTGTGTGTGTGTGTGTAAGTTTGCACACCAGTGTGTGGAGAGCAGAAGTCAACCTCAGAAGCTGCGTCTCAGGAGCTGCCCAAGTGGCTTTTTCAGAGAGGGTCTCTCACTAGCCTGAAACTTGCAGGTAAGGCTAGAGGGCTGTCCAGCAAGCTTGGGGGATCTGCAGACCTCTGTGTCTCCTGCTCGGGGATTACAAGCTCACACTCCGACACAGGTGGCTTTCTTTTTTTCCACTTGGATTCTGGAGATACAAACTCAAGCGCTTATGTCAAAGGCAAGCACTTTATCAGCTGAGCAATCTCCAAACCTCAGGACAGTGGATCTTTGAACTGGGGGAAATGAAAAGGTCGCAGGAGTAGCAGAAGTCTCCCCAGGCTGAGGTTGTCCTGCCTTCCTTCCTTCCAGGGGCAGCCTGCGCGCAGCTCTAAGAGCCTCTGTCCTGAGCCCACCTCCTGAAGCTGATGTCCCAGGACCGTGATGGTGACAGCAGAGATGGAGTTCGCTGGACAGCTGCAGTGGTTCTATCCCTGTTGTCATTGTGGCCACACTTGGCTCTCAGCTCTCACGTGAAGCTTGTGAGAACTGGTGACGACGGGTGACTATGGCCAAACCTTTGGGCGGGACAGGCACACGTATCTTAGGGTTGGGTGACTTCCATTGTGTTGTCACACACCTCTCTGAGCTGCTTTGCCAGGAGTTCATGGGAAATGGTGCGCAGAGTAGGCACTAAATTGATGCTAGTCTCAATAACCCCGCACTCCTCCAAGGTCCCTCCGGACAGCAGGAAAGAGACGTCCTTTGATGGATTTGTCCCTTCCCTCCCAACCATCCACAACCCCCCTCTTCCTCCGCTCCACCTCCTCCTTATGGTGCCAGCCACCCTTATAGCTCCACTTGCCAGGCATGCCCCTGCCTCAAGCCTTCGCCCTTGCTATTATGCTCCCCCACCCCTGCCTGAAACAGACCGTTCCAGGTCTCAGCCCCACCCATGTCATCAGCATGACCGACTCATGTTTGTCTCCTGTGTGTATTTCTCTGTTTATTGTCTCACTCCACAGCATTTGCCCAGTCAAGCTGGGCACCATTCACTCCCTCTGCTGAAGAGGCACAGCATAGAACCTGGCACATAGTAGGTGCTCCAGCTTAACAGTGTAGATAAATGAAGGAAAAAAGACCATCGGAGCCTACCTGGTCTGAATATCCCAGTGCCACCCAGCCCCTGCCTGCCCCTCCCCCTCCCCCTCCCCTGACTCTCCCCCCCAGCCGCAGCAGTGCTAATTGGCAGGGCCCACCCACCCGGTGCATCCCCCCTCTGCTGCACAGGCTGCATTGTGCAACCTGTAATTGCAGCCCCCTGCCTCCTTCTCCCCTACCCCAGCCCCTTCTCCACAGAAAGGAGGCCAGGCCTATTGTGAGCTCCCGCTGACTGAAGAATGACCTCACCAGCCTCCTGAGATGGGGGGGGGGGGTTGGGGGGAGACAGGGCCCAGGTTGAGAAAGGCTTGGAGGCTGTGGCCTGGTACAAAGGCCGGGTTGGGGGTGGGCACCCCTCTAAGACTTTCCAGGGGGTGGGGGACGACAAGAGCGCTTTTCATGAGAGGAAGTCGGGGAGAAAGGGCTAATCCTTAAGAAAGGGCTCTAAGGGAGATTTCCATAGGCGGCCACGTCCCTGAGTGGGGAATTTAGAGGCAAGGAAACCCATGGGCTGGGCGGGCTTGCCCATTAGCAGCTTTGGACCTACATTCCTCTCGCCTGTAGCCTGTGCTCTTGTCTGTAAAATGGGCTTGCTGTGGAGACTGTAGCCTACTGTGAGTGTCAGGGACAGAGCACGCACTGCGTGTCCCTTCCTCCGTCCTCCAGGTCTCCTTCCTCTCATCTCTCCACCTCCTTCCTTCCCTCCTCTTCCCCCTCCTCCCATCTCTCCCTTTCCCCTCCTCCTCTCCCTCCTCCTCTTCTTCATCCTCTTCTTTCTCTTCCCCCTCCTCCTCCTCCCCCTTGTCCTCCCCACTCCTTCCCCTCCCCTCCTCTTCTTCCTTCTCCTAGTAGTCCTCCTCTGATTGGTGGTGCCAGATTTCAAGGCCTGGCACACGCTAAGAAGCTGGAGTTCCACCCCAGCCTGACCCCTGACCTGACTGTGACGTGGGTCTTGCTGAGTTGTCTGGACTGTTCTCCACCTTGGCTTAGCCCCCCACCCCACCCCCACCCCCGAGAAGCTGGGATTGCAGGTGTGTGTCCAGCGGGCCTGGCTTCCCTCCCTTTGATAGGCATTTCTCAGATCCCAGCACTGGGCCCAGCTGACCATCCCCAAGCTGCCCAGGGCTGGGCAGCTGCTTCCATCCACCCACCCCCACTTGCGTGAGTTAGCACCCGCTCTCCACTGCCTGCTCTAGGCTCCTGAGCTCTGGCAAGGTGCAATTTGAGGTCACAGCTGATGAGGGCAGTAAGGCGCCCATCCTGCATGCCTGAACCTCTGCTCTGAACCAGGCCACAGCTCCACAGCCCAGGATGCAGAAGAGAAAGGTGCTTGGTGGGGCTCCCCGAGAGCCTTTTGCTCTTAGCCATTAGGACCTAGGAAAGGAATGCATCACGGAGCAGGGCGGTTCCCAAGGACAGTTAGCACCATCACTCTGCGGCAGAACCCCATGAGCTGGTGTTCTACAGGTGACAGAGCTGAGCCCCAGGGGGCGGAGCATGGGATGTGCCAGGCACTAGCCAGCTCTTCAGACTCTCCCTCCAGCTCTCACAGCACTGTGTCTGCTTCCCAGGTTCCGTGCGGCTCTGTAAAATCTCATAGACATGTTTCCCCTCTGGGCTGGGAGTGTGGCTCAGTGGTAGAGCACTGGAACCCATGAGGCCCTGGGTTCAACTCCCAAGCACTGCTGATACATTTAGAAATTAAATGTTTTGTTTCCCTTTCTCTCTCTCTCTCTCTCTCTCTCTCTCTCTCTCTCTCTCTCTCTCTCTGTGTGTGTGTGTGTGTGTGTGTGTGTGTGTGCACGTGTACACCCATGCATCCATGTGGGTGAATGCAGACGTGGTATCATGCATGGAAGTCAAAGGACAACTTCGGGTGACAGTCTTCATCTTATGCCTCGTTCGAGACAGTCTCCTTGCTGTTCCCTGCTGTGTACGCCAGGCTTGCTGGCCTCTGAGCTTCCCGGAATGCTGTCCCCACCTCCCATGTCTCCGAGGGAGCATGGAGATTAGTGGTGCATGGCTTTATTTAGGCTCTAGGGATTTGAACTCAAACCCTCAAGCTTTTGCTGCAAGCCCTTGACTCACTAAACCATCCCCTAGCCCCTCCTCTCCTCACTGAACTTGTCTTCCATGGAACAGTTTCCCACTGCTCACACCCAGGAAGGTTCTGTCTTCCTAGCAGTGTGACCAGGTCTGTTTAGCTTCGGTCCCAGTGGGTTCCTCGGGTGGCGATGTTTCTGGCCAGGCTAGGTGTGGGTTCTCAGCATAGTTAGAAGATCTGCCTCCCCACAAGTCCCTGGCAGGGAGGTTTCCCCTGGGCAGGACTGATTTGGAATGGACAGTCTATCTAGTGACATGCACCTGCCCAGCCTGTGCTGACTCTGATCTGGGGACACCATGCAGAGGGCTTCCAGACTATAGCTATATTCTATGGCAGAAAGAACTAGATGTGGCATGTGACTTCTGTCCAGCCAGGGGACCAGCTCCCAGAGGCACACATAACCAGGAACAAGCCAGGAGCTGAATCTGAATTGGCAAAGGAAGGCTGGTCCTTCCCCAGCTGAGCCTTGGATACCCTCGTGCAAAGATGCATACACAGAGGCCACAGCTAAACTGAGCCCAGACTTCTAAGCAAGAAACCAGGTCAAAAGAAATGAGGCTTGTGGGGTCTTATCCTGTAGTGAGAGTCTCCAGGATCACGGATGAGAAAAACAATACCAAGAGGAAGGTGGAGAGATGGTTTTGCAGGTAAGAGCTGGTTGTTCTTCCACAGAACTCACTTCAGTTCCCAGTATGCACATGGTGGCTCATGGCCTCCTTGAGTACCAAGCATGCATATGGTCCGCATACATACATGCAGGCAAAACACCTATCTACACGCATGACATAATCAACATAAATAGATAACATTAACAAAGCTGTGGAGATAGTTCAATCAGTAGACCATGATCTAAAGTCCATCCACATAGGCACCGAGAAACACCGCCGTATGCTCACAGCCCCCGTCAGCGCTGGGGAAGCGGGGACATGCAGAACTCTCACACAGATCTCTGGGTCCTGGGAGCCAGCCAGCCTAGCTTTCTCAGAAAGTTCTAGATCAATGAGAGACCCTACCCCAAGAAAAAAATGACACCCGAGGACCGACACCCATGCTTGTCCTCTGTCCTCAAGTGTGTGAGGATGCACATCTTTGAACACGAGTGTACAATTATGTCACAATGATGAGTTGCTCAGTAGAAATGTGTCTGAGTCTGCTAGTGCCTGCTATGTGACAGGCTTCCCATGGACTGGCCTAATCATCCCTCATGTGACCCACAGCCACCTGATAAATGCTGTTTACATGTGGAGAAACTGAGGCCCAGGTGTTAAAACCACCGGGACACCCCAGAGTCTGGCTCTGAACACACAACTTCAAGAAACAATGAGGTGGCCCAGCCACCCCCATCTCCACTTCCTTGTTCTGCCCTGGTCCTTCCTTTGCCAAAATTGCTTTGCTTTTGGGGGAGCACACACACCCTCTATCCTGTCACGAGAGTGATCACTGGGGCACTAATGCACACCCCCATATCTCTCTGCAGGGTTCTCTCCCGGAAGCACAGCTCCAACTTCCCCCGTGTATTTGTGAGCATTGAACTCCGTCAGCTGTCTGGCAGTCCATTTGCTAGAGAGAGCGAACTACCTGGTGGTTCCTCACTTCACCTGCCCTACAGGAAACAGATTCAATTAGAAAAATCTATTGCTAATTTGAAAGCTCTGATTCTATAATTTCCTACAGGGAAGACATGTAAATTGCGTGTTATTTAACACCCTTTCACGGCAGGTGAGTTCCACGAGGGGCAATTATAACCAGCTCTCCACTCTTCCTATACACTCCTGACAAGGTGGGGTGGGGGAGGAGGGAGAGGGAGGAGGGAGATGGAAGAGGAAAGGGGCTATTGCAAAGCCAGTCTCCAAGGAACTGTCAGAACCCGGAATCAGAGGGACCTGGCAGAGTCTGCTGACTGGCATCCTGTTCCCACCCTGTGACCACCCAGACACGCAGTGTGGGGAGCTGGGCAGGACACCCCACACTGCACTGCAACCCTCTACCACCATCCAGGTGGCACACAGCCAATCTCATGCGGCTCTGGTCCAGTTCTGGGGAGACATCGGCATCCCTTTCTCTACCTGGGCTACATGGGGACCAAACCCCAACTGAATGTAAATTTAAGAGGGCAGCAGAAACTGCAGAGCACAGTTTCCTCTGAGGAGAACCAGCAGAGGTAGCCATCCAAGCCCCGAAGGAAGCCTTTCTCTAGAAAAACCAGGACCTTTCTGGATTAGGGGGATTTTTTAGGTGACTATTTTCTCTCACACAGAGTAATGAATAGCTCTGTCCACAACTATGTCCCTTGATATACACAGGTACACACACACATACTCACACACACACACACACACACACACACACACACGCACACACTCGGCACCAGGCTATCGGTTCCTCTGGGGTGAGGAACCACACACATCTCTCATGTTCTGTTCTCTGCTGTTGTACGGCTTGCTTCCTGAGTTCCCTTTGCCTGCCCACCTCCTTTCCTCCAGACCGGAGGTAGTCATGATTTTATACATGTGTTCTTCTGCTACTTTGCTTATGTGCATGCCTGTATGCGTGTTTGTGTATGTACAGGTTGGGTGCGTGATTGTGGCACCCAGGGAACAAACTCCAGTGTTCTTGCTTTGTTGAGGTAACTCCATCTCTGGGGCCTGGAGCTTGCTAACTGTGTTAGAATGGCTGACCAAGCGAGCCCTGGAGATCTCCCTGACTCTGCCTCCCTGGCATGGGATGTTCCGAGTGTACCATCGCGGGTGGCGAGCACTTTGCTGATTCCGCCCCCTTCCCCCTCCTCATACGCCCTTTTTTTTTTTTTTTTTTTTTTTACCAAATGAAGTGTTTCTCGGGCTCCTCCCCTTTCCTTAGATCCCTTCCGTCTGGCCCCTGCACACCTTGCCTTGTCAACCCCAGGCTCTCCCTTGAGTGCTCATCGCCCCACCTGGAGCTGCGCACAGCTGATCCTTGAAGAGAGAGTCAAGTCAGATGCTACCCCGGGAGAGCTAAGAGCGGACACCTACCCTAGAAAGCCTACCTTGGAACGGGACGCCCCTGACCGGCACACAGGCTGAGTGTGAGATCTGGCGCGCCACCTGCTGGCACAGGTGAGAATTGCGTGCTGGTGCCTTCTCGCCGGGTCCCTATCCCTGGGGTTACATCCTGAGCCCCTTGAGGTGATACAGCGCCATCCTCCCAATCAGTGTCTCCCAGCAGCTGCTTCAGGTGTTTTTTTTTTAAAAGATGTGATATTTTCACAGGTTCTGGGCATTTCTACTCTATTGCTCCTTTATTCCCGCCGTGGGATGGGAGGAGCCTGCTGTAGAAATCAGGGAGGCAGGAACCAGCAGGCCAGTCATGGCCCCTGCAGACTCTGAGGACTGGATTCACCCAAGTCCTTACACAAGCCAACATTTAATTACAGCGTAACCATGCCTAATGAGGAGGAGGCAACACTGTTTGACATTTCATCTGTTCTGCAAGTAGACTTGATTGCTACTACCACACAGTAAATAAGGTGTGTGGGCTCAAATAAGGACTCAAGACTGCCAGACCCCAGGAGGCTAGGAGGATGCACCCACTACCAGGGTATAGCAATACCACCCCGACCTCGGGGGGGGGGGGGAAGCTGAGTTTAACAAGACCCCGGGGAAGGGAACAACTTTCTCTGATAGCTGGTTTCAGGCAGTCATGGCCAGTGCCAGGGTTGGACCAAGTTCCCTCACAGGGATGCACTAGGGGGCAATGAACAGAACACGGGGTCTCCAAACACTTTCCCCTGGGACCCCATTCCTCAGCTCTCTTCTCTTCTCGTCAAACAGAGCCAGAGACTTCATGAGGAAGGAGCCCTATAGTGAAAACATGACTCTTTGGGGACACCTAGGAATAATCATGTCCTCCCTGCCTCAGTTTCCCCTCCTGTGGGGTGAAAGGTCACCCTGTAGAGTGGAAAGGTGTATCTGAAGTGCCATTTAACACTTCCCACCCACCTCCCTTCACCAGAGTGGAGACATACAGACCCCCCCCCAGGCATATATGCCCTCAGTGGTCTCAAAGACTAAAGTCAAAACGGTCGGCTGGCGGTGGGGGAAACAGGTCCCTTGACTGCACAGAGTGTAGAGATGATACAGGTAGCAGGGTCTGTTCCTGTGGGGCAGTTGGAATCTGCCAGCTGCTAAAAGGGCAGAGGAGACCAGACACCCTGTCCCCCAACTCTCTCTCTCTCTCTCTCTCTCTCTCTCTCTCTCTCTCTCTCTCTCTCTCTCTCTCTCTCTCTCTCTGCTTCACCCCTGCCTCCTTGCGCTGGAGTGTGAAGACCCTTGGGGCAAGCCATGCATCCTGTATACACACGGTGGGAAGCCAGGTGGGTTCCCACCCAGACCATGTCTCTGAGCTGTCGTCACAGCCATGTGCCCAGGTCCTTAACTCATCCCCCCCAATTATTTGTCATGAAAAGATCATGGGGACCAGCCTGCAAACAGGACCAGATGAGACTGGGTACAGCAGAGGGTAGAGCACCTAGGACATTGTTAGCACCCAGTCAGCTCCGATGGAAGCCATGGTGCAGGATGGCCTGGGCTAACTTCTCGGTATAGGGTGAGGCTGGGATATGCTAACACTATCACACACTGCATGATCACGGCACTCCTGAAATCTATTCCCTCACTCAAACACACACACACACACACACACACACACATACTGCCTTTGATTGGAGAAACTGAGGTTCAGGGAAGGAATGACACCCAGCACACAAACACACCCTCTACAGTGGAAGGAAATATTAATGTCATACATCACTGGGGCACTGTGGGATTCAAACTCTGGTCTCCACACAAGGTCAGTTTGGCTCAACAGGAAAACAGCCCGGCCTGGCCTGCTGAAATTTTTATTGCTTTTTAAAACAAAAACAAAAACAAAAACCATACCTTAGCCAGCACTTCCTCAGTGTGGCCATAAGAGGGCAGGAGCACCCCATTCATTTACAGTTTGGCAGTACTTTTTTTTCTTTTTCTTTTTTTCCCCTTTAAACTGTGTGCAGCCTGAGATGGGAAATCCCTCAGCATGGAGGCAGAGAGAGGCAGCCTGCCTGGTACAAACACAGAAGAGAAAAGGGTGAGGTGGTTTGAAGGGTCAACCGAGGCCAGGTCTGACTTGACGCACACGACGGGAGTGAATCCCTGCCCATCTCTGGACCTTGGTAAAATGCATGTCACCGAGCGGGGGCTTGAAAACCGACAATCTCATGCCTGTTTGGCCAACACAAGGTTTTTCAAAACTGTCCCTTGGTTCCTTGGTTGGCTGCCTCCTCCCTTCCGCCCTCCGGCCTCTGCTGACTCAGAAGCTCTGTGGGCTTGGACTGTTGAGAGGGCCAGGGGCCATCAGACATGGAGTCAGCCCCAGAGAACCAGACCTGAAAAGCCTGGCCTGCCCTACCACCCTGGAGATGTGCCTGTGGTCCAAAGAGGCTTCCCATGAATCAAGGCTTACTCACTGTGTGTGTGAATCTACCCTAGGCTCTGCACATGCATATAACACACACACACACACACACACACACACACACACAGAGTTCCCTCCTGCACTCTAATGGGCCGATGCCTGAGAAATTCTCCACTTCTAACCCAGAGCCAACCCCAGGTAACTGCATAAACACGGCCTTCTAAGGCTACGGAACAGGAAGCCACCAGAGACCAACTGAATCCCTGGTCTCAAGTCACTCCGAGATGAAGAAGTCACGAGAAGTCATTCTCAGGTAGGTCCCAGTAGATCAGTCTGACAGACCTGGGACACATGTGCCCACTGCGGCAGCCCATGTTCTGGATGGACAGCCTATAGGGTCAGTGCTAGGAAGACCCATGAAAGGGGCCGTTGAACCACTTCCCCTCCTGCAGGCAGCGGTAGCTTGAGGCTGTCGTTAGGTCCTTGGTGGTAGACAGCTTCAGGGGCTGGGGTGAATTGTCCCTGGTTGGTGCAGGAGAGACGGTCTTTCTCTCCATCTTCTAAAGAGTTCTGGACTAGAACACACTTTCTCCATGCTGGTAGTCCTGCCCTAGGCCACTACCAGCCACCGGCCAATTTGAGGCTACAAACACACCCTCTACAGTGGAAGGAAATAGTTATCTAGTCCAGAAAAAGCAAAGAGGAGAACGCTGGTCAGAGCCGACCACCCAGCAAAAGAAGAAAAGGTCCAGAGGCAATTTTCTACATGAGGAGTAAAATCTACATGAGAAGTGCACTATGCAATACCATCGATCGGCCACTGGGGGCGCCTGACTACACAGGATGGGAAGTCCTATCCCGAGAGGTCACAATCACGGCAGAAAACCGAGAGGGGAACATGGGCGGGCAGGGGTGGAGGGAGCAAGAGCAAGGAAGACACAAGAGCTTTCAGGTAGCTTGGGTGGCCTCTCCAGCCCCCAGCAGGGACGGGTATGGTCACTGTCCTCCATCACGTTTGCAGTCATTACCACCTCTATACTGCTCCTCCACTGTACCCGCCCCTGCCAGTGCGATCCCAGACACCACCTCCAGCCCCGCTGCCCCATCCTCCCACCACCGCCACCCACCCCATACCTGATTCCCATACTCTAGGCCCTCCCCTGCCTCCTGCCCAAACACGATCCTTGAGCTAGCTCCCAAGTTTTCTCGTCTGGTGGGCAGTGCTACCTGGGCCACCCGGATCCTGCAGATAGCTGGGGACAGAATCAGCTACCAGAGAGATCTAGAGGACAAACCCACGCCCACGTTCCCCCCATATACAGACGAGCCCTTCCTGCATTTGAGGTTGGATGTTGTTTCCTCTAAACCCTTACTGTCCTCTGTTTTCTCTGGCTATAACAGAACCCTTGAAGTAAAGAAGGACGTTTCTTGACGCTCGGGGTTCTGAAGATTGGGAAGTTTGAGAGCAGGCAGTCACATCGGGTGAGGGCCTAGTGCTGCAGTGTCACCAGGGAGGCGTTGGAAGAGCATCCACTGTGAGAGGAGGAAGCAAACGGTGAGGGTGGGGAAGAATGTTCAGTGGTTAGAGCACTTGAGGACCTAGGATTTGAGTCCCCAGCACCCACATAAAAGCTGGCCCTGGCTGCACAGGTCAGAAACCCCCAGCACTTGGGGACAGAGATGGGCAGAGTCCCAGTACTTCCTGGCCAACCAATCTAGTCAAAACCCCATGAGCTTCCTGTTCCCTGAGAGACCCTATAACAAGGCAATAAGGGAGAAAGGGGAAAAGAACACATAGCTCCTTACTCGGGGTTCTACACATGTGTACTCTGGGTCCTGCATGTATGTACATGATTACCCACACTCACATGCACCCCGACACACATACGGAGAGAGACAGAGAGACAGAGACAGAGAGACACAGAGAGACACAGAGAGAGACAGAGAGACAGAGACAGAGAGACAGAGAGACAGAGAGAGGAGACTACAGCCAGTCTCACCTTTAACCACCTCCTGTTGAGGTAACTCACCCAGACCCAAGAGCTCACTCCCTGCTGCAGGAACTGACCCAGTCACAGTCACTAGAGAAAGGTTTCCGTTCCTCTCAGCCTGAGTTCCAAAGGGGACAAACCATCTTCAGACCACTCCTCCTGAGGATAGGAGCCAGTTTCCCCTAAACCCCCAACTTCATAGCCACGCAGAGAATGACGTGAACCCTTCCACTCTGCCAAGGACCCTTCCAGACTCTCATTATCTCTGCCATCCTTGGAGGGAGCAGGAGTCAATCCAGATTAAAAACAAAACAAAAACAAACAAGAAACCTCTGGGTTCTTTGTGTAGCTCACGACTACTAGTATTGACCAGTTTGGTCCAGTTCTGTCCCTCCCCCTGGCTTCTGGGCCCAGCCCCACCATGAACTCTAACTCCTTCCTTTACAATGTTTATCTTATGAGGCATGAAGCTGGCCTGCATGTGTTTACCATCTTTAAATGTTTAAAACTGTGATTGTATCGGATGTGCGAAGATGTTCTACAAAACACCTGCTAAAGAATGGACACATTTCCACCCATAGCAAGGTCCTCGCCCAGGGTGCACTCACCGCTAAATCCAGAAAGAAAAAAAAAAAAAGGCAGCACCTCCATGCCCTGAGCATCTCCTGTCACTGTGTATGCCTGGTCGGTCTAATCTCATTATGTCATTCACACTGGCCTCCCATTCACAGCAATCCTCCTGTCTCAGCACTTCAGAGTACTAAGATAACTAGTGTGCCTGCCACCATGTCTGACTCTGCCCTAAGTTTCATGCTAAACATTTGTGTCCCTTTAAAGATGAAACCTCTAGGTTTCATCTTGGATGGTTGTTTTTGTTTATTTCTTCAGCAAAACACACTTAATATAAAATTCACCATCTGGACCATTTTCAAGCACACAGTGCCACAGCAGTAAGTTGTACCCATTGTGAAGAATTTGTTAGGTGTAAACGCCATCAAACAGTCCAGCCTGGGATTGGAAGTGTTACATGAGAAGAAGAAGCCTACTGACTAAATTAGTTCTAAGAAATTCTTTTGAACCTGTGGTTTGGTCCCAGTTAGCATAGTAATATGGGGAAAGTGCCGACCATCTCCAGAACTCCTAATATATCTGGCACGTGCTGTTAAATTACAGTTTCTAACTGCTGATGATGTATGAAAATTAAATTGGAGGCTGGAGAGATGGTGCAGCAGTTAAGAGCCTTTGTTGCCCTTGCAGAGGATCTGAATCTGGTTCCTGGCACCTACCCCAGGAGGCTCAATGCCCAGAAACTCCAGCTCTCAGGAATTTGGCGCCCTCTTCTGGCCACCAAGGGCACCTGCATCCATGTGCATACATATGCTTAGATACACCCATACATATACTTAAAAACAATAAAAACAAACCTTTAAGAACAAAATTGCTTTTTGAATTTTTTATATTAAACAAATTTACCAGATTCTCCTAGTGATTTATAATTTGATTATTTTGTATTTTCTGTTTACATAGTCATAGCATCTGCTAATAGCATTAATTAGAATGTGAGACAGTTGGTTTATTTTTCCCATATTACTGTGCTAACCAGGACCAAACCACAGGGTTCAAAAGAATTTCCTAGAACTAATTTAATCAGTAGGCTTCTTCTTCTAATGTAACACTTCCAATACCGGGCTGGACTGTTTGATAGTGTTTACACCTAACAGTGTCTCCACAATTGTTATCAAGTTAAGGACATTCCTTTCAATGGATAAATAAATCATCTTTATAATGAAGAAATGTCAAATTATAATGAAGGAATATCAAATATTTGTTTTGTTTCACCTTGGAGAGAGAGTGAGAGAGAGAAAGAGAGAGAGAGAGAGAGAGAGAGAGAGAGAGAATATCAAATGCCCTGAAGCTAGACTTAGAGGCATTTGTGATCTGCCCGATACCAGTGCTGGGAACCGAACTTGAGTCCTCTGCATGAGCCGCAAGCACTCTTAACCTTTGAACCATCCCTCCAGCCTTCTTGCTGTTTTCTAAAGCAAGTTCTCAGTATGTAGCCCAGGCTGGCCTCTGGCTGGTCACCCTCGTGCCTCAACCTATCAGGGGCTGGGATTATAGCTGTGTATCACCTCATCTGATGACAGGAAAATCCCATTAAATAATTTTCCACCTGAGGAATTAATGTTTTTAAACCATTAATGTGACTAATTACAAGTTAGCTTTATGATTTTACATCCTTGAATGTATCAAATGAACACAATTTAACCATAATGCCTCATTTTTATTATTCTTGCTAAACTCGCTGAGTTCATAAGGTAGACTTTTTGAACCCTATGTGAACTCGAAAGGGCCTATGCTCTGTCATTGGGCTTATGGCAACTGGTAAACTGAGGCAGGTTGGCTATGTCTTCACTCTGGAGTAGAAATCTGTGAGCTTGAGTCCCGTTCACCACATATACATTGTGATGGATGCCATATGAACAACCTACTTCCTCTTCTGGCCTGACGGCCTTTCTTCCTCCTTGACTGCTAGGAGACAGCCTCACCATCTTTGGTAATTTCCCAACCAAGATCAGGCCTCCTTCAATGGACACTTCTATGAGACTGTGGGTCAATGCAGTCTCACAAAGCCCTGGCTTTGCACCCACCCAAGCAGCCCTAAGGACACAGTCCAGGGCTAGCATTCCACCAGAGTCTGGCTAAGGGTTTGTAGCCCCTTCCCACCATTACACCTGACCCAAGAGTGGTCTCTAATAACGCGCTAATAACCAGGAACTGGGAAGAGGGCTCAACTGACGAAGTGTCTGTGTACAAAGTTGGCCATGGTGGCACATGCTTGTAACTCCAGATCTGGAGAGGCAGAGACAGAAGGGGCCCTGAGACTCACCAGCCAGCCAGGCCCAAGCAGTGAGCTCCAGGACAAAGAGAAAGCACTCCTGAAGAAGACAAAAGGTAGATGGCTCCTAAGGAACAAGGTTCAAGATCACACACACACACACACACACACACACACACACACACACACACAGAAGAAAAAGATTCTTGCACCCAGTGTGTATCTCAAAGTCAGACTCCCATGATCCAGGAGAGCCAGTCTGCAGCCCTGATCTTTAGAAGATATCAAGTTTGACTTCATGATCTGGCATATTTCTACATGTTCTATGAATAATTTGGAAAGGCAATAGCCTCAACTCAAGAGAGACCTCCAGGTACGACACGCTCATCATGGTAAACCTGTATCTGTGTGCTGTAAGCCTTCCCCACTGAAATGACCCAAGACTATGCCACAGTGGTCATGGGTGTTCTTTTTTCATTTTCCTTCATGTGTGTGTGACTACGACAGCTACACTGCTGGCTCTCCATATCTGCAGGTGTTGCATCCCAGATCCAGACAACCACAAGTGGAAAACAACTCATCTGTACTGAATATGTGCAGACATCCCCACCCAGGCCTCCCTGAACTCATCAGTGCCACAAGAGCTGCTGATTCTGCGCCAAAGTTGTGTTAGGGATAGGAAGCCATCGATAGAGCATTTGAAGCCTCCAGGGAGATGTGCACAGCTTACACACAAGCTGTGCCTCCTCAAACAAGGCACACCAGCATCGAGGCTTGTGATGTATTCCAGGGGCTCTAGAACGTTCCTTACAGGTACCGAGAGACCTGCACATAAATTGAGAGCAGTTATGACTCCCTGGAGAATTGATCCTTCTATTGTTACCCAGCCGGCATCTCATCCAGGATAATACTTTCTTCCTTGAAGTCAATTTTTAATTCATGGGCACACACAAACACATGCACACGCATGTACACATGTGCACACACAAGCACATGTGCATGCATATGCACATGAATAAATGCATGCCTACACACACTCTCTCACACACAGGCACATACATACATGCGCACACACACACACACACATTATTTTTTGGTCCTGAGGGTAGAAGTCGGTGCTGTGTGTGTTAGGCATGATACTCTATCACTGTGCTGGGCTCCTGGGCCTAACCTCAATATATAGGGCATGTATTTTTTAACTTGACACTTGTATACTATAATTTTTCTTTTTCTTTCCTCTCTCTCTTTCTCTCTCCCTCCCTCCCTGCCTCCCTCCCCTCTCTGTCCCTTTCTTCTCCATCTCCTCGCACATACAAGAGAGATGTATGTGTATCTGTATATATGTGTGCGACAATTCATGTCGCACAATAATATCACCCACCTTCTTTTTGAGACCGTGCTTTCACCCAGCCTGGCACTTACCAAGCAGGCAAGGACCCTGGCCAGTGAGCCCCAGAGATCTGACTATGTCCTACTCCCCAGTGCTGGGACTGCAGCACACGCCACCACACTGGGACTTCCTTTTTTATTGTTGCTTTCTGTTTTGCTCTTCAGACAGGGTTTCTCTGTGTAGCCCTGGCTATCCTGGAACTCACTCTGTAGACCAGGCTAGCCTCGAACTCAGAGATCCACCTGCCTCTGCCTCCTGAATGGTGGAATTAAATGTGTCACCACTGTCCAGCCACACTTGGACTTCCTTAGACAGGGTCTAAGGGTGGGATTCAAGTCCTTGTGCTTACAAGACAAGCAGCTTATCCAATGGGCCTCCCAGCCCCCTCCTTCCTTCTTGCTCTCTGGGCAATCCTCGGTCGGTTCTGAGGATTTCACCCGGGGCCTTGGGCATGCTAAACCCTTGCGCTGCCTCTAAGCTTCAACCCCAGTGCCCTTGCCTATAAGTTTTGATATGTGAACTTTCAACACTTCTGGGAGGTGCTTGTATTTAAGGTGCAGGACTTGTGAACCAGTGTGACCCGGCTCAGATTCATTCGTTTATTTTAGATCGAGTCTTAGTATGTGGCCCCAAACTCACAATCCTCCTGCCTCAGACTCCTGAGTAGCTAAGGTTAGAGGCTTCTGTCCCGAAACCTAGGCCTTGGTCCTCTGTACGTTTTAAAAATTCAATCCAATAATTATGTTTTAGCAAGGGCTTGGTCCCTTTAACTGTATCCTGGGAGTGTATTTACCTTATTCAATTTATTCAATTGTGTTAGTGATCACACACGTGTGCCACAGTGGGTGTGTGGGGATCAGAGGACAACATTCAGAATCTGTTCTCCTTCCACTGTTGTCTCTGGGGTGTGATATCAGTCGGGCTCGGCAGCAAGTGCCTCTGCTGTCTGAGCCGTCTTGCCGCCCATGGCTAATTTTTAGTGCTTGCTGTGAGAATTTTAGCACAGCACCTAACATCATCTGAGCTTAGCCAGTATGCTTTGCCGTCCTCCTCAATAAAGAAAACCATTTGAAAGCTCTAATTTTGAGCATCCTCTCCCAAATTACATGGTACCATCCAGTATTTTAGTACTGGCCCATTGCTCCCCACCATGAATTAGGAGTCATTACTGTGGAGCCGTTGCAGCCCATGTTTGTGTATTTCCTCCCCAAATATTTGTCAATGTCTGTGCCCATTGCTGCTTTTATATAGCTGGCATTTTCTCCTTAATAACGTTGGTTCTGCTTCAAGTACATGGCGTGGAGAGAGGGCTTCCTTTGGTAAGGCTATTCTGGTGGCAGGCATCACCCACGTCGGTGTGTATGTGTGCGCGTGCACACATGCACGCACATATTTATGCGTGTGTGCATAAGGGGTGGGTGCCTGTGTGTGTAAGCATGTCGAAGCCAGAGCTGAACCTCCCCCCACCCCCACCCCCCGCAGTTATTCCTCAGATACCATTCCCCATTGCTTCTGAGATGGATTCTTGAGAGACTGGGACCTGTGGTGGCTCACCAGTAGGTGGGGCTCGCTAGCTGGCAGGCTGGCTAACTGGCTCGAGAACTCTGGGGATCTGCCTGTCTCGGCCCAGGTAGTGGGATAACAGGCACATGCCACCACACCTGACAGATTTACCTGAGTTCCGGAGATTGGACCCAGGTCCTCTTGCACGCACAGCAAGTGCTCATGAGCTGAGCCACGCCCTCCTCCTCCCCCCAGCCCCCCAGTCCCCCGGAAAGCGTTCCTTTGTCTGAATGCAGCTGCTGCCCAGGCTTCCTTCTGGGAGGAGCCAGTGGAGTTCCAAGCTGTCAGTCACTGCTTTCTCAGCACACTGAAGGTTCAAGGGGCTGACCTGTGACCGGCACTCGGGAGACCGAAGCAGGAGGCTCACAATTCCCTCGCCAGCTGAGGCTACAAAGGAAGACCCTATCCCTATCCCCTCCCTCCAACAAATAAAATGTCAGTGTGTTCTGCCCTCTGTTGTTAAAGGTAAATCCAAGCTAGAAATAGGCTCCTTGTTTATTTATAAAGAATTTCTTTACGCGATTGCATTTCACCTTGGCCCGTTTCCTGCCATGACTGCTGTTTGACTCTCTGTGTCCTGCTGTGAATCTCCCATTACCTGCCTCGCTAAGGATCCACTGACCTCTTGGGTCTGACTGGGGCGTGGTATCAACCATCCACTCCTGGCTGGAGCCCTGTCCACCTTTGCTTTCCAGATCTCTAAGCGGAGGTTTATTAGGCCCCTCCCACTCCACGCTTCTAGGTAATTCCATCAGTGTGTCCTCCATAGCCCAGTCCCGGAGGTAGTGGATCTGTCCTTTGAGTTTCCGATTCTGTGCTCCATGGCTTCCCTGCTGGGTCCCTTTCAAAGCTGAGTGCTCTGCGTGTTCTCTTAGTCTCAGCTTGGTTCTTAGAGATTTCTCTTTCCTTCTTGAAAAAAAAAATAAAAGCCCCCCCAAAAAATCATTATTGTTTTATGCGTAGTCTCTGTGGGATGGCGTCAGAGCTGAAGGCTCCGAGGCTTGCTCTGCAGTAGCCTGTTTCTCTTTCTCTCTGTTCTGTGACTTTTGTCATTTCCCCACCTTGAGCTGATCACTCTCTTTGGAAGCCAACTTGAAGGGATGCAGACAGCCTGTGTGTGTGTGTGTGTGTGTGTGTGTGTGTGTGTGTGTGTGTGGTTTTATGCCTCTCTATAAAATCTAAAATCCACAAATGAGAGAAATGCTGTATTTGACTAAGTCTGCTTTAGTTCTCTTAATAGGATTCTCTCCAGTTCTGTTCAGTGTCTTCCCCCCCTTCTCCCCCCCTCCCCACCCCAGTTTTTCAAGACAGGGTTTCTCTGTGTAGCTCTGGCTGTCCTGGAACTCACTCTGTAGACCAGGCTGGCCTCGAACTCAGAAATCCGCCTGCGGGGCTGAAGCGATGGCTCAGTGGTTAAGAGCACTGACTGCTCTTCCAGAGGTCATGAGTTCAAATCCAGCAGCCACATGGTGGCTCACAACCATCTATAATGAGAACTGATGCCCTCTTCTGGTGTGTCTGAAGGCAGCCAAAGTGTACTTATATATAATAAATAAATCAAGAAAGAAGAAAGAAAGAAAGAAAGAAAGAAAGAAAGAAAGAAAGAAAGAAAGAAAGAGAGAGAGAGAGAGAGAGAGAGAGAGAGAGAAAGAAAGAAAGAAAGAAAGAAAGAAAGAAAGAAAGAAAGAAGAAAGAAAGAAAGAAAGAAAGAAAGAAAGAAAGAAAGAAAGAAAGAAAGAAAGAAAGAAAGAAAGAAAGAGACAAAGAAAGAAACAAAGAAAGAAACAAAGAAAGAAAGAAATCCTCCTGCCTCTGCCTCCCGAGTGCTGGGATCACAGGCGTGCGCCACCACTGCCCGGCCGTTCAGTGTCTTGCAAGTGGCATGACTCCACTTGTCTTCATGGCTGAATCCGACCCCTCCGGCATCCGCACCTCGTGCTCTGCGTCTATTCCTGTAGAGGACCCCTGCACTGCCTCCACGTTAGCTGACGAGGCTAGAGCTGTAACGCAGGATGTGCAAGGGTGATATCTCCGACATCCCGACTTAGTCCCTGCGGGTAAATGAGCTTGGGAATCTCAAACTAAACTAAACTAAAGTCAGTGATGGTGGGTGTCCCGGCCGTATTTCCCCTTCAACGCCAGGTCAAGGGCAGGGCAGGCATTGTTTAGCTCTTCTGTGAGGTGAGATTTGTTTCTCATTCTTCCCCATGCCCTGGATGTTGGCCTCTGCGCAGCGTTGGCACAGTGCACTCTTGCTTTGAAGGGAGTTTCTTCTACCCCTCCCTGAGGTAGCCAGGGCTTTCCCTCTTACTCTCTGCTCTCAGGGCCGTGGTCTCTGACCTTTCCTGCTCCATTTCTCTTGAGTCAGCAAACAATATGGGGTGCTGGCAGGGATGACACATTACCTGGCATCTTAGTTACAATCAGAGGAGTGAAGAAAGGACTCTAACCTGGCAACATGCCAGAGACAGCTGGCGTCCCTGAGAAATTTCCAGAACTTTGGCTGACTCTTAACCCACCCTTCCCCTTCCCACTCAAAGCAGCATACTCTGTGGTTGTTCTTGACGCTGCCGGGGTTGTATCTTCCTCTGCATGAGGATGAGGAGGAGGGGGAACCTCAGTGTTCTCACCCCAGCATGGCTATGAATGTCCCTGAAAGGGACACAGAGGACTCTGAAGAGGAAATGATGACTGAATCGTTGGAACACCCAACCCACACCAGAAAACCTCAAGGTATAGGCAGGGCCCTCGGTCGGGCCCCAGTGTCCCCAGTTGCTGGCATTACGGCCTTTGGATCTGACCATGTGCCCTTTGCTCAAAGTGAGTCACAGTTGCTCCTCGCTGCTGAGGGCTGCACGCAACCAGGACATGATCACAGGAAGTTCCCAAATGGACTGTTCAAGAAAAGACAGACAGGAAGGAAGGAAGGACAGATGGAAGGACAGAAGGAAGGAAGGAAGGAAGGAAGGAAGGAAGGAAGGAAGGAAGGAAGGAAGGAAGGAAGGAAGGAAGGAAGGAAAGGAAGTTGAATGTTCAAAGCTTCAATATTGTAACACTGAACTAGAACAGTGGAGCCTGTCTCACACAACCAAACTTGGGGCTGGTGGGTATTAGAGGCCGGAATCGGAAGGCCTGGCAGAGAGGAAGCTGGATTGGCTGGTGGGCGCCAACACCCCAGCCCTCACTTTTCCTAAAATGGAGCCCTCCGTCCCGCTTCCTAAATATCCCTGGGTCTTTAGCCCTCACACCAGCTCCCACTTACCATCACACATCTGACTCAGAGGGAAAAATAACCCAGCGACAATTTGTCTTCCTCAGGCACTGCCCGAGAGCTTCGAAGTTTTTTTCACAGCTGAGTTATTTCTGATCTCGGTTCTGGCAGAAAGAAATCTAGAGCAACGGTGGAGGTGGGGGTGGGGGCTGGGGGGTGCGTTTGGAAGTTGTGCCAAGCCAAACAGTGTCTAAAAGTCTACAGCTGAGCCGCCAGTCTGGGGAAAGAGTGTTTCCACTCAGAAAAACACCTAAGACCTCTGGGGATGAGAAATCGGGGCAAAGGAGTGTCGGGAAAGAAATCCGCAGGCTAGGACATCAGGTGGCCGCCAGCCCTGAGCACAAGGACTCACACACAGCCCCGAGAGCATGTGAAGGATCACCAAGGCTCAGCAGTAAGCTCCTGGTGGGCCTCTGCAGGTAGAAACGTGGCAGAATAGTGTGGGGTTGGGCAAGTCACCTGACCCGGCCTCTATTCCTATAGCATCAAGGATGATGCTGGCAGTCGAACCTCAGGGGTCAGCCCACCTGTGGAGTAAAGTTATCTATTGTCACCATGTCAAGTAAGCAGCTCAGTATGACAGAGGGCAAGGTATGATGTTCAAAAGATGATTGATGGGGAAGGGTGTGATGATGGTAGGGGTGATGGTGGTGATGGGGATAAGGGTGACCAGTGATTGCGGTGATGGTGGTGATGACAATGGCAGAGATGGTGGTGTCGGTGATGAGGGTGAGGGTGGTGGCAAAGATGGCACATTGTCGATGGTGATGATGGCAACGGCAGCAGTGACATGGCAATGAGGGGAGAGAAGATACTGAACTTGAGAAAGGGGCAGGGTTAAGGTCATTTTCAAAATGGTCTCCACAGGCTGGGGAGATGGCCCAGTCAGGAAAGTGCTTGTCACATGAGCAGGAGAATCTGAGTCCCTAGCACTTGCGGTTTTTATGTCTTACAGAAAACAAAAACAGGCAAGCCAGGCATGGTGGCGCACGCCTTTGATCCCAGCATGGGAGGCAGAGGCAGGTGGATTCTCTGTGAGTTCAAGGATGGCCTGTTCTGTAGAGTGAGTTCCAGCACAGCCAGGGCTACTCAGAGAAACCTCGTTTTGAAAAACCAAACAAACAAAAGAAAAAGGCCAGGCACAGTGGCACACACCTTCAATCTCAGTGCCCAGGAGGCATAAGCAAGCATATCTCTGAGTTCAAGACCAGCCTGGTCTACAGAGCGAGTTCCAAGACAGCCTAGACTACATAAAGAAACCCTGTCTCAAAAATAAAAACAAACAAACAAACAAAAATCCAGGCACACACAATAGTACAATAGTAAGGCCTGTACTGTAGCCCAGCACTGGGTAAGGAAAGCAGAGGCAGATCAATCCTGAAGACACACGGACCAGACAGCCCAATCTGTGAGCTTCTGTTCGGTGGAAGACTTAAAAATCAAGGTGGACAGTGACCAGAGAAGGCACTGAACATCAACCACAGGTTCCAACAAGAATACAACATGTGTGCACGTGTACACACACACACATACACACAGACACACAGACACACATACATACACATATACATATACACACATATACATGCATATACACACATATACATATACACACATATACATATGCACACACATACACACACATTCACACATATACACAGACACATACACACACACACTCACAGAGCTGATTGATCCCTGATTCAGAAATAGTTAGAAATGTAGCATGAGCTCCCCAAATCTACCCCCGACCTCTGGTAGCAGCAGCCTGGGTCTATACCCAGAAGATGGTGAGGCACGGGGGTCTCTGGACAAGTGGGTAAATGGACGGATGCTGGGAACCCCAGAACCCCCCTCCCCAATCCCATCCTGGAGTGTCTACTCTGGCTTTACCGTCCAGAAAAAGACAGGAAGGCTTGGTCAGGGAAGTTCAGAAGCTCACCTCAGAAACATCACACTTGGGGACAGACCCACAGTGATTGTCCCTATGGACAGACGACAGGGAATCCACAGGAATCCTCAAGAGAAAAGAGCCGTGCACCAGAACAAAAGATTATTAGAAAATAACTTCCCAAATGATGTCTGCAGTTCTGACGCAGGCCAGCCTGGCTTCTGACCGGAGCAAGAGCGGAGTGAAGAGTTCTTTACACGGGTGAGGGGAGTGGGAGGCCCAGGCAGAGTTTTCTCTCCTCACGGACCCCAGATGTGGAGGCTCAGATACCTGCTGAAATGGATCTCCAAATCGACTCCCTTGCAGGACGCTTAGGATCTTTCCCAGATAAATACGCACAGTGAGAAGAAAATCAGAGCCACAGGCTGGGGTGGACGGCTGTCAGCACTGAGCGTCCCTACCACCCCTCTATCCCCAAAGGAAGAGAAAGCACTTGAGTTCCCAGGCCTGGCCCAGGAAGAGACACTGTCTTCCTGGGTCGGATCTCTCACATGCTGCCCACAATCCACTTGGAGCCACATTTTTGTGGTGGGGTTTTGTTTTCTGACTTTTTGAAATTATGCATGGGAGCAGTTCTGGGAGCTTTCTTGTGCTCCTAAGGAGCAGGAGGGCTGAGCACGCCTTTGCTCTGGGTGTACCTCATTAAGGCACAATGATGGAGCCCTTCACCTTGGGCACAGACTCTGGGTCATAGTACAATGGCCTTTGGCCATCAGTTCAACCCCCGTAACCATGGATTACAGAGTCTTTAACCATGGATACAGAAATCTTCATGTGGGTTATAGAGCCCATGGCGTGGGTCACAGCACCATTGGCCATGGGTTACAGCATGAGTAGGAACTGGGGCCAGGGCTTGTGAGGTTGACAATGACAGCAGGGAATTCTGCTTTATTGGTGCCTGTACTTCATTTAAAGCCACAGCCCAAAGCTGGCCATGGAGATTCATGCCCATAACTGCAGGATTTGGGAGACCCTCTGAGGCAGGAGAATGTCTGTGAGTTCAAGGCTAGCCTGGGCTAAACAGTAAAACCTAGATCCTGTCTCAACTTAAACACACACACACAAAAAAAAGCTACAGCCAGAAATCTGTGTTGATGACTGTTACCTGAAGTGTTGAAAGATTTGTCCAGGAGCCTACAGTGACAAAGGGAGACAGGGAGACAGGCAGATAGGAAGAGAGGAAGACAGGCAGACACAGGGACAGACAGACAGGAAGACAAGCAGATGGGGACAGACAGACAGGGGAACAGACAGACAGACAGGCAGAAAGGTGGACCAGGAGACAGGCAGACAGACAGAAAGGCAGGCAGACAGACAGACAGGGAGACAGACAAACAGGAAGCTAGGCAGACAAGCAGACAAAGAGGCAGGGAGACATGCAGACATGTAGACAGGGAGACAGACTGATAGGGAGACAGGCAGACAGGCTGACATGGAGACAGACATACAGGCAGACAGTCACCATGGAAGAAATTTAGTTCTCCTTCTGTGGGGATTTGACTCCTAGTGGCCTCCTTGTCCCCTGGCAACTAGGCTAATGGGGTCAGGCCATCCTGGCTGCCCAGCCCAAGCAGACATTTCCCTCCTTCTTCACAGGGCTCTGGAGAGGCTGGACAAGTCATGCTTGTTTAAGGAAATAAAAAGGGTGACAAAAATCCAAAGCGTATTTTGGGAAACAGGAGCAATCAGAACTCTTGGGTGTTGAAAGAGGTGACAATGTCTCTGTTGAAACAACAGAGAAGGCGTCTGCTGGACAGAGCAGAACTTGAGGTAACAGTCCTCAGCACAGGGCAAAGGCTATGGAGCTCTGTATAAAAAAAATCAATTCGAAGGCCAGAGAGATGGCTCACTGGGGAAAGGTACTTGTAGCCAAGACTGATGACCTGAGTTCAGATCCTGTGGCCACATGGTGGAATGAGAAAACTGATTCCCACTGCCTGTCCCCTGACCTCTACTTGTAAGCTGTGGCACGCACTTCCCCCAGGATAAATAAATAAATGGAGGAGAGGGAAGAAATCAAGTTGAACGCATTCTTCCCACCTAGCGCGCATGCTGAACAAAGATTATTCATAAAACAAATAAACCCTAGGCAGATTAGAAAAACTCTAAGTGGAAAGTTAGCAGAGTTTTCAAATCACCAGAGATACACTTTTCAAGGGTATAGAAAGGCCTTTCTGTGCCACAGACAGGGGTGGGGGATGGGGGAGATTGACAACCAGACTAAGGGCGAGGGGTTAACCTCTGTAGCTCGCCTGGTAAGGAAAGCCCTTAAACCAACACGGGTTTTATTTTCTTTTATTTTTTGGAACTTGACAAAAAATGATACCAAATTTCATCTGGAAAAATAAACACGAGAGACCAGCCAGGGAAAATGTAAGGAGACACAGAAGTAAGGAAGGCTCGCTGGCTTTACCAGATGTTCAGGGGCTGGGGAGGTAGAGCCTTTATGAAAGTGCTGTTGCGTTGGAAAAGGAGCCAGCTCCACCCTGCAGAGGCAGGCAGGCGGGCAGGCAGGAGCACAGCAGAATCGGCATGGAAATGGGAGCGGGTGGGTGTTTCCTATCAGAGAGGAAAATGCATTGTTCAAAGCAAAGCGCTGAGATAACTGGAAGTCAGCCAGCTGGAAAAAATAAAACAGAATCCCTACCTCACCCCTTATACCCAAATAGATTCCAGATGGAGCCAACATTTAAACAAACAACAAAAAAAAAAAATGAACCATAAAAGTTCTCAAAGAAAACATAGGTGAACTTATTTATAGTCTTGGAAATGTCTTTCTGAACAGGGGAGGGAACTCAAAGGCTGTGCTGGGGACGAAGACATCGTCAGAGAAGAGGGGTGAGGGTTAAGTGCTCACACCCTGGCTGGTCTTAAAGGTTGACAGAGGGAAGGCAAACAGGCGTTCCACACGAAGATGCAATGGTGTCCCTGGATGATGAACAGCAGGGCTGGGAAATGCTGGGGGAAATGCAAGCTTTGATCTCTCTCTCTCTCTCTCTGCTTTGCCTGGAAATCGACCATTTAGAATCCAAATAAAGTCCTAGTGGGGCCATCCTGATGCTTTGGGAACACGAAGGGAGCTCGGTGGATGCAGAGCTGTGTGGAACGTTAAACTGACTGAGCAGTTTCAGACGCTTCAGACCTTATTCAATACTTTAAAACATCTCGTTGCTACCAATGAGGGTGGTGGAGTACAGCTGCGATCCCAGCTCTAGGGAGGCTTGGGAGACTTGGTTGGGGCAGGATGGATGTGTGCCCAAGGTTAGCCTGGTCTACATAAACAACACCATGTCTCAAAAACCCAAGGACTGGGGCTGGGGCTGGGGCTGGGGCTGGGGCTGAGACTGGGGTGTATCTCAGTGGTAGAACTTTTGCCTGTCATACCCAAGGGTTTTTAGCCCCAGCATTGGCAACAAACAAACAAAAACAGGAAAGGAAGAAGGAAAGAAAAAAAGAAAGGAAGGAAGGAAGGAAGGAAGGAAGGAAGGAAGGAAGGAAGGAAGAAAGAAAGAAAGAGAAGAGAAGAGAAGAGAAGAGAAGAGAAGAGAAGAGAAAAGAAAAGAAAAGAAAAGAAAAGAGGGAGGGAGGAGGGAAAGAGGGGGAGAGAGAGAAGGAAAGATAGGACCTGGGTTCTGTAAACACAGGCCAATTAAAATTTATGGGGATGACAGGGTGGTTGAGTAGGCAGAGGTGCTCATTGCTTCGCCGTGCAAGTCTGACACCTGAGTTTTGCACCCAAGTAAGGAAAGAAGCAACTAAAAGTTTCCCTCTGACCCGTACACGTACAAACGCATGGCGAGCACAGCTACACATCCACACACACCAGAAAAATGTAAGATGCCACTAGGTGGCCCATGCCTGTCATCTTGGCTCTTGGGAGTTAGAGGCAGGGGGATTGAGAGTTCAAGGCTGGCTTGAAACCAACCCTGCCTCAAAAACAGAGGAAAGATTAATCAAGATTGAAAAGGATTTTGTTTGGTTCCCAGCACTGTAAAACAAAGTCTGGAGAGGTAGGTGGGTGGGTGGGTGGGTGGACAGATGGACAGACAGACAGATGGATAGATAAATAGATAGATAGATAGGTAGATAGATAGATAGATAGATAGATAGATAAATCCAATATCTGTAAATCTCAAAATACAGAAAACCCACAAATGTCTGTAGAAACATCTCCAGCACCAATAATAAGCATATAATTTGGTTTACAGCATGTATTTTTGATAACTATATAATATCCTGTGCATGAAAAATAACAAAAATTACTTAACCAGACCCAGTTAGGCTTTTTTTTCTGGGTTTCACATGAGAAGTATTGCTGTGATGAACAGCTGGCTACTGTGTACACTTTTTCTCACAGATGTGAATAGTTCTTTATGACGTGCTACCGAGAAAATGAGCCTAGAAAATGGGCCTGTGTGGTACACACCAGCCCTAAGCAGTGTGTATGTGTCTGTCTGTCTGTCTATGTGTCTGTGTGTGTCTTTCTGTCTGTCTGTCTCTGTGTATGTGTCTCTGTGTATCTGTGTGTCTGTCTCTGTATGTATCTGTCTGTGTGTGTGTGCGCATGTGCCTGTGTGTGTGTGTGTGTGTGTGTGTGTGTGTGTGTGTATGTGTGTGTGAGAGAGAGGGGGGAGCGGAGGGAGAGGGAAGGGGAGGGGAGGGAGAGGGAGAGGGAAGGGGGAGGGAGAAGGAGAGGGAAGGGGGAGGGAGAGGGAGAGGGAAGGGGAGGGGAGGGAGAGGGTAGAGGGAGAGGGAAGGGGAGGGGGAGGGAGAGGGAGAGGGAAGGGGAGGGGAGGGAGAGGGAGAGGGAAGGGGGAGGGAAGGGAGAGGGAGAGGGAAGGGGAGGGAGAAGGAGAGGGAAGGGGAGGGAGAAGGAGAGGGAAGGGGAGGGAGAGGGAGAGGGAAGGGGAGGGAGAGGGAGAGGCAGAGGGAAGGGGAGGGAGAAGGAGAGGGAAGAGGAGGGAGAGGGAGAGGGAAGGAGAGGGAGAGGCAGAGGGAAGGGGAGGGAGAAGGAGAGGGAAGGAGAGGGAGAGGCAGAGGGAAGGGGAGGGAGAAGGAGAGGGAAGAGGAGGGAGAGGGAGAGGGAAGGAGAGGGAGAGGCAGAGGGAAGAGGAGGGAGAGGGAGAGGGAAGGAGAGGAAGAGGCAGAGGGAAGGGGAGGGAGAAGGAGAGGGAAGAGGAGGGAGAGGGAGATGGAAGGGGATGGAAGGGGAGGGAGAGGGAGATGGAAGGGGAGGGAAGGGGAGGGAGAGGGAGAGGGAGGGAAGGGGAGGGAGAGGGAGCGTACCTACATCTGTGAGTGCAGAGGCCAGAGGCTGCTGTTTCCCTCATTAACTTTGCATCTTATTTTGAGACAGGGTCTCTCACTGAACCTGGAGCTTGTCCCCAACTCTGAGGTCACAGGCCCCTGCTACCACACCTAACTCCACGTGTAGGATGCTGGTGATCCAAACTCAGGCCTCCTACTCACACAAAAAGCACACTACCCACCCGACATCTCCACACCCTCAAGGTTTTGTTGAGAATCAGTAGCCATACTCCTCCGCCAGGTCATTCTGGGGGTTGGGGGGGGGTGCTGCGTCCTTACACCTCCCTTAAGCTCAGATGCACATTGCTTTGTTAAATACATTCTTCGAAAGGTGGAGACAAGACAAGCCAGGCATGGTGGCACACACCTGCAATCCCAGCACTTTCAAGGCAAAGAAGGAAGATCAGGGGTTCAGGGTCATTCTCAGCTGAGTTGTAAGCTTGAGGCCAACCTGGGCTAGAGTTACACTTTGCCCGAAACAACAACGTCGAAGTGGGGTTGTGGCTCTGTGGTTAAGTACTTGTTTACTTGTTCATGCCTGGTTCCACCCCAGTGACTCAGAAACACACACACACACACACACACACACACACACACACACACACACCGGTAGGATGGAGATTGGAGGAATAGGAAGTAATGACTCTACAAAGCCCCCTCCCAGGAACAAAGCCCTGAAATAAAACACGTTTGATGGATTACCCCTTAAGAAATCTGTTTTAGTTCTGCAACTGACCTGCAGTGAAGTCCCCAGTGTGTCCCCTCCTCTCTTTGGGCCCCTGCTTTCTCATCTGTAAGGCCTGAAACAAACCTGCTTCTCACACACCGACTTAGTGCATGACAAAGAAGGGGAAGGCTGTGAGTGTCTGGGGTCCAGGGGTCAGGTGGCTGTAACCTGAGAGTTAGCCACATCTGGGGACTCCAACCTGTCACCGCCTAGGCAGAGCTGGCTCTGTTCCCATCTCCAGCTGAGGCCACTGAAGGTTGAGAAGTCAACTCCTCTAGTGGAAATGTGTGGCTTTCCTGCCGTGAGGAGAGATGGGGTCCGGGCCTACCGTCCTAGGTCTCTGAGGGATTGAACTAGGTAGGCCTCAGTATCAACCTTGTTCCCCTTGGCCCTAGAAGGATACACTCAGCCCCTTGACTGAGCCTAAGGCTCAGGGTTCTGGCTCCAGCCCCCTCTGTGGTCTGGCCAGACACACAGTCTCCGCTTCCCACAAACAGATTTTAAACATGCACATTATGTCGGGAGGACGGCTTTCTTCCCTTCCTGCCTTGGCTCACCTGCAGTGTCCCCGAATCCATCTCCAACAACGGCCCCTGCTACAGCTCTGTGTGCCCTGAACACTCTCCGTAATGGAGAGTTATAACCCAGGGTTTGACTCAAAGGCCACAGGGTTCAACAAGACTGTCTCCAAGTCACCATTGAAGCCTTCTGAGTTGGTGAGTCTCAGAGTAATCATGGGCCAGATGAGCTCTCTCTCTCTCTCTCTCTCTCTCTCTCTCTCTCTCTGTGTGTGTGTGTGTGTGTGTGTGTGTGTGTGTGTCTAACTCAAAAACCACCAGGTTAATGCCTTTTCCTGCAGAGCCGTCTAGCCAAGCCTCTTCACTCACATTTATATCTTTCTGTTCTCTTTGATATAGTTCCATGATGTCTATGTCCAGAAAAATAAGGATTGCAACTTAGTATCCTTGGGTTAAATTGTGACAGATAAAGATGTTGTGTGTTAGAAGGAGGGCTCTGGACAAAGAAGTTAAGGTCAGACACTCACTCCCATCAGCTTTTCCCCTTCTCTCCTTCTAGTCACCCATTCCTTCAGCCTCCATGAAAGCCTTCCCTGCAGTAAAGAACTTACATTCAGAGAAATGGACCCAGAGCCCCTTGTCTCAGGAGGCCCCTGCTGGGCCCTGCTAACTCTCTAAGCATCCGTGGCTACCCACCGTCAGGCCATCAAGCAAAGGCCGGAGAGTGTCGACTGTGGAGGCCACCCTTATGGGTTCCTCTTTGTGAACTTGGTCAAGTGGTCTGTCTTTCCATGCCTCAACTTTCTCACTTGTAAAATGACCATCGCTAGCACCTCCTTTGTAGACTGAGGTAAGAACAAAATTGAAATTCGTCATTTTTCTAAGTGCCAAACTCAAGGCCTGGCACACGGTGGGCACTTGCTAAAGAGATGTGGTTACTATCCTCTTTACTCTCCCCTAAGTAGTTGGGGCATGCTCGAAGCAGCGCGGGCGGCAGCCCCTTCATGTAAGTACTTAGGAAGTCCCCTGGATGCAGGCCCAGAGACCCAGAATGTGAAAAGGATAAATCGTCTCGCCGAGCTGGACAAAGTCTGCGCCCGCCTGCGGAGGGGGAAGGGGCGAGGGCCGCCCAGGGTTTAAGCCGGGGACAATGGGCGCCGTCTGAGCTGCCCAGAACCTCTTCTTTGAGTCCTGAGAAGACCTATTTTCTCATAAAGAGCCATTAAGTTGGGCAAATCCCTGGTAAAACAGCTGGAACCCTAAGTAGCAATTTAAACAGTTCATTGCTCTTCCATCCCGAGGATGGGGCTGCCGGACAGGCGATCTCCGGTCGGGGTCTGACATTGTCAGGCTAAGAGGATTGACTGGGACCCTCCCCTGAATGCGGCCAGCTCTCTTTAGCAAACCCCCGCACTTCCACCCCACCCCCTCCTCTCTCTTTTTTTAAGTGTGCAGACCTAACTCTAATCTTCCCTCCTTTCTTTCCCCCTTCTCCTTGAATTGGAGTATTCTTTCACTGTGTGGAACTAATGAAGGCTGCTCGGAGTCCCCTCGCAGGAACAGGGCCCCGAAATAAAACATGTTTGATTGATCAACTTCAAAAAAGTCCTTGGCGGGGAGGTGGGGAGTTGGAGGAAGGAGAAGGAGAAGGGGGCTGGTGGGGGTGGGGGGTGCAGGGAGGGGCTCCTAGCTGCCTTGCAAGGGGGAGGGGGTTCTGTGCCCAGCTTGAGAGTGACAGCCTCCAGGGGGAAGGGGGTCTTGCATAATGTCCCTGTCTATGCCCAAGATTCATTTGTTTGTTTTGTGGGCATGTGATTGTGCAGGCGCCAGGACCTCCTGCCTGAAGACCCCGGGTCCCCCCGCAGTGGACAGAGGGAGGTTGCAATGCTTTATATGTTTTTATTTTATTTTGTCTTCATCTCCCTCCCCACAAATAAAAATCTTGGTCAGTCAAACAGACTTCTGGCTTCCAGCATTCCCCCCCGCCCCCCCCCCCCCCGAGCACTGTGGTGACCGCGCTGAAGCTGCCATCCAAGGCCCCGAGCCTTACTGCGCCCTGGTGCCAGGTCCCGTTCTCAGCGAGTGCTTACTGAGCACCCACTTTGTCCTAGGCGCCTCTGTAAATTAATTTTATTTTCATGGGTTTTCAAAATTGTCTTAACTGCGCAAACCAATTTCAAAACAATCCATGACCCACATGGGTATGCAGGGGAAAGTCCCGTCCCTTGCCGGGACCCACAGAACGCAGGGCAGAGTGCTTGCCTAACCCAGGCAAAGCCCTGGCGACACAGGAAATACACAAAACGTGAAACCAAGTCAAGCTCCTGATAAGGCTTGCTAAACCCCATGCTAGGAGGAAATGTTATTAACATTTGGATATATCACAACCATACACACACACACACACACACACACACACACAGTGGGTGGGAGGATGAATTTCTATTTTGTTGCGAATGACGACTTGTCTTAGCGGTTAGGAGAGCTGAGTTCCATTCCCAGCACTCAGATCAGGAGTTCACCTGTAACTCAAGCTCCAGGAATCCGTCGCCCCCTTCTGGCCTCTGAGGGCACTGCACTCATATGCATAAACCCAAATAAGGACACACAGACACACAGAGATACACACAGGCACAGGCGCAGGCACACGCACACGCACGCGCACACGCACACACACACACAGCCTGCACTGTGTATTGTTGGTCTTGTAGACTGTACATAGGGGATCTGGCTGTCTCATTGCTGACATAGCTGAGCCCAGGGAGGGGCAGAAGTTAAACTGTCCTTCTTAGCCCTGATCTGCCTCTACCAGACCTGCTCTGGACACTCCCACTCTGGATACTGGCAGAAGGGATCCTCAGCCAGGTGTCTAGGGGCCTCTTGGAATTTTTTCTCTGGCCACTAGGAAGCTCAAGAGTTCTCAAAGTTGCCCCTTCCCACCTGTTGCGATTCAGACCAGGGGCAAGCAACCGAGATGCCTACTTAACATGTCAAAGTGAGTTCTGGAATTGCAGGACTCAATGCACCTCCACTGTTCCTGGGAATCAAATCCAGGGCCTTGTGTGTGCCAGGCAAGCTCGCTGTGAACTGAGCTACATCCCCAGCCTCATACAAGAAGCTGATCAATGTTGTGTGGTGGAAGTAAAGACTGAGGTACCAATAGGGATGCAAGGACCAAGCAATCCCATATGCCTCTGCTTCCAGGTGTCCACAAGCCCTTCCTATCTGATGCCTCTCCCAGAGGCTGTGGTACTAGACAATTGGATTTGACCCCAAGACCCAGAAAAATAGCTTGGGCAGACTCTCTCAAAAACGAGAACTGGCATGGGGTCAAACAAAGGCCATGACTTAAAACTCAGCATCCCCACCCCAACCAGAGGGATGCTTCCAGAACACATCTACCACGTTGCTTCCTTGGCTAAGCCTTTACCTGGCTCCCACAGACATGGGGTAAGTTAGAACAGCACTGTTTGGAACCTGAGCCCTGTCCCTGGGTCCTTGGGTTCTGCAGATTCTCTGCTCCCTGGAATTTCTCATCTGCTCCTCCACTCCACACACTCAGTCCTTAAACCACCAGTTGAGCTCACACTCACCCGATAGGTACCTCTTGCTTTTCTCCATCACACATGCATCCCCCTGCACTGCAGGCCTCGTCTCTTCTCCCTGCACAGTACCAACCTCAAATCCAGCCCCACTGTTGAAGGCAAAACTGTCTTCCTAACTCCCATCCCCCACTAGACCGTGTCTTGCTCCTGTAAGACATATGCTAAGCTCAGAACAGGGTCTGGCATGCACTGGCTGCTTGTTTGAATGTTGAATGACTGAATGGAAGTCACCCTAATAAAACATCAGTGGTTTGCTACCTACCTGGTGGGTCTTTGGAGTCCATTATCTGGAACCAGAATCCCAGAGAGGAAACAAAAGCCCAGCAATTAGATGGGCAGGAAGATACAGCCCATAATGCCACACTGTCCTTGAGGTTTAAGTGATGTGCTGCCTGTCCAAAAGTCCTTACACACACACACACACACACACACACACATACACATACACATGTGTGAATGCATATACACACACACATTTGCACATACACACAGAAGCATGCACCCATGCACACATACATGCAGGCATATACACAAGCATGCAGATGCCCATGCACACATACACACACACAGAGGCACACACACAAGCATGCACATATGCACATACACACATAGAGTCATACATCTATGCACACATGCATGCAAGCACACACAGTCATGCAGACACTCATGCACACACACACACATAAGCACAGAAATACATACACACAGAGGCATACACACATGCACATAGGCATGCAGGCACACACATAGTCATGAGGATACTCATGCACATGTACCCACACACAGAGGCACGCATGCATGCTCGCACACACAGGCAAAGATATGCACTCATGCACACACACACACACACACACACACTCATACATGCATGCACATACCCACCATCCTCTTGAGTTCTCAGCAAAGCCTCACTGTCACTTTCAAATTATCTATGGTACTTGGAGAAATCACAGAATTTGAGGTCTGAGTAAGTGAACTAAGAACAAGCAAGAACAAATTTTTTTTGAGAAATTCCAGGGAGCAGGCATATCTATGACAGTTATTCCTGACTATCAGTAAAAAGAAAGAGGGTGCCCTCGGGAGTCATAGAATGGGTCTCTGAGCCTCTGAGGGCTCCAGCTATACCTGCAGATGGACAGAGCATCACTGATCTGGTTGGGTAATCATGAGTTTACATGGAAAGTGTCTGCTGGATAATGGGAACACTTTGGGGGCAGGTTTCCCACTGTGAGCCATGGCTGGGCAGGGTTGGTCTTGGCTACAAGGGACAGGAGCAAATGTAGTTCAGGAGCAGAAAAAAGGATGTGGCCAAGACACTGTCTCCCTCCTTCCTCCTCTTCCTCTCTCCTCTATCATCCCGACTCCCCCCCCCTCTCTCTCCCCTTTTTATTCTTCCTCCATCCCCCTCTCTCCCTAACATCCCCCCTTCCCTTTCTTCTTTTCCCTTCTCACTGCCCGAGATTCTTTCTCTCTGAAATGGGCAGCTCCTGTCCACTCAGGAAAGAGGCCACACCCACTGGTCCACATACAGAGCATCTGACAGGTGTGAGGTAGTCACATGCCTTTGCCTAGACATAGACGTAATTGCTCGGTCAATGGCGCAGCCAGTCACCTGTTGACCTCTGAGGCTTAGCATGAAGGCTTAAGAGGGACCTTTGGTGACAAAGGTTCTGACCACTTGGAGGGAAAGCGGGACTACGAACCTCAGGCTGGGGTTCTCTGGGTACATAGCACCCAGAAGGGATATGCAGACAGCAGTGAGAACCCAGGGTAGGTCCTGGGTTCAGAGGTCAGGGCTGGGGACAGGGAAAAGTATAATGGGGAAGGAGTTGGGAATAGAAGGGAAGGGAGGGGAGCAAAAGAGGAAGGGAAGGGGAGAGGAGAGGTGAGGAGGGGGAGGGGAAGGAAAGGGAAAGGAAAGGAAGGGGAGAGGAGAGGAGAAGAGGAGGAAGGATGGGGGAGGGGAAGAAGGGACGAGGGAAGGGAATGAGCTGTGACAGAAAAGAGGCAGAGTGGAAGCAATGAGAACAGAGAAGCCCAGGCTCCTCTCAGGGCACCAGGAAGGCTCTGCCTGGCAGGTGTGAGACTCAATTTCTGTGGAGTCATTGAGGGAAAACCGAAAACTGCTGTCCCCTCCAGAAAGTCAGTGGTCAGAGGAAGGAGAGGAGAGGCCATGGGGCAGCCTTGCTCTCTCTCTCTCTCTCTCTCTCTCTCTCTCTCTCTCTCTCTCTCTCTCTCTCTCTCTTTGTGTGTGTGTGTGTGTGTGTGTAGGCAAGGCTTTGAGGAGGTACCGATGGCCCCCTGAGTCAAGTGTGATATTCTGAGACGGCAATGGCTAGATAGAATACTGAGACCAAAGGACAGAGAGGCATGAGGCTGCGCACACTATTTACTATAAGGTTAATATACAGCAGAATACTGAGGTTGGGCCTCAGTTTCCCCAGATATCAGTGACCCCAGGCTGGGCTATCTCCAGATTGCGTTTGTAGCTTTCCTGTCCTCATGTCCATCTGTGAACCTGAAGCCACAAGTCAGGCGCCTGAGAGTGTCCCACACGGGCGCCATGGCCCTGCCCCCAACCTATAAAGTGTCTTGATGAGCAAATGGTTCTCTGCTCCACCTTGGGGTCTCTGAGAAGCACTTCCGGGATCATTCTGTCTCTTCTGCCTCCTGAGAGTGGGGGAAGAGAGTGGCAGAATGGTAAGGCTGCCTATGACCTCAGGCAGGCAAGCACGGAAGGAGGTTGCACCTTGCTACGATTTAGGGACCACACGGAAGCCTCTCTTCTCCGTATTGGAACAAAAACAAAAAACCCCTGAAACCTTACAGTAAATAGTGTGCACTGGTGCCATCATGCCTCTCTGTCCTTTGGTCTCTGTGATTTATGAACATCCTGTACAGACCCGGGTTCAAATCCCACCTCTGACATCTGCTAGTTCCGTGATCCTGGACAGGCAACCTCAGATCCATTTTTCTCAGGTTTCCAGTGAGAATGGCAACAATTTCTGTGTTACAGGAGTAGATGGCGGGATCTACCGATGTCCCTGTACCATATCCCTGTACCAGGAATGCCCAACAAATGCTATCTATAGCTATACTAAGTGGGAGGGGGAAAGACACCAGGTCACAACTCCGGGCCATTTCAGAGTCTGGATCCCAGGTACCTGGAGGCTGAGATTCCTATCTGAGAGCCCAAGAAAAGAGCCTGTGTGACCCAGGATGGCACAGAGAACTGCAGAAAGAACAGAGGCCAGCAAGAATGAACAAAGGGGCAAATACAGCCCGGGGAGGAATTAGGTAATCTCCCTTAAGAAAAAAAGATGTGAAACCCCAGAAAGTCATCCACGCAGAGGTGATAACATTCTGTAGTTGCAGAGTACTCTGTACCCTAAAGAGCTCTCACAAGTAATCCAGAGACCCCTTCCTAATTAAAAATGTCCACAATAAAGCAGTTATAGTCCCAGGGCTATTACTATCATTCAGAGGGGGGAGAGGTAGTATAATTATAACAACCCTAACCCTAACCCTAACCCTAACCCTAACCCTAACCCTAACCCTAACCCTAAGCAGGAGCACAAACCCCTCTACTCGCCGTCCCGTGGTTCCAGGGCTTTGGGCTCAGTGCCTCCTTTAGTCCTCCCCAGAAAACACCAGCAACATTCCTCTGCTACTGAAAAGGAGACTGAGGTTCAGAGAGGCCCCATGTCACGCTTGCCTGGTCTCGCCTGGTTATATCCTCCCAGCAACCCTACGAGATTGTTGAAGCTAAGGAACTCAGGCTGAAGAGGGGTCAGTGATGGGGACACCATTACAGGGCTGGTCAGTGCTGAGTTGTGACCTAAGCCCAGGCCACGACTTTCCTGCCATTAAGAGGTGAGGTGAGGTCACGCCTAGAAGAGAGGAGCGGGGTAATTCCTCTCCCCTCCTTTCAGGGGACCTTTCAGACACCTTTGTGAACTGTCACTAGGGGGAGCCAAAGAGCCCCAAATCCAGGGTCATCTGCTCTGGGCACTCAAGATTTGGGGTTCTGCTGACCAGCCTAGCTTCCCTACAGGGTGCAGAAAGTAGGTTGTTTAGGAGAGAGAGAGAGAGAGAGAGAGAGAGAGAGAGAGAGAGAGAGAGAGAGAGACAGAGACAGAGACAGAGACAGAGAGACAGAGAAAGACAGAGACAGAGACAGAGAGAGACAGAGAGAGAGGGAGAGAACAGCTTGTTTCACTTCACCTGAGCAATAGCAGTTCACAGCTGTTTCTGTCTTGTTTCTGGGACCATTTGTTCACTCATTCATTCATTCATTGATTCATTCACAGATTCACATAATTGCTTTAGCTCCCTTTGGGGACTGGCCACAGAGAAGGCCCGAAGGATTGCATTTTGGATGGTGACAGAGAGAAAGGCGACGAGTATGAAAGTGGGGACTTGGATTTTCTGAGCCTGAAGGGGGTCTTACACCGAGCTTATGGGGCAGGGACTGGGGTACAGACAGGAGGAGACAAAGGCTGTCCTGGTGGCAGGGTGACATCGGGCTCAGGGTGCAAAAGGCAAGCTGACTTTGTGGGTGGTCGGTCTAGAGAGGAGCTCAGAGGAGGTGCTGAGAGATGTGTAAAATGCACACAGGTGGCTTGCATGCGAGGTAGCCTCGTCTGGTCCCCAAACCAGTGGCTTCCACTTCTCAGGTCAATACGCAGGGGCGCCAAGACATCCTGAGTCCTAACATTAGAGTGACAATCCCAAGTAACCAACCCACCCCAGAACAATCATACTTGTCTTGCTTCTGCTTTGGGAGACAAAGCATCACCCCATAAATCTTCGCCTTGGTCAGGAACTTAGAGACGTGGCTCCCCTTCCCCAGCCCCTTCATCCCCCCGCCCCTTGGCCCTTTGGCTCTGCCACGTGAGCCATGGTCTCTTAGAAGAGACCCTCGTTTCTTCCCACACTTGAAGAGTATTAGTTCATCAGCAAACTTGACCTTCAGGTCACTGAAGATAAAGGTTACTGAGATACGGGTTACCGGAGATAAATTTTTCATATTAGCAAAAGAGTCCCCAGGGACTCTTGGGAATCCCAAGCCATTCCCAGCCTTCATCCCACCTTAATATTGAGGGGCAGAAGGTCTCATAGCTGCTACTGAATTTAGGGACATATGAGTGGGGATGGGAGCCCCTGTGGAAGAGACATGAAAAACATAGCGCTAAATAGTCAGAGCCCCTCCCCCAACGCTTCTTGCAAATAGATTAGTTGCACAGGCAGGGGAAAAAAAATCCCAAAGCCCCACAGCTGAGAGAAGACAAAATAAGGCATGGTCCCCCAAATTAAACTACATGGCCAGGAGCAACTAGGGAAAGAAAATGCACGCAGTGGCAGGGTAGGAGATGGGGACATGCAGAGGCCAGGGTCCCCCGTATTCCTCCCTTATTCCATCTGCATAATGTGGAAATGCATCCCTTGCCTTTGTCTCCAAACCATTGCCACAAGCCCACGGGGTGACTGGCTAGCAGCAGGAGCTGAGACCGATGACTTTAACCTTCTGCGGCCTTGGAGGTGGCTGCAAAAATGTGTGTTGGGGGCGGGGAGAAAGAGAGAGCCAGCGAGGACGAGAACCGCTAGGCGCAACAGTGCGCAGGCAGAGTGGACAAAAAGAGAAAAGTCTAGTCTTTGAATCTGGAGAGCAGGAGAAAACGGGAGCTCTTATTGGTGGTTGTCAAGGAGATGGGCCTTGGGGTTTGCTGAACTTCTTCAGTGTCCTGCCTCCCGAGCTGAGCGAGGCCATTGAGTGCCCGCCAGGCCTCAAGGCCGAGGGGTCAGGTGTAGACCCCGAGCTGGGGGGAGGGTCTGGGCTGGGGAGACCGCGACGCTGCTGGGCCTGTCACCCAAGGACCTGGGCTGCGCGGAGCAACAAGAGCCTGGGGACAGAGAGGCTACTCAATCTGGCCAGGTCGCGCGTCTATTCCCTGGAAACACAGTTCTAGGCACGACTCGCGCCTGTCGAAGACAAACACTCCTAAAGCCATTGTCCTCGGGACAGTACTGAAAAGTTCCTTTGATTTTGTACGCAAATGCTGAAGCTATCTTCCAGAGCTTTCCATGCCCTAGTGTGCGGGTGTCCCCAGCAGCACTTGGCACCCAGTAGCGGCTCAATAAATGTCTGCGTGCATTGAGCCTCGTCTTCACCACCCCAGGGTGCCTCCGGGCCTTTCTTCACTTCTACTCCCCCAACTGAGTGTGTGCGGGGCTGAAAGGTGCTGTGCCGGAGGAACAGTCAACCTGGACCTCGGGGATCAGCACACAAAGCAGGACTGGGGAAGAGCAGCCCGGGACCCAGTCTCGGCCCCGGGTGACACCCTGGACCGCGACCCCAGCTCTCTCGGCTCCCACCCCCCACCTGCCGCCCGCCCGGCGCGAGGGGGCGGGCCCAGACGCCCGCAGGCCACGCCACCCGACGCCCACTGGACGGCCTCCCGCGGAGCTCCGCCCCCCGCGGCCGTGGGCCAATGAGCGCGCGGCTGTCAGCTTGTCCTGCGCGCCGGCTGTGTGCAGCTGAGAGCCGGAGCGGTAGCGGAGCTCGCTGCAGACAGGAGCGCTCGCGGAGCGGCCGCTCCGAGCGTCCCGTGCCCCGCACGCCCGCACCCGGCGCGGCCCGCAGCGAGCATGGGCGCGGCGGCCGTGCGCTGGCACTTGTGCCTGCTGCTCGTTCTGGGAGCGCGCGGGCGGCTGGTGGGGGGCAGCGGGCTGCCAGGTAAGCGCGAGGACCCGCGGGGGGATGAGGGTGCGCGGGGTCCTACAGGCTGCCACCCCGCGCCGTCGGAGGCCGCCCGGCGCCGGGTCCTGCCTCCTTGCAAAGTAACTTCTGCGATCGCCCGGGGCGCCCGGGGCCGGCGGGGGCGGGGTGGGCTGAGGCCCCGGGAGGGGAAGCAGGAGGCCGGAGAAAGAAAGGAAGCACGACGGCCGCCTGCGGGGCCCGGCATGTGTACGGAGACAGGCGGGGACCCCCGAGCCGAGAGCGGCGCTCCCCCAGGGCCAAGGACTAGGCAGCTCCCGCCTAGGAGATACCCAAAGGTGGTCAGAAAGGACGCGCTGAGACTGGAAAGGAGGTGGGAAGATGGAGGGACAGACGGACAGGAGCCGAGGCGCAGAGGGAACAGACAAAAGGGCCCAGGAAGAAGCCCTCAGAAAGACAGCCGCGGGAGGGAAGAGGGGAGAGGAGGCAAGGGAGGGGAGAGAGGAGGCAGTGGACAGCAGAAAGGAGAAAGGCAGATCAAAGGACGGAGAGGAGGAGACAGATGGACACCAGACAGAGAGACGGGAGGACTCGGAGGGGCGTCGCCTAGGGAGGGGACCGAGTGAGAGAGGAAGGATGGAGATGTCTGGGAAGAGATGGACAGATGGACTGTCAGACAGGAGGGGGAGAAGAGACGGACAGACGTAGGGAAGGAGGTGGATGAGAACACGAATAGCAGAACAGACATCAGAGAGAGGGGGCCGGAGGCACGGGCGCAGCCTTTGGTCCAGCAGAAGGAGCTGCTAGGAGGGGGTGTCCCTTCGTGATCTGAGTTTCCCGGAAAGGGCTCCCGGGCAAAGCTGCACACCGAGCCTCTCTTTTCACATTCTTCCTTGCTCTCCTTGGAGAGGGTGGGGAGGGTCCTGTCTTGTTATCCCGAGAGTCCCACAGGGATCCGGTGCCAGGGAGTTTATGTTAGTCCACGCTCCTTCACCATTGGCGCTGAGTTTTCTTCCATGCCCTCTCCCCCAACCCCCACCCCGCGTTCCAGAAGCTGGGCCTTGTTGAGGGTACTAGACAGTTCCTGAGCATTTCTCCCAGGCTTTGGGGGTCCTCACCTTTGTGGGACTGTCCTGTGTGCCTCTCCCTTCCTCTCTGTCCCTCCTGGTGTCTATCCACCTCTGCCTCCCCTTTCCCTCTGTGGAAGTCTGGTGACTCTGGAGCCCCAGCGGCTGAATAAGAGAAGCGGAGATGAAGTGCGCAGCCTGTCTCTGAGGGCTGCACAGGGATCTGCACTCTGGCTCAGCCAGGCCCTCTTTGCTCCCAGGCCAAGCTTGTAATTTGAAAGGCAGACAGCCCCACCCTCACCTTCCCAACTTCTGTGTTTCCATCCTATCTAGGTGGGAGATAGAGGGGACCTCAGAACCCAGGAAACTTCCTGACCCTCACTTGCATGCCCTGATCTGTGACAAGTGGGAAGACAAGCCCCACTCCCCACGGATCTTAGAGGCACACTCTTAGAGGTGCCCCAGGTGGTCTGGCCCTCTCTGGCATCCTGCCCTTGAAGTAGTGGGTCCCTCAGTGTCCATCTCTCCAGAGAGCCCCTCCCTTCTGGCCTCCCTACTGGCCTTGGTTTGTACTCTCTGGTTTACTATGCTGCCTGCCTCTTGGTTCTTGCCTACTGCCTCTGGGCAACTGTAGAGGTGGACCACACACTTGAGCAGAGGTTGCTGGCCTTGGGAGGGATGCTACATGTGTGTACATGTGTGTAAATGTCTTCTGCGTGTGTTTGCGTGTGCAGGGAAGAATCTCCTGTGCTTCTTTCCAATGCCGCCCTCCCCTCTGGTGAGCTGGTATCGTGGAGTCTGGAGTAAGGAAGAGGGGTGGGGCCCAGAGCTAGAACCCAGGACTCAGCCAGAGGATAAATTCAAAGTGGACATTATTGAGTGAGGCCAGATGGATAAAGGGATGGGGACATTTGGAGCCCCCCAGGGGGACTGTCCTCAGGGCAGCTGCTGAAAGTCCCTTGTCTGCTCACCTGAGTCCTTCTGCCTGTCCATCTGTGTGGTGCTCCTAGCCAGCTGGAAGGAGGGGGATGCCCAGACAAGCTCATTCTATGATGGAGCCCAAACCAGTATCTTGCATCACTGGCCTCAGATCCCTAAAGTTCTGGCTGTTCCCTGAGTTAACTCAGAGCGAGAGAGTGAGTGAAGGGGTGGGAAGAAGGCCTTTTCCACTATGCAACTGTGACTGCAGCTTTCTGGATTTATATGCTGGGGACAGGAAGTAGGGTGCACCAGCGCCCTCTGAGCCTGGGTGGTGGGTGCTGGGGTCTAGAGGCTGGGCTATGAGTACTGGCTCTCTGAAGCCTGGGCTGGCAGAGGGAAAGAAAGGCAGATCTATAGACTCTGCCCTGGGTTGGAGCCTAGGGGATGATCCCTCCCACAGTTCCACTGCCTCAGGATCTCACATCTAGGTTACCGGCAGGCCCCTTGGATGGCCTCTGCTTAGTGCCTGTACACCATTCTGCCTTAGTTTCCTCATCTGCAACCCCGAGGCTGGAACTGAGTTCTTCAGAGGACTCTTCCAGAAGGAGGAGTGAGGATTTGGAAAGATGCCCGAGGGGAATCCTAGATCCACAGGGAGGTTTTTCTAGCCTCTGGCTTCTCTGTATCCCGACTGTGGATAATGGCCATTTCTGATGGGACTGTTATGAAAATAAAGACCAGATGTGAGGGGATGTCTGTCTGGCACAGAGAAGCTGCCTTAAGGTTGCTACCCATTTGCCCCTTGTCACATCAAAATAGCACAGGACTGCAAATGTTAGCTCTCCCAGTGGTCAATGGTAGGACGGGAGCATGAACTTCCGGCACAGTCTCAGATGTCTTCCCAGCATGCCTCACCTGCACTTTCCCCTCCCCCACAGGAGCCACGGACGTGGATGAGTGCTCGGAGGGCACAGATGACTGCCACATAGATGCCATCTGCCAGAACACACCCAAGTCTTACAAATGTCTCTGCAAGCCCGGCTACAAGGGGGAAGGGAGGCAGTGTGAAGGTGAGTTCCCTCAGCCCTCCCCAAGCTTGGGCTGGAGGGAAGTGGCAGGGGCCTGCCCTGTGGGGTACCAGCAAGCTGATCCCACAGCCTAGCCCAATCTTATGCTGTCCTGCAGGCTTCCAGGAGACAGCTGATCACCTAGAGGACAAAAGTTGCAACTGTGGGGTAGCAGGCTTTCACCTAAATTCTAGCCCCCTTTTTCCTTGATGATAAAGGTTGAATAACTGACTATTTGTGTGTCTAGCCCTGACTATGTATGGGAAAGAGTAAAGGCCCAAGGTGACTGTCTTCTGGGTCCTTACCTTCAGCCTCCAAACCACCGTGTGTAGCCTGCAGCTGATGCAGAAGACCTGCCCAGGAGCGGCCTGGGAGGCTGGCTCTGCTGCTTCTCCTCTTTCTAGCCCCAGTCTGTGATTCAAACCATTCATCTGTCTGTCCAGCCTCTCCTCCTTGCACCTGGAGTGCAGACTTGATGGTTCAAAAACAGAGGCCTGTTCCCCAGGGAAGACATAGTGGTGCATGCCTGATACCCCAGCATTTAAGAGTCCATAGCAAGCCAAGCATGGTGCCCCAGCCTTTAATCCCAGCACTCAGTCGACAGAGGCAGGTGGCTCTCTGAGTTTGAGAGTAGCCTCGCCCTACAAAAGCAAGTTCCAGGACAATCAAACTTCAAGACAGAAACCCTGTCTTGAAAAAACCAAAAAATAATATTTTTAAAAATATTTATTTTATTTATATGAGAAGACACTGTAGCTGTCTGTCTTCAGACACACCAGAAGAGGGCATCAGATCCCATTACAGATGGTTGTGAGCTACCATGGTGGTTGCTGGGAATTGAACTCAGGACCTTCGGAAGTGCTCTTTAACTTCTGTGCCATCTCTCCAGTCCCCCAAAGTAAATTTTGTTTAAAAAAATATTTTTTAATAAAACAGAATAAAAAGAGTTCTAGACAAGTAGATCTATAGGCTAACCATCTTGGACACAGTGGGTTTGAGACTAGCCTGAACTGTCTTAAAAGAAAAAGAAAGAAAGAAAGAAAGAAAGAAAGAAAGAAAGAAAGAAAGAAAGAAAGAAAGAAAGAAAGAAAGAGAGAGAAGAGACCGAGAGAGACAGAGACAGAGAGAGACAGAGAGAGACAGAGAGAGACAGAGAGAGACAGAGAGACAGAGAGAAAGAAATACGAAAGGAAAGGAAAGAAAAGAAACTGTCTCCCCAACAGAGAAATGTGAAGCCTCTGTGGTCCGGGAAGCGGGAGTGTAAGTCAGATGAGATACCATAAAGGTCTCATGGTCATTTTGACCCCATGTGTGTTGGGCAGAGCTTGGCTATTGGGATCTATAAACTGTTCTCCCTGATCACATGCCCCTAACCCATACCTTCCCACCCACCCTCGCTGTACAGAGGAAAATCAAGCATCAATTGCAGTGTTTCCAAAGTTTCACAGCAGTGCAGACAGAACAACATCCCAGGGTTTTCTAAGATCCTCAGTCAGGCACTCTGGTGCTCGGTCTTCAGAGTGGGATTGAATGCATTAGACAAGCATTGCATGAAAAAGGATGATATTCTGCCTCTTCTGACCTGGCTCTGCCGCAGAGCTGGGGCCTTCCAGCCTGCCCAGTGCCCCCGGGAATGCAGACATCACTGAGCCCACTGCATTTACTCAGATTCTACAGGCTGAGAGCTGAGCAGACAGCATCTTCATGGATCCTGCTTAGGGTCAGCTTGCTTGGGTCCCCAGGAGCTGCAGGGCGGAAGCAGCTGTGACCCACAGACCTCTGGGAAGTGCCTGGGCAGCAGGTAGAGAGAGCAGGTCATGTGCAAGGATGCTGGCAGGTTCTGGAGGGTAGATAGCTCAGTGGTCCAGGTAGTACAAGTTGGGGGCTTATGTGTAATTTCTGACCCTCTCTTTGTCCGTAAGACCCGATGTTCCAGCAGGGGAGGGCCACGTTTGGCACAATCCTTCTTCTAGCCAGAGCCACTGAACTGGCCTGTCCTCCTCACAGCCCAGCTCCTGCTGTCCACTGCCCTTGGCTCGCATCATCTCCTGCCTATTTCTCTGAAGCCCTTCAGAGCTCTGCTTAAACCCCCCCATGCTGACAGAGCTCTGGGATAAGATGTATTTAGTTCATTTTGAGGAAGGATCTCATGTAGTCCAGGTTGGCCTTGAGCTTGTTATGCAATTAAGGCTAGCCTTGAACTTGTTACGTGGTTGAGGCTGACCTCGAACTCCTGATCCTCCTGTCTCTATTTCTGTGATGACAAATGATTACAGATGTGTATCACTAAATCTAGTTAGGGACCAAACCTAGGGCTGCTTGCCAGATAATCACTCTAGCTCTGAATTATGTCCACCCCAAGAGCCAGACTCTTGTTCACAACCATCTTGGCCACCTGGTTCTGTGGACCTTTCACCCATCTCTGCTCCAGAAGGAGGTTGGGGTGTCCTTTAGGGACACACCTGCACAGTTACGCATCACATTCCCATTATACTCCCAGAAGCCCCTCGGCTGCCATCCATTGTTGCTTTTCTGACCCTGGGTTCTAATTTCATATCTCCCATCCCTCAACCTTGTTTACGGAGTGCTGGGTGTCAGAGCCATCTCTCTCAAGCCATATACAACTGGTTGTAACCCCAGGAACTCAGGAGCACCTCACTTATAAAGTCTGTCATTCTGCTCCCAGCTCCTGGGGCAGGGCTGGTGATATCCCTGCTCTGTAGAATGTGTTTAGTCTGAGTCATCGCCCCAGCCCTGATTGGAGCTCAGATGAGTTATTTGTGAGACCCCAGTGAGTAGAAGGTGGTGGGAAGCGGGAGCGTGGGAGTTGCTAGGAAGATCTTTTCTGTGATGGTGCCATTTGACCCTGTGTCATGTGAGAGGAAACCAGGGAACAGCCTGGCCTCTGCAAGGCACCGTGGCTGCAGCCCACCTCTGACATAAGCACTGCACCTCCTTTGGTTCTGTTCTCATCCTGAAGAGCTAGGCCAGGACACCTTGCTGTGTGAAGCCCTCCTGCCTGGGTGCCTAGCTCCCAGTATTCAACATGCAGATGAATTTGTTACCTGCCACCGTGTGCTGTTATAGGAGCTGCAACCTGCAGGGGCTGTGAATGGTAAAGACCTTTCAGAGTCCCTCAGTGCCGCACACATTGGAGGTGATGCTCATGGATACCATGCGCCCTGCCCTGTGGTTGGTGGTGCCCAGGGGCTGAAGTTATCACTGACAGTCTTAATGCACAGCGAATGCTGGTTGGCTTGGGTTCTGAGGGCCTGGGTAGGCTCAGCCTGCTTGTCTTGGGTTCCCTTACTCCTGGAGACTCACAGACAGGCATTGGTTGGCACAAGCGCAGCCTGCTGGAATATTAACACAGAGGCCATCAGACTCCCTAAGATGGCTTCCCCCAGAAGACCACAGACACATCTGCAGGGGCTGAGAGGCCACCTTCAGGGTGGCCCGAGGGAGCACAGAGACCACCCGGATGTTCGTTTCCTTGTTTAGATGGTCCACAGGAGACCTGAGAAAGAAGGGACCTCCTTGCCAGGATTGGGATGAGAGCCCAGGTGTGGTGGGCCCATTACTGTGTCTGCTGCTGTGGTCACTGCTGTCTGTCACATTCTGAATGGTCCTTATTCAACTAGGTAGTCATTAAAGAATAGATGTTAAGCCAGATTGCTGGGATTCGCATCCCCTTGTGTATCTGGGCAGGACACTCAACCTCTGTCTGTACAATGCGCACCATTCTAGCAGATACTTTGTAGGAGGCAAGGGTTAAGTACACTGATGTATTTACCAAGTATTTACCACCATACTAAACATGATAGCATAGCTTGGTATGTAGCGTGTAATATATAAGCATTAGCTGCTGTTGCTATGGTGATGGTAGTAAGGCTAACAGGTGATGATGACATGATACTTTTCACTTTTATCTTTTTTTTTTTTCAGTGCTGAGAACCAAACCCAGGGCCTTGGGCAAGCCACATTACAATCTATATATATATATATAGAGATAGATAGATAGATAGATAGATAGATAGATAGATAGATAATAGATAGATAGATAGATAGATAATAGATAGATAGATAGATAGATAGATAGATAGATAGATAGGAATAGGGGGGTGGTGGGTGGATGGATGGATGGATAGATAGAAGGAAGACAGAGAGAGAGAGAGAGAGAGAGAGAGAGAGAGAGAGAGAGAGAGAGAGAGAGATTTGGGTTTTTTAAGATGGGGTTTCTCTGTGCAGTCCTGACTGTCCTGGAACTTGCTCTATAGATCAGGCTGGTCTTGAACTCACAGAGCTCTGCCTGCCTCTGCCTCCCAAGAGCTGGGGTTAAAGGCACGCATCACAATCGCCTGGCAGATGTGGTGACATTGACTTAGATAATGGTTATGGAGATGGTAATATTGGTGACATTGGTGAGGGTGGTGATGTTGATGTTGGTGGTGAAGGGGAGGGTAATGATGATATTAATAATGTTAGTCATGGAGAGACTAATGATATGGATTGTGATGTTGATAACAGTGGTGATAGTGATGAGATGACTAGGATGCTGAGGATGGAAAGGGTGACTGTGGTGCTGATGGTGACTATGGCGATGGGATGCCGATGATGATGATGATGATGATGATGACTAGGATGCTGATGATGGAGAGGGTGACTGTGGTGCTGATGGTGACTATGGCCATGGGATGCAGATGATGTTGAGGATGCAGTCTCCATTTCAGTTTAATTATCATCTCATCCTGCTGATGTATGGATGCTGGCAGAGGGCTTGCTACGGGCTGACATGGTGACTGAGTCAAGGGGCTTGCTGGGGACAAATGTGGTTTCCTTGGGTCACTGATGAAACTCTGATGAGGCAGAAGAGTTTGCTCTGTGACTTGTGTGGCCCTTGCTTGCTCCTCCTGGTGGCCCTTTCCAGACCCATTCGTGCGTCCATTGTCTGCCCTGCCATACTGCAGTATGTTCCTGGGCTCCTCCTGGGCCTGCCTCAAGGGCTGCTGGCTGTCACCTGTTTGATTTCCATCCCAGGAACCTGGCTGTGAAGGGAGGGGATGTATCCCCAGTGTCACCTCCTCCAGGAAGCTTTCCCTGATTCCCAAACTTCCCACCTGTCTGTCACCATCCCTCCTCAGAGCCTGATGTCCTAGGCTGTGATGTCCCACATCACTCCTCAGAGGTTGGTCCAAACCTGTTGTGAGAAGGCAGTTACCAGCCCAGGGAAAGTTAGGGAAGACCTGCTCTGGGCCTCACATACTCGACTTGGAGGAAGCTGAGGCCTGTGACAGGCCAGACCGGTGACAGCGTTTATCTAGGGAAACTAGATCTAGAGAGTTCCATGTTCAGCTAGGTGATCCAGCTGAGGCTAGCTCTAGCCATCAGCCATGGGGTCTCCCGTGTGTCTGTCTGAAGACTGTGGGGAGAGGGTTTCCAGGTTCCCTCACTGTGGAATGAGAGAAGAGGCCATAGAGACCCTTTTCTCTGTAGCTATTCCCTAGAGACAGGTTTATGACTGTGGCCCACTAGGATCATGTCATCCATGAAATAGGTAGTCATCCATAGAACCCCTCCCCTAGGCGTGCATGCATACACTTGCGTGCACGCATGTGCACAGACACACACACACACACACGCACATCTTCCCTCCCTTATCTCGCCCTAGCTATCTTCACTTATTCCTCAAATTCCAGCTTCTTTCTCCCCCAGGACCTTTGCACACTCTGTCTTTCAGTTCCTCTTCCCTTGCTTGGCTAAGTGAGTGCATCTGCATCTCACCGGGCCCTTTGATCACGGGCCTTTGGAGGCTGTGGAGTCCAGCCCTGCCCCAGCCAGTCCCCTGTTCTGAATTAACCAGGCCTGTTTGTGCTCCTGCTGCCAGAGGGGCAGGCCAGGGCCTGGAGTGGGCAGCTCATCCCCCTGAAAGGCTTCAACTCATTTAACCTTAATCACCTTGCTTTCATAGACATTTGCGAAGGAAAAGGACCAAATTATAGCTTGAATTGGGTCTTACTAATCTTAATTAAAAGCTCTTGTTTATAATCAGGACCAGGCCTCAAACAAGGAGCAAACCACCCTCAAATGGCTTGTTTAAATAACCAAGACCCCCGCCCCCACCCCCCAACCCCCACTAATGGCTGTTTAGTCTGAACCCACGTCGCACATCTATGTACTTAATTTTTAGGCCATTCATTCAAGTGGTTTATTCCTCTCACAAGTTTCAACTCAGGCCCTTTTCAAAATGCTATAATTAAAGCTCTTGGGGGAAATCAGATTTTGTTTTGGCCACAGTATATTAAATATATTACTATTTTCCTTTCGGGATGTGTGTGTGAAAAGAAAAAAAAACAAATGACAACCATCAGAGATCGCAAAATTAGCATGTATGTAATTGATGTAAATAATCACTTCCTGGATTTTATATCCCCAGGGGTGTCCTTGTCAATCAGTAAAGTTAGGCAGATTACAGAGCAAGTCATTAAAGGGTTTTACCCCAAACTCTAATAACACACCCGGCCTTCATTTAGTTTATCATTAAGAGGAAAAAAACAACACAAAAAAACTAAAAGCAATTGGCCTTCGTAGGGAATAACGGCCGAGGTCTTGTTAAATCATTTCCACCAGATTATAGCACACTTTATTGAAACTCTGAGTCAGGCTTGAGGCAGGGGAGGGTAGGAAAAGCTAGGAGTAGGAGCTAGCAAGGGAGGCCCCTCCTCCCACTGCGGCTGAAAACGTGCAATTATGCTAATATGTGTGCTGCCCAAGATGAAAGCTGGGATCCGGCAGGCAGCAGCAGCAGCAGCAGCAGCAGCAGCAGCAGCACAAGAGGAATCCGTCTTAAAGGTCCCTGTTACTTCCTCCGGGATAGCAATTAGGTGGTGGTCCCGTTTCTTTTCTGTTCTGTGAGAAAATTTTCATCACACTTCCATGAAAAGCAATATGGGTGAGGGTTGGGGGGGGGTGTATTTTAGCTTACAGAACCAGGGTCCAGTCCATCATTGTGGCGAGTCAGGGCAGAAACTCAGGTAGACATGTCTGGTTCACACTCAAGAACAGAGAGACAAACAGCGCTGTTGCCTGCTTACTTCGGGATGAGCGAACCCTTTCTACGCTTATGCGGTCTAGGGCCCCAAACCAGGGAATGGTACTCCTCACAACGCACTGGGTCTTCCCGTGTCAGTTGACATTTAGGACAAGTCCCCACAGCCATGCCCACAGGTCAACTTGATCAAGACAGCCCCTCATTGAGACACTTTTCCCAGGTGACTCTCAGTTGTGGCAAGACAACAGTTAAAAGTGACCAGCAGGGATGGGGCAGGGCCTGGAGAGATGATGGCTCAGCAGTTAAGAGCACATGTTGCTCTTGCAGAAAGCCCAGGTTCGATTCTCAGCAACTACTTGGTGGCTCATAGTCTCCTGCAACTCCAGGGGACCCAACACCCTCTTCTGACCTCTGTGGGCAGCAGTCACACATGTGGTGCACATACGTACCCGCAAGCAAGACACTCTCGTACATATAAAATGAAAAATAAAGTAAACCTAACAAAAGCAAACCTAACCGGCACAGGCAGGGTCGCTAGCCACTGGTCCCAGTCAATGGCAGTTTAGGTGGCTGGGAGAGTTGTTGGGGCCCGTGACCGTCTGTAGCAGGGGACAGTAAAAACCTTGTGTACTTGGTGGCTTTGTATTGAAGACAAGTTCCCTTTCAGTGTGGGATCTGGCCTGGAGTGTCAGAGTGTTACCCAAGGGTCTCCTCGCTGGGCCCAGGTGCGTTTCCTGGTCATCACTCAGTAGTTAGCAGGGGGCTGGGCAAGACAAAACGAGCTAGGAAACCTTCAGTGGATCAGAGACAAGTCTCAGTGGGGATGGGGAAGAGAGAGTGGGTATCCAGCCCTGCCCACAGAAGGGAAGACATCATGGTGGGGTGGAAGGTATATGGGTGTGTGTGTGGAGGGGGGGTGTTCTTAGAGGAGGTGTCATCCAAGGCTGGCTAGGAGGGTGGTGTAGGAGCCGGCCTCTGACATCACCTCCAGCTCTGGGGCTGGTGGATAGACAGTGGCTCTGACCGATCCCCCCACCCCCACCCCAATCCTGCAACTAATGAGTCATCTGGAGCCCTGGTTTCCTCAGTCTGCCTCCTTGGACATTGGGAGCACCTGCCCCAGGGTATGCACAGGAGAAGAAGTTTGGGGGGAGCCTGTGGTTCTCAACCTGTGGGTCACCTAGCAGACATCCCACCTACCAGATATTTATATTATGATCCATAAAAGTAACAAAATTACAGTTATGAAGTATCCACAAAAATAATTCTATGGTTGGGGGGGGGGTCGCCACAGCATGAGGAACTGATGGTATTAATGGGCTACAGAGTTAGGAAGTATAAGAACCCCTGCTTTAGGGAGGTGTTGAAGGCAGCCCCGGAGGCTTCATGTTGTATTCTTCCCTCGAAAGCTCCTTTTCCACCTGGCTTCCCACCCCCTGGGTGTCCTGCCTGCCACCCCCCCCCCAGGTGGCAGACCTTCCCAATGCTGCCTGAAGGCCCTCTCACCACCCCCCTCCCCTCGGCTGCTTCTTATTACAGTGGCTGTATTTGTGTTTCCATCAGAGGAATGCTAACCAGAAAAAAACCATTATTTCTAAGAAAATAAACTGTGGGCTTGTTGGCCTTTGAGTGCTACTGAAATGGATATCAGCCTTCCCCAAAGGCCTTGAGACAAAGAGCGCCGGGGGCCTGTGTATATGGGCAAGGTCAGGGGTTCCCGGAGGCTGCCCTGACTGGGCCTTCCAGATGGATCCAGGCTGCGACCCTGGGAGGAATGGGTCTGTAGCAGCAGTGGTTGCCTGAGGCTTCCGCTGGCCTCAGCTGGCTCTTAGCAGCTGCCAGAGCTGCTGATCTTACCCCATTCTTCCAGAGTCTCCAAAATGTTTCCTTCACTCAGAGGATGTAGGCCTCCCTTCTTGGTGGAGGGGTATGGAGCTAAGAATGGACCCACGTCCCCATGAGGGTCTCTCAGGCTTCAGCATGATCACGGGGCTCCCTACCCTGGAGGTGACAAATGCTGTTGACCGTCCACAGAACTCAACCACCTGTCCCTTCCCATTGCTGCTCCCACAGGCAGACCTGGGCCTCACTGGGCTCCTGTTGGTTTCTCCCTGAAGCCAGGCTGGCAGCTCCTTGTGGCCGGGGTCCAGGTTGTGGGCAAGAGGCCTGGCACAGGTACAGAAAGAGGGCAGGCAGGTATCCTGATCCCCAGGAAATACCATGGGCGGTTGAGACATGGGCCTGCCCTTGGGCGTCTTCATCCACACCAAGGGTACCAAGTCCAAAGCTAGCCTGCCCGTGTTGGGGTTTGGTTCTTCGGCTCACTTGCCTTGTGAGTCGGGAAGTGGAGATGGTCCTTTCTGCCTGGGCCACAGTGCAGGTTTAGCCAGTTGCCATGAGGGTGATCTCCTTTGTTACTTCTGTTCTTTGGAGGGTGGAAGGTCACACCCTACAGGGATCTAGGAAGGAAGGTGGGGAGCCCCTCCACACAGGTCAGGTCACCTCAGGCTTGTCTGGCTGCCTGGCTGCACTGCTGCAGCAAGGACTGAAAACTGGGCTGGGAGTCCAGGGCGGGTCTCAGCTGCCATCAGCCCAGGCCTGTTGGTAAGCTAAGTGCCAAAGACCTACTCTGTGAACCCTGTTATATCTCTATGCCATCCAGAGAACATAGGCCAGCTCTCGGCCCTTGAGCTGAGACCTTTGCTGTGTCCCTCTGATGATCTGGGGGCCAGGTTTGGAGCCCCTCGAGGGTTTCGAGGTCTGCAGCACACACCCCGTTCCGTCTTGCCAAAGGAAGGACAGAATGGTTGCTACATAGCTCCTGGGATCCAGTTTGTAAGAGGCAGGAAGGAGCACAGGCTGTCTGAGTCCCACTCCCCCTCAGTGCCACCCCCCAGAGGGTGTTTCGTGCGGTCTTGAAGCCAGAACCTGGAGACGAGTCCCAGGAGAGATTACCGCTGAGGGAGAATTGTTACAGTTTGCCCATCCTTTTCCTAGTGGTTTTGTAAGGACACCCTTCTGATCTTCGGAGAACACACCCCACCATGAACCCAGGCTGAGCAGGTGGCGTGGTTCAAACTGAGCGTCCTTGAACCAAATGTAGTAGCACACACCTGAAATGCCAACGCCGGGGAGGTGGAGGCAGACAGAAGTTGGAGGCCAGCCTGGGATGCCCAGTAAGGATGCTTTTTGAAAAACAAAATAGAAAACGCTGTGCACACGAAGTGACCACCCTCATGGTCCCCCTGCATCCAGGCAGAAGCCGATAGAGCCAGCTTGTCCCACAGATACGTGCAACAATAACACTGGGTTTTCTTCAATTAAAAAACAAAATGATTATTGCATGTTTGTCTGAGGCATGCGGGGCGCGTGCCACTGCGTGCTGTGCCGGAGGACTGAGACGCGGTGGAGGCGGCACTCCTCTTTCAGTTTTGTGTGGGTTCTGGGAAATCATGAGCTATCCCACCAGCCCTCTTTCTCTTTGTTTTCAAGACTGCTTTGTTGAGCTGCTGCTCACATACCGCATAGCTGACCCGTGTGAAGTCTGCAAGCCGGTGCCTTTTAGGGAGTCCACAGCTGCTCGCCACAGAACCAGCTTAGAAATGCCATATTTCTCAGCCTCCACCCCAACCCTGAGACCCACAGCCGCCCGTAACCACGGGACACCAGTAGTACACTTTTTGTCTCTGGGCTGAGCCCTTTCAGGATGCACTTTGTGGATGGGATCACCCAGTATGTGCCCTCTTGTGACTGGACGGTGTTAAATTTTGAAGTTAGGCAGCCTGGCTCAGTTCCTGGCTCCACGTATAGTTTCCCATCAATGGATACTTGGCATAAAGTTAAGATGTTGGCACCCACCTCTTGGAGCTGTCCTGAGGGCAGGGCCTGCAGTACTGCCCAGTGCTACCCCACACGTCACAGGGCCAGTCAGCGGAAGCAACAGCCCAGTCCCTGTTCATTCATTCAGCTCACAGCCACCGACCGCTAATTGCACACAGTCGGCTCAAGCTGAACATGACACAAGTCCCCGTAGACTGGCAGCTCCCAGTGTCACAGTGATGTTGGTGTCTATAGGTTTGGAGGAGCTGGGGGAGCAGAAGGAGGGAGATAGGCTAAGCTTCAGAGGGGGCAAGACACCAAATCCCAAGCCAGGGTGATTAGGAGCCTGGACTGGGGAAGGTGCTCCAGGCATGGAAAACTGCGAAGTGTACTTAATGATGGCCGGAAGGCACTCGGTGCACAGGAGAGGTCACAGGAGAGCTGCAACCCCATGGTTATCTCAGATCTCAGAGCAGGCTAAGGAGACCCTCACTGCCTCTGGCTGAGCTGTGGACCTTGTCTGCAGTTAGGAATGAGGACGTATATAGACTGGTGTTGGTTTTGCGTGACCTTTGACCTCTCCCATAATTAACTGCTGGGCCCACTTCTGGCATTGTCTCAATAGAAGGGAAACCTGATCGATGGATGCCAGGGCTCCTCAGAGAGCTGGTCTCATTACTCAGTCATTACAGACCTGAGCTTAACCCTGCACCACCGGAGACAGGGGACTTAATCCTTCCTGTGAGGCAGAGAGAAACTACCTTCCCGAGAGCATAATTAGCCAACAAACAGGATTAAGATTTATTCATCAATAAGGACTCAACTTCCTAAGCCATACATCTCTCCCAGAATGGACGTCTATCTAAAGAGTGCACAGTTTTCCTAAAGCCACAGACAAAGGGGGGACAAGCTAGCGCCCAGTCAGGGACCAGGGCTTTGTTATCAATGGGGTTTCCCATCCGGGAGGAATGTCTACAAAAATGCCAATCAGGGGGAGGTGGGACTTGTCAGTAATGGCTCCTGAGAGTGTGGTTACTTTCAAAACCTTCCTTTTGAGGTTTTCCTGTCAGCTTTGATTTAAAAAGAAAAGAGGAAAAAATATATCCTAAAACACTATTAAAATACAATGAGAAAACTCTCTGATTCATTGGGAAAGAATCTTCTAGAGCCTAGACACCACAGAATGAGAATCAATTTTGAATTAAATGTGAAAAAAAAAAAGTCCATCCTCTTTGGGATCCATCCCAGTCGCTGGTGCAAGGCTGTCATTGTGGGATGGTGTGTGAGCTACCATTTTAATATAGGAAAAAAAGGACCATGTGACCTTTGAAAAAGCCCATAATGCACGGTTCCTGTGTTGTTTGTTCTGCTCCATTGGATGCTGAAAACTATCCTCTACTGAAATCTAAGTTTTCACTAAAAGAAGGAGGGCAAGATGGCTCACAGAGTGAGAGTAATTGCTGTCAAGCCCAATGACCTAAGTTCAATTCCCGAGGCCCCACATAGTGGAAGGAAGACATAAACTCCTTCAAGTTGCCCTCTGACTCTCATGTGTACACACACACAGACACACACCAAATGTAATTGAAAATTTTATCACACAAAAAAAAGAAATTAATTTATTAATAAAAATTTAATCACTAAAATGTTTTAATTAATAAAAAGCCTAAGCAGAAGGAAGAACAGGGTAGATAGTGAGCTGACGGACCTCACTCCTTCGGTGGGAGTTCTCCTCTACCCTCCCATCACCACCCTGCAGTCCCAAGTCAGGGTTTGCTGGAGATAGAATGCTCATGCTTTTCTCTCAGTGACCTTCGTCTTAATGACTTTTTGGAACAAGAAGACGACGTGTTCTTCCCACCCTCATGTACCCTGAAGATGTGGTTCTAACAGGAGGAGGAGGAAAAAGAGGAGGAGAAGGAGGAGGAGGAGGAGGAAGAAGACAAGGAGGAGAGGGTGGACTTGGATGCAGCCACTGCCTGAGGATCTGGAGGGGAGGGCCTGAAGCCTCTCCTCATTAAGGTGGGACCCGCGCCCACTTCCCAGGTGACAGTGCCATGCAGCTCCGTCTCTGCCATCCCAGGCTGGCATTCCTCGACATGCTTGTATTCCTAGGGTAGCTGCTTCCTACTGAAAATCCTCGAAAGAGGCCAGGGAATGGCTCCGTTGGTGCAAGCCTGGGGACCTGAGTTTGATTCCCCAGCAACCATAAAAGCCAATCAGAGTGATGTGTGCCTGGAATCGCAGCACTGGAGAGATGAAGACTCGGGGTTCACTCAGCTGAATCAGTGAGCTCCAGGTTCTGTGAGACCCTGTCTCAGAGAATAAGGTGGAGAGGGCACTTGTCACACAAGCCTGATGATCGAGTTCAGATCTCTGGACACACAAAAAGCTGGCCACTCTAGTGAGCATCTGTAATCCCAAACTCCGTAGATTGGTATTGACTATGGCTTCTCTATGGAGAATCAATGAGAGGAAGGCTCTAGAAATCACTTCATTGACTGTTCAACAGTTGCTTTATTGCAACTTCTACTCTGGTTCGGAAACTACTTATCATCCTGGTAGTGAAGGTGTTCCTCTTAGTCATTAGACACAGACAACAGGCATAGATTACAATTAGGCCAGGCCCATTGAGGTCAGTCCCCCAATCAGGAGAAGGAATGTCCCCCTATTTGGGGACCAATGGATGGTTACATCTTACCACCACTGAACAGCTAGTTTAGTTGCATGCTGTAGACGTGGTAGATTGTGTTTCTTTCTCTGTGGGCATCTTGGAAGCTCCCCTTTTGTGACTGGGCCGGAATTACCTGCGGTATCACTAAACAGTGCCACCTGCCCATCTCATTTGTTTTTCTCTGTCTTAAAAACCTTTATTTCTGAAAAACATATTGTATTTATTTATTCTTAAGCTGTTTGAAGGAAGTAGGTGATTGAGGAGAGAGAAGATTGGGTGGAGAGATGGCTGCATGTTTGTAAGTTGAACATAAGGGTGAATGAGTAGGCGGTGTGTGTATGTGTGTTTGTGCATGTGTGAGTGTGCGAGTGTGTGTACAAATGTGTGTGAGTGTGTATTGTGTGTGCGTGCTTGTATGAGTGTGTGTATGTGTGTGTGCATGTGTGAGAGCGTGTGTGCATGTGAAAATGTATGTGCGAGTATGTGTGTGCATGTGTGTGTGAGTGTGGAAATGTGTGTGAGTATGTGTATGAGCATGTGTGTGTGTGCATGTGTGTGAGTGTGTGTCTGTGTGTGTGCGTGTGCGTGTGTGTCTGTGTGTCTCTGTGTGTGTGTGTGTGTGTGTGTGTGTGTGTTGGAGGGCGAGTGTTTGCATACATGAATCTATGGATGGGTGGTTAAGAATGTGGATGGACATATGAGTGAACAGATGTATGGATGCATTTTTTTTTTTTTGGTTTTTTGGATTTGGTTTTTTTTGAGACAGGGTTTCTCTGTGTAGCCCTGGCTGTCCTGGAACTCACTCTGTAAACCAGGCTGGCCTCGAACTCAGAGATCCGCCTGCCTCTGCCTCCCAGAGTGCTGGGATTACAGGTGTGTGCCACTACCGCCCGGCATGGATGCATTTTTTAATTAATGGGAGGACAGTGTACAACCAAATATATAGATGGATATATGAATGAATGGATATGAATTCAAATATGAATTAATGTTTTCCTGGGTAAATGGATAGGTTTGTAGATGACTAGTTAATGGAAAGATAATCCACCAACTCACTTATTAAGGTGAATATGTGAGTAGATAAATGGGCAAGGTGCTGGGTGAGAATTTGGGTAGCTATGCCATAGAGTATATAGACACATGGATAACAGGAAGAAGGTGGGTTTTGACTGAATGACTGTGTGGCTGGCTGGCTAGTGACTGCACAGAGCTTGCAGGGGGCATGCCGGGTCACTCAGTGAGAGGTGATGCCCATGCTGGCAGACAGTGGAAGGAAGCCTATTACCATGTTAAAGAAAAGGCACATTTAGGATAAAAACAAAAAAGCCAGATGGACCATGCCTGTGACTCCAGCACTTATAATTGGATCCTTGGAGCTGACTGGGGATCCAGCTTGGCGGCCCAATCAGTGAGCGCTGAATTCAGTGAGAGACACTGTCTGAAAAAATAAGATGAGAGCAATAGAGAAAGACAGCTACTGATGACCTCTGACCTCTAAATTCTCATTCACACACATGGGCACACTCGCAGAGACACACACATGAAACACACACACACAAAGGAAAAAGAGAAAAGCCATTCTTGTTAGCCATCTGATGTGGAAGGAAAACAATATTGTCTGTCACGGGGAATCCCAGAGCTGTGCAGCTTAGTGAGTTAAAGCGGGATGTATTGCCTTAGGGATGTAGATTGAAGCCTAGAAGACATGTTTAGAATGATGTATGCAGGACTCTGAGCAGCCAGGACTGCATGCAGAGTCTAAAAGCAATGGGTAGCCCTCAGTAGTGAGAACACTCTTTCCATAAACCTGAAGTCTTGCATCTTGCTTTAATGTTATTTAAATGACTAGACGTATTTAATGTCAGGGTTAAAGATGGTTCAGACATGCTGTGACTCGGTCCTCTTCCCCAGATAAGACAGGTTGTCACTGCGAGCAGGGGCAGAGGGTCCATCGGAGAGCTTTGTGGACCCCGCCTTGTTCCTTCCTCCTCTGGCTGGCTGGGTAGTGGGGTGGGCTGCTGCCTCTGATCTTTTCACAGGTCACTGGTTCTGCTCTGTGGGGTGTCTGTGCTGTGCTTTCCCTCTTCCTAGGAGAAGCAGAAGCGAGTGAGCCCCTGGATTTCCAGGCTAGCATTCCTATACTATAGCAAGCATCAAATGTGCCACGGATCCTCTGTACACCAGACAGGGGAGTGGGGGTCTCCGAGATTTCTCTGCCCCGCTCCAGGCTTGGGGTCAGGCTCCTCCCACCCTCCACCAGAACTTCAATTCAAGCTTCCACTCCTGGCAGATAGGGGAGGAAATGCTTCTTCTGTCTGGGAAATGCTTCTTCTGTCTTGGAAACGTTTCTTCTGTGTCTTGAGAATCAACTTTCGGTTCAGCTATGACATGTTCCCTCTGAACCAAGGTCATCCTAGAGTCCATGAAGGCTGGTCTCAGTGTAACTAGAAGGCATTGAGGGAGTATTTGAGTGGTGTGACGGTGGCTGGTAGGGAAGCCACAGCCATGTTTCACCTCTTGGACTGTCACTTGCATACCTTCTAGATGTGTGGCCTTTGGCAAGGTTTTATCTTCCCTGTGCCTTCTTGCCTGCGCAAGTGGCCTGAGGCTGAGTCCCTGTCTCAGTTAGGGTTACCATGGCTACCATGAAACACCATCACCAAAAACAAGGTGGTGGGGGGAACCGCTTCCACATTTGTCGTCCATCACTAAAGGAAGCCAAGACAGGATCTCAAACGGGGTGGGAACCTGGAGGCAGGAGCTGATGCAGAGGCCAAGGAGAGTGCTGCTTAGTGGTTTGCTTCCCCTGGCTTGCTCAGTCTGCTTTCTCATAGCACCCAGGACCACCAGCCCAAGGATGGTCTCACCCACAATGGCCTTAGTGATCTACAGGCTTGCATACAGTCTGGTCTTATGGAGGCGTTTCCTTAATTGAGATTCCCTCCTCTCAGATGACTTGAGCTTGTGCCAAGCTGACAGAAGTCTAGTCAGCACAGTCCCTGTAAGGACTTCAGAGATAACAGCGTGTAGCCCGGCCAACCACTTGGGCTTCGAAGCAGCTCATTGAATGCTAACTAGACGTGTTCTTATTCCTCTTTCTGGAACCCCAGAACTTATAGTCCTTTGACCCCTGCTGGGAAATGTTGGAAAAGGACTTAAAACAGCAAAAAGAATGACCTTTACTAAAGCTATTGACCATTGTTTATGAGACAGAAGTCTTTGTTATAACAAGGAAGCTAGAACAGCTGAAGGCCAGGCCTCGGGCCATAGGGAGGGCAGCTACTGGGGTAAGGGGGGTAGTGGACATTCTTTCATTCCAGAGATGACACTTCTTGGTGATGTGCAGAGTTTATTTTACTTAGTCTCTCTGCTTCACAAGAGCTAGTTCTCACGGATGTAAAAGCCCCCCATATGTTGGTAGTGTTGACAGTCTTTAGAAGGAGCCAGAACCAGGCTTAACCTGGCAGAAACTGGAAGCCCCACCCTCAACACACACACACACACACCAACACAATGTGACTCTTCTGGAAATTTGTTGCTGCTGAGCCAGGAGTGTTTTCAAATAGCTCTTCAGTCCTGCCAAGTGTACTTTAGTGACTAGCTGTTGAGTTATTCCCTGTTCTTAATTTCATTTCTGATGTTGTGATTTAAAAAAAAAAAAAAGTGCTATGACAAAAAAAAAAAAAAAAAACAACTTAAGGGAAAAGGGGTGTGGCTCTTGATTACAGCTCCAGGGTATAGTCCGCCATGGTGGGGAAGTGAGGCAGGAACTTCAAGCCACTAGTCAGTTCACCCACAGACAAGGGCAGAGAGAAATGAGTGCATGGTGCTTGCTTGCTTGTGCACTACATGATCTCTCCACTCTTGTCAGCTCAGAACCTCCTGCCTAGGGAATGATGCCGCCCAAAGTGGGCTGCGTCTTCCCATATCAATCCTTAAGACAGCGCCCCACGGACATGCCCACAAGTGAGCCCAATGCAGACAATCCCTCCTTGAGACCCTTCCCAGGTGATTCCAGGTCATGTCAAGTTGACAATTAAAGCTGTCACATCCCTCACTTCCAGAAGATCCTGCTATACCACTCCTGGGCATATACCCAGAGGATTCCCCACCATGTAATAAGGATACATGCTCTACTATGTTCATAGCAGCCCTATTTATAATTGCCAGATGCTGGAAAGAACCCAGGTATCCCTCAACAGAAGAGTGGATGCAAAAAATGTGGTATATCTACACAATGGAGTACTATTCAACCATTAGAAACAATGAATTCATGAAATTCTTAGGCAAATGGATGGAGCTGGAGAACATCATACTAAGTGAGGTAACCCAGACTCAAAAGATGAATCATGGTATGCACTCACTAATAAGTGGATACTAACCTAGAAACCTGGAATACCCAAAATATAATCTACACATCAAATGAGGTACAAGAAGAAAGGAAGAGTGGCCCCTTGTTCTGGAAAGACTCAGTGAAGCAGTATTCAGCAAAACTAGAACGGGGAAGTGGGAAGGGGTGGGTGAGAGGACAGGGGGAGAGAAGGGGGCTTACAGGACTTTCGGGGAGTGGGGGGGCTAGGAAAGGGGAAATCATTTGAAATGTAAATAAAAAATATATCGAATAAAAAAAATGAAAAAAAAAAAAAGCTGTCACATCCCCTGAGTCTTATCCTAGTGGCTTGCTGTGCGGAGAGAAGGAACCGAAGCTCTTATTCTGATACTTCTCCTGTCTCTACGCTTGCAGACATCGATGAGTGTGAGAACGACTACTACAATGGAGGCTGTGTCCATGACTGCATCAACATCCCCGGGAACTACAGGTGCACCTGCTTCGATGGCTTCATGCTGGCCCATGATGGACACAACTGCCTGGGTGAGTGGTGAGGCTGAGCCTTCCCCTCTGGGCACAGCCTTCTTATTTCTCAGTTCTACCGTGTGGAGACGGGGGCTGTGCGAGGATACAGCTTCCTCTGGCTCCCTGTAGTAGTTCGTCAAGTCGCCCTAACAAAATACCACAGACCATGCAGTTTGCACAGCAGAAGCTTTCTCCCTTGTTGTTCTGGAGGTCAGGCACGGATGGCTGCCTTCTTGTGCTTGTCAGCCCATGCACATTGTGCGGGGATGCATCTGGTAGTGTCTGTCAGAGTCCCAATTTAATCCTCTTTTAAGGACACCTGGACCAGAGATGTGGCTCAGTTTGGGATGTTAGTTACTTTTCTGGTTTTGTGATAAAAACAGCATGACTAAGGCGACTTAAGAAAGAGTTTATTTTAGCCCCAGAGAGAATAAAAGCACCTCATAGTGAGGAGGCAGCAGCCAGGGAGGCAGGAGCAGGAAGCTTGTCAGAGATCCGCAGCATCAGTGGCACACACAAAACAGACAGAAGAAACCGTAAGTGGGGCCAGGCTATAAGCTCTCAAAGTCGGCTGCTGGTGGCCTAGTTCCTGCAGCAAGGCTGCACCTCCCATATGTAACCGCCCAAACAGCACCACCAACTGGAAGCCAGGTGTTCAAATACATGAGCCTACGGGGACATTTCTTTTCTCTTTTTCTGTTTTCTTTTTGTTCCAAGACATGGTTTCTCTGAGTAGCCTTGGTGGTCCTGGAACTCACTCTGTAGGCCAGGCTGCCCTCAAACTCAGAGATCTGCCACCTGCTTCTGTCTCCTGAGTGCTGGGATTAAAGGTCTGTGCCACCACCACCCAGTTTGGGGACGTTTCTTATTCAAATCACTACTGTACAGAAAGCCACTTGCCACCAAGCCTGATGACCAAAATTCAGTCCTCAGGATTCATGTGGTGGAAGGAGAGAGCTGGCTCTGGCAAGTTGCTCTCCGACTACTACATGTTTGCCATGGCACACACATACATACGTGTGCACACCTACAGAAATAAACACATGCACACATATATGTACACACACAGACACATACATGCACACACATATACAGACACACACAAATTACTTAATTTTAAAAATGAAGGACACCTGTCATATTGGAATAAGTCCACCCCAACAGTTCTAGTTTTTACCTCTCTAAATCTCTGTCTCCAAATATAGTCACTATTTCAGGGTAATAGTGTTTGGAGTCTTTTTAAGGAAATGCAGTTCAGTCCATAGTCCTGTATACCTCCCACTGTTCGAATCTATCGTAAGCCAATTATACAAAGTTTATATGCGTAATTATTTTGGGGTGAATAAAGTTGCGAAAATGTAGAAGAATGGGGCAGCTGCTGCTGGCAAGCCTGCCGTGGTCCTCCGTCCACCTCTGTGTGTTTTGCTGTCCTGTGGTCAGATGGCAGCATGATCTGGTCCCTTTAGCATCAGGCACACTTTGGCATTTTTATGTGGCCTCTGTTTCCAGCTGGACACTCTACTACCAGTCCAAGAAACAAAACAAAACAAAACAAAAAAACCTGCTAACATCCTGAAAGAGCTTCTTGAGTTTACCATGACAAAGGGCTGAGCTGGGTGGCTTACACAAGAGAGGTCAAGTCTCACATACCTCTAAATGTTAAGAATCCAAAATTGAGGCAGGGCTGTTTCCATCTGAGGACTGTGGGTAAAGTTCTTCCCAAGGGCCTTTCTCCTGGCCTCTGGTCACTCAAGAATTCTTAGGCTTGTAGACAGTATTTCCTCACATCCTCACATTGTCTTAGCTCCACAGACATCCTCAGGGTCCAGATTCCCTTCTTCATTAGGATGTCAGTTATACTGGATGAGGGCTAGCCATGGCTACCTCTCCTCATTCCAATGATCATCTGACGTTCTGGTTAAAATTGCCGTCTTGGCTGGGTTCAGATTCACTGTGGGAACACTTCTGAGTGTGTCTGTGAGAGATGTTCTAGATTAGGTTCGTTGAGGGGCCGTAATAAATTTAGGGGTCACTATTCCATGAGCTGGGGTCCCAGAGTGCATGAAAAGGAGACAGGAGACTGAGCAGAGGCTTTTGTCTCTGTGTCCTGGCGGTGGACAAAACATGGCAGGCTGCTTCCTCAAACCCCTGCTGCCGTGACCTCCTGACAATGTCCTCTCCTAAGCTGCTTTAGATCATAGAAATCAGAAAAGAAAAGTAGCTAGCACAGAAGACAGCCAAACTTAAGTGATACAACAATGAAGACTGTTATTCCTCTGGAAGCCACGCTCACTGTTCTGGGGCTAAGGCCTCAGAATCTTTTGAGGAGGGGACATGGAGGTGGTTCATAGTCTGTAACCCAAGGGACAGCTACTAGTGAACCGCACATGGCTCTCGGAACAGACCCACCTGTCCCCAGCCGCAGAAGCATAGCTGTTGGCTCAGGAGGGCATGCTGTATGATTGACAGGTGCATGGCTGTGAACAGGTCATAGGCCTGTCAGGCTCTCTGTCCCCTGTCTGTGGAAGAAAGCTGTCATGGCTGCTAGGATTGCTGTGGTCTCTGAGATGCGTCTTCGCCGGGTCAGTGTGCCACTATGTCGCCAGGCTGAGTGAAATGATGGTCTAACGCCGAAGGGCCTGGACTGACGACAGATGTAATGGTCAGTCAGCCGGCATTATTTCACTCCCGTGGCCCTGCCGTCTTTCTGCATTTGCCATCGGAATCCAGAGTGAGTCTGGGCAGAAAACATTTTCTTCTCTGTTTCCCTACGTGATCCTTTAGAACCCTTGCCACAAACAGAGCTGAAGGGCTGAAAGGTCGCTGGGATTTGCTGGCCTTGCACGCAGGAATTTCTAAAAGGGCCAAGCAGACCCTCGTGGTGCCAGCTGGCTTGTCAGTTCCCCGACCACTTGGGCCTCTCCTTCCTAGTGGCGTGTCAAGCTGAGAGCTCCTGTCTGGTTTTGTTTAACGCGTGTTGGGGCTCAAATGAGCTCATTATGGGAAACAGATCTGTGAACATGTAATTATACCCCAAAGAAGTGCCAAAACAGAGGTCTGGACAAGAGTTAGTAAAGACCAGAAGGGCCTGTGAAAAGCTACCCCTGGCTGGGGTGAGGCTGGGGGCGGTGGAAGCAGGATTGCTAGGGCTTCAAAGAGGATGCTCTCAGCGGGCTCTCAGAGGGGGAAGAAGTTGGTAGGTCTGGGCGCAGCATGTGTAAGGCTGCAGGCAGCTCCTTGAGGCTTGGGCTCAGAGACTGCAGAGTCAAGCAGGGCCTTTGACCAGAGACCACACAGCTTTCACGGTGCCACCTCCGGGTGAAAGGTCACTTATTCCTCACCTGGTATGTGTACCATTTCCCACACTGGTTCCCCAGCTGTCTGCGACAAATACGGTTCAGTAATAGAATAGTTAGCGAAGGCACAGCTCACCACTGTCTCCGGGGTGGGAGATAGGGGACATCCTGTTAGAAGCAAGCAGCGTCACTATGGCCCAGAGGACAGCCCTGGATGCTGTTGGTTTGACCCTAAAATCCTGGCTCTCCAGTTCTGAGCTGTTTAATCTTCAGTCAGTATCTTTGCTTCTCTGTGCCTCAGTTTCCTACCTACGACGAGGAATGTGTCATCCCTGTCTCGTAGGGCTTGGGTGAGAGTTCTGTGAAATTAAAGATGTAGAGAGCAGAGCATCTGACACGAGAAATGTCACGGCATGGGTCAGACGCTCAGCCACCCGTGGAGATGTATTCTAACAATACCTCCCGGGGCCAGAGCCCACAGTCTGTGCTCCCTGGACTCCCTGGCTGGGCTCTGTGTTCTTTTCTGTGAAGGGCCACCCTTACCCCTGCTAGGGCAGACACTCCCCCCCAACCCCCTACCCTCCACCCCACCAGCCTTCAGCCTGATGGCCACGTCTGTACGGGTCTTTGTTTCAACCACACTGTTTTCCCTCTGAATTCTCTTTACACCGCTGGGTATGAAAGACCTAGGAAGGCGCCCTCTGCCCCCTCCCACTCTGAGCACGAATCCTGGGCAGCCGAGGGCAGACCTTTCCTACAGGCTTCTTTTGTTTGGTCTGTTTCCTTCTCAAGAGAAAACTCCAACTCAGAGGAGTCAGGGCCTTGGTTGCAGCCGGCTCCAGCCTAGACCAACCGTGTGACCCCCAGGCTGCTTGGCTAAACTTTTAGAGCCGCAGCCTTCCATCCTTGAAGCACATTAAGGATAGATGCCTGGGAGTTGGGGAGGTGGCTCAGCTGGTAAAGTGCTTTCTTTGTAAGCACAGGGACCTTGAGTTTGATCCCCAGACCCTACACTATAAATCTAGACAGAGGGGTACTCTCTTGTCCTCCTGGGAGACAAAGATGGGAAGATCCCTGGGGTCACTGGCCACCCAGCCAATACTTGGGGAGTTCCAGGCTAGTGCCTGAGAAGTGACTTTCAGCCTTCACATGCACGCACACGCACACATACACACGCACACATGCACGCACGCACACAAATGCACTCATGCGCACTCAAGGAACAGGGAGGGCGCTGATGTCTGTGATACGGTGAGGACTGAGCCAAACTATAATTAAGGCAAGAGCAGGGTTGGGCCACGGAAGAGTCCAGTGCAGACTCTGATGCCCCCACTCTTTGTGAATCTTAGAGCCGGGGGCCAACTCCCAGGCTCTTCCTGCCTTGGTTGTCACAGCTATGAGATGGTCTATGACACCAGCCGCACAGAAGTGGTGGGCTGACTAAATCTGGAGGCGGCCTGGGGCTGGACATCACCATCATGTCCTGGCCAGGTTTTCAAGTTGGGAGCCCACCTCCGACCCAGGGGCACGTTTGATTTCTCCCCGATGTAGCCTTGTGATGTTGCCATCACAGAAAAAAATTGTCAGCAGTTCAAATCAGGGGATGGCACAGAAGCGTCAGTATTTGTAGCCAGGAATTTTGGTGTGTACCTATGATCCTAGCGCCTGAGGAGTGCGAAGGCAGGAGGGTCTGGTGTTCATAAGGCCAGCCTGTGCTGTGTGACGCTGTCTCAGAAAAAAGAAAAAGACGCTTTCTTCCCACTGTTGGACTGTTGCCCTGCTCCCCTAATATTTGCGAGACTCAGGCAGGATCCCAAGGAAGGCCTGCTTCCAATACAACCATAATCCCTCCGTGATGGCGAAGCTTTCCCGACTTTGACACAAGTGCCCTCCTAGTGACCCGTAGGCTGGATATGGCTTCTGAGTTCGAGGACTCCTTGCACTTTTGCAAGCATTGCAGAGACTGCTCCCCCCCCATACTTTCTGTCCCTCCTGCATCTGACCCCTGAGCATGAGGACCCCTAACCTGTTGGGGTACAGGCCTGTGCCCCAAAGCAGCTGCCCTATTGCTGTAGCTCAGACACAAGCATCATATGTCCCTCTGAGAATCAAAAGGCCAGAGCCATTTAGACAGGACGCGTTAGTGTTTCAATCACCCAGGGAATGGCTGGGTGGGTGATTACATGTTCCAAGTAACCATGTGTCCCTCGTGGACTCAGTCTTCCAGAAGGAGGCTGGCAACCATAAGGGAGTTAGAAGAGGAGCCCTAAAAAAAATGCGATGTCCAGGGTGGGGCACCCCCTTGCCTACACCTCAGTGTGGCACTTGAGGGGGTTGTCTCCAGCTGTCCCCCCTGGAGAGCGTGTGAAGTCCTCACACACTCTATTAGTCACTCATTGAACGTCCTGCTGTCTGCCAAAGCTTCCAGCAGAGTTTTTATACCCTGAGGGTTGCTGGGCGGCTGTGAAGGGTTAGCTGAGTTGCAGGAGGGAGGGTCCCCTGTCCACGCTGTAGACTGTGGATCTGACACCTCTGCTCAGACACCAAGCCACAGCCCATCCCACTGTGGGAAGAGCCATGCCCGGATGTTGTTTTGACTGTAGAAGTCTGGATAGAGAGCATTGTTCCAGTTGCAGAATCTGTTGAATTCCTTGGGAAGGTGGCAGGGGCAAAGCCCTGAGCATCTTACAGAGCAATAGGAGGACTACAAAGCACCCAGAGTCAGCCAGAAGGGAGGTTGAGGGCTGCGGGGGCACTTTCCTGTCTTGAGCGGCCACAGTTTCCGTAACTGTGGAGCAGGCGAGCCTGTTTTCTGTGGAGATGGCTTGTCTGTGACCAGGGCCCTGGAGAGGAGCCAAGTCTGTGCTCTGGAGAGTGAAGCCCTCTCTCTATTTGACATCTTTATTGAGGAATTTCTCAAATATAACAGAAAATGACACCAGAGGGACTAGAAACCGGGATGGGATCTCACTCAGCCCGGAATGGCTGCCTTTAGCCGTGTAATTACTTGAAATAGCAGTTCAGTTTCAAAAATATTATTCCAAACTCAGTGCGATCGGCCAGCTGAGCAATATTTAGGCTAATAGAATAGGATTTTTTTTCATCTTAAATTAGAACCAGCAGCGGGTCATTTTTTTCCCACCTCCACAAAGCAAGGCTCTCTTTCTCTGAAAGCCATCAGTTCGCTTAGCCAGATGTCTTCATCCTTCGCCTTTACTTGACTTACTGAAAAATGTGTTTCTCAAGTTGCTCACAGCTGGAATTTTGGACCTGCCCCCAGCACTTTGATCCCCGTCAAAGAGAAGTTATTTGTAGTCGCATCCAGCAGACAAGCTGATTGATTAACCAGATGGCTCTGTATCAGCGAACATGTATTGAGCGCCTACTGTGTGCCGCGCCCTGTATTCAGAGGCAGTTCTACCTAGGCAAGATAAGGGGTGCATTTCTGTACTGTGAGGCTGCCCCATGTTGAGTTTGTGTTCTTTCCCTGCTCCCCCACAACATCCACCGGCAGACACCATTAACAGCCTTGCCCTAGAATCTAGGACCGAGGTGGATAGAAGCCACTAGTACCGACCCTTACAAATGAGGTAACCTTGACTCGGGGAAATGAGCACAGGGCCGATAGGAAGCACAGCTAGGACCAGACTCTTCTGTCACTTCAAGACTTGAGCTTGCGCCTGCTGAGAACCCCTGCCCCTGCCCTACAGCACCAGGAAAGCCCCAGCTCCGGGAAGGAGACCAGGTTTACAGAGGGTTCCTGCTATTCTGTCTCAGGCATGCAGCAGTCCTGGGGCCACCAAGTCTGTCCTGAGGTCCCAGTACCTACCAGATCAGTTGGGTAGTGGTGTCCCAAAGGGCAAGAGGGCACCTCCTCCCGGCGCTGAGGGAAGTGTTTGATTCCCTTGCTCATGCATCTCCTACTCTGTGTGACAGTATAGCAGCCCTGTTCTCCCAAAGCCCTAATGCTTCCCCAGGGCACCCAGCTCAAAAGGAACTCAGCACAGGCCCCTGCCCCTCTCACACCCCACCTTCGCTCACTGTTCCGTGCCTCCAGACCTCGTTCATGTCTCTGCTCTTGACAAGCTGCCTATAAAGGGTTGTGGAATGAATGAACGAAAGGATTTGCCACCTGGACAGTCCTCGCTCAGCTGAGTTCCACGCTGCGCACGCAGGTGCCAGGGGTAGAGACGAGTTGAATGGAAACCCTCCGGGGCCCCGGGTTAACAAGGACAGAGGTGTGCACACACAGCAGAGGAAATGCTGTTTAACTTGCTGCCCAGCGTTCAAGCATTCGTGTAGGCACCAAAGCAGTCCTGCTTTCCTACTGTGTGCCCACTGATGGCACAAGCAATAAGGAAAATCAATAATGGGCTCGCCCTTCCAGATTCACATAGTAGGAACACAGATGGCAACATATCAACATGCAGCCCAGCAAAGGAGCTCAGTCAGGTCAAATCCACCCAAACCAATAATGATAAACAGAAAGTGCCCTAAGCTAAGGGGGGGGGGATCCATCAGATAGCCAGGGTGTGGGGATGGGGTGACTGTGCCAGATCAATGGGTTCTGATCACATTGCTGCATGAAAATCACACCGCATCAAGTGGTGTGAAATACCATCATTCTCTGCCCATGGGCTCCATGGGTCAAGAACCAAACCAGAAAAATCCAGTCTCTGCTCCAAGGTATCTGGAGACTCAACTGGAAGGCATGAAATGGGAGATGACCGACCTGATGGCCAGGAGCTAGAACCATCTGGAAGCTTCCTGGCTCATGTCCAGTGGTGGTTGATGGATGGTGGCCAGAAGGTATTCAGGCAGCCTTGCTGTTTGGGCTTCCATTGCTGCCAGGGTGAGCATCCCTGCAGGGCGGCTCCGTCCCTGCAGGACAAGGCCAAGTGCGGGAGCTCCCCTCTAAACTCATGGTGAAGGTGGTTTTAATGGTTTCCTCTAATTTAAGGGGAGCAAATGTGAGAGAGGACATCAAAGAGGAGGAGGAGGAAGTACCTTGTAGAGATCTGGAGACCTCTGAGCTGGCAGAAGGGAGACGAGTTTGGTGAGTCTGAGGACACGCCACTGTGTTTAGAGAAAGATAGTGAGAAGAGGAAAGAAGATGGATCCAGGAGCCAGGCACAGATCGATAAAGGGGTGTGTCCTAGTTTGGGTTTTAGTGATGTGGAGAGACACCATCGCTATGGCAACTCTTATAAAGGAAAATATTTAATTGGGGATGTCTTACAGTTCAGAGGTTCAGTCCATTATCATCATGGTGGGAAGCTTGGCCGCATCCAGGCAGAGACAGTGCTGGAGAAGGAGCTGAGAGTTCTACGTCTTGAACTTCAGGCAGCAGCAGGGAGAGACTGTGAGCCACACTGGGCAGAGCTTGAGCCTATGAGACCTCAAAGCCCTTGCCCACAGTGACACACTTCCTCCAACAAGGTCACACCTACCTCAACAAGGCCACACCTACTCCAACAAGGCCACACCTACTCCAACAAGCCACAGCTCCTAATAGTGCCACTCCTTATGGGCCATGTATGGGGGGCATTCCTATTCAAACCACCACAGGTGGATTTTATTCCAGGTAACTGGGAGGCTGGGGGACATTTTGACCAGAGACTAACATGTTTTGATTGACATTTTAATAAAAACCCTTCCTGTTTCCAAGTAGACTGTTATAGGGATGGGGGCAGGGTGCTTCAGAAGGGAGGCCCCTATAATGGCCTGGCTGAATCCGGGTGACTCAGTGTAGGGTAACAGCAGTGAAGGTGGTGGCCAAACTCAAAATACATTTTGCAACAGGAAGTCCTGATGGATTCAAATTAAGAGGCCAGAGAGAACAAGGACCAAAGCCAACTGTTGGGGTTTGACCTTCTGTGTTTGCATGGTTCTGCCTTGTGACTTAGGCGAAGACGCCTTGGAAGAGGAGGGGACAGATGGATGTTTGGGGTAGAATGGAATGCAGGACTCAAGCTTGGTTGAATTCTCTTGGAGATAACCAGTCTTCCACGTAGAAACAACATACACGGTCAGATGTCTTTGGAGTCCGACCTGAGGAACGCGAGGCATCAGCTTCTAGATGGCTATGAACACCAGAGACATCAATAACAGTTTATCTCATAAAGATCTCATGTGCACTGCCCTGTGCAGCCCCCTTGGATGGGAATCCAGTATGAATGGCCTGTCCTTAGTAATCACCAACACTCATCCTGCCTGAGTCCCTCACTATGTGATCGTGGTCAAGTAACCTAGCATCTCTGGACTTTTACTATAAGGTGGGATCAGTGAGCATGTTTATTCTTGAGACCAAAGGAGACAGGCTTTGTAGCGCGCTCAGTGTGATACCCCACCACCACCGCCACCTACCAAAGGCTCCATGAACCTCAATGTTCTACTTACCACTGCCCTACTGTGCAAAGCCAGGGAACTTTTTAAAAGACACTAGTGTAGCTTGAGCTGGTGACGGAGCAGTGGGCAAGCCTGGACTGTGGATTGTGTGTGAGACTTACAGCAGACACCTGAGCCCCACGTCCAACAAGGTGCTCCCGCCAGATAACCGATGCCAGTCAGACGGCCACATCTCAAGGGGATGTGGAGGGTCACGTGACATCAGGGCTTCTCATTTTGTCACCTGGTCATATCCTCTTACTTCTTGGTCTTGTTCTGGTCCCTTGGAGGTGGGGACAGCCATTCTCTGCTGTGTTCAGATGAAGAAGAGTATGCAAGTGACTTTAGATGCTGCCAGCCTGCTGCCTCGGGTGGGAGAGGGTGTGGAGAAGGATTGTGGGGAAAGGACTGCAGAACCCAGTTGTGTGTGGGGAGGGAGTCGCTGAGATGCTGGGGGTGAGAGTGGTCACCACAGCTCCCTATGCTGGGAAGACAGCTGGAGCCAGCGCTGCTCCTCTGAACCCAAGGAAGGTTCCAGTTACCCTTTATTTGTTTTCAGACTCCAGCAGCTCAAAAATGTCTCTCGTCAGGGGAAAAAGGCTGACCATCTTGATGTAAAATTAGACAGCCCAGGCCAGCTCTGTCTCCTCTGCACAGTGGCAGTGTTTCTGAGGCAAAGGGGCTGGGGGTGGGGGAGAGTTCTCCCTGATCCCTGTACCCTTCCCTAGATTCCTGTCTCATCTTGGCCCGTGCTGAGGGAGATGGAAACTCTGGACTGCAGTATGCTGTCAGAGTTCACAACAGGCAGGACACTTCTGCCTGTTGTTAGAGCGTTTTACGACTATTCACTTGGCTTCCTTTTTGCTGAGACAGGAGCTCATGTAGCCCAGCCTGGACTTGAACTGACTCTGCATGGGGACCGGCCTTGAACTCCTGAGCCCCCTGATCCTCCTGATTCCACCTCTAGAGCGCCAGGATTACAGGCATGTGCATGCACTGCAGGTTTGCATCTGCTAATTTGATAGAAATTCCTTGGCCTGAGAAAAAGAAACGTGGGCTGGATTGCCCCGTTACTGCACAAATAGGAAGCAGGTGGGGCTGTGGAATGGTTCCAAGCTGGGGGCTCCCCACCCCTTCCCCAGGGCCAGCCAGAAAGTGGGGTGAGCCTTTTTTTTAAGAAGAGCCCAGGCCAGCACTGCAGTGAAAGGACAGTGAGCTAAGAGGCAGGCTCTGGCGGCGGCTGCCTCCCTGGAGGATGCTGGGACACTCTGTCTCCAAGCCTCAGCTAACGCATGGCATGTGAGATTAAGTGGACGGGATTCAGCCAGTGGTTTTCAGACTTCATGGGGTTGTGTGGACAGCAGCAGAATTCCTTCTCTTCAGAGATCATGCAGAGGTCATGTTATTCCAGCTGAAATGGGGGGGGGGGGGCAAATTGGGGGCGGAGGGGGGCACGGAGTACCATGGAGCCCATCCCTACCCCCACAAGGTCCCTAGAGCCCTAGGAGCTGTGTGGGACCTCCTCACTGAACTGCTTCTCCCTCTAGATGCAGTGAGTTAGCCTTAGGGACAGAAGCCAAGCTGCTTTCTATGTCTCCCTCATCCCACAGAGACAGCCCTTGGCTGTCTCAGGACTGTGGCCTCCAGCACATGGAGTGACTTTAACTCCCTAACCAACTTCTTCCTGCTCTCCAGGCCTGGTCTCTGTGGTCCCTGCTACTGGAATGGCCTGCTCCAGCCTCCCAATTAAGCCTATTTGGCTCACCTACACATAAACACTTGTTTCCTGGACTCTGACCAAGGGACAACGCCCAGAAGACTCTTCCCTGACTATACGATTTCTATAGCATTGTTTAAGGCAGCCTTGAGAGTCTGGGAGTGGATCATCTGGCTTCTCTAGAACCCCTAGAGAGCTGTGCTACAAACTGACTTGGCTATTCATCCAGGGCCTGCGAGGTTCTCATATGAGACAGAATAACAGGGGGACCGTCACAAGGAAGGCGTCCTGACAGCAGTGAGCGTGCCGACCTCATAGCTGTGAGCTCGCAGACCTGCCATTGGACCAGAGTTCCCCAGCACACATCGAGCTCGGCAGGTTCTTTGGGAAGGCATCTTACCGCTAGAGGCCCATGTAGGTTCAGAATCTATCCACGCGGTGCCTCCGCTCCTAAGTCCTTCCACTCTGCTCTAGAGGCCTGGAGAAGATGGCATCAGGAAGTCAGGTGCCCTGGGCCTTCACTCCTGGCTCCCTGCCTAGCCAGAGTGGGAGTTAGAGGGCGGTTCTGTGCTCTCAGTTTTATCTGGGAAGAGGGCATGGTGATAGTTCCAGGAGGGCCCCTGGGAATATAGCATGTTGATGTGTGTGGAGGGATAGCTTAAGGAGTGCATTCTATAGAGGGGTGACGGTCTGTGGGTGGGAGTGGTCTGCGTGGTGAACATCGTCTGTAAACATAGTCTGTATAGAGGTGTGGCCTAGGTATATATGAGTGGTCTGTAGAGGCGTGTCTATGGGGGCGTGGCAGTATGGGAACAACATGACTTGTGTTAGGGTGTGGTCTGTGTGGGTGTGGTCATGGGAGTGGTCTGTGTGATCAGTAGAAGCCAAGTGAGGTCTGCGTGAAGAAACACAGTATTTGTGAAGAGCATAGGTCTCCTGCTCCTTCCCTCCCCTTCAGTCAGCAATCAATTGAAACTTCATCATGCCCTGGGCTGAAGTCTGTTGTCACTCCACCCCATGCCAGCCCCACCTTTGGACAGATCTCCGTTTGGTGGCTTGGGGAAGAATCCCTGCTCTGTCCCAGAGCAGAGGCTCCATAACAAAAGAGTCCGTAAACAGCCAAGTAAACACAGACCACGGACGGAGAGCAGCAGGCAAGCCGGACACTTGCCTTCCCCGGTTCCTTTTGCAGTCTGGGTGCCAAGAGCTCAGTTGGAACCCTGAGGGAATAAACAATAATAAGTGTCTTGTAAAGACTCTTTAAAAATATCCTGCCTCCAAATCCTAGGCTCAGACCCAACACTGAGTTGTGCACTAAAAGGGGCATTGGTAAGACATGAGGGTGCACCCGTCTCCAGCCCGCACCTATGACAACACTCTTGCTTATCCCAGATCCACTGGGCCCTGGGTATCATCTTGGGTCACACAAACATATGCAAGGCCTGGCAGTGTCTGAGCAGATGATGCAGCCACCCCTGATCTGACACAGCAGGACAGGGCCCTGGCTGTTTCTTATGGTCATCAGCCAACCCATGCATCCGCCTGCCCAGCAAGCCTCTCTTACTCACCTCATCCCGACCACATACAACTGGAAATAGATGCCTGGCAGGGACACCCTGTGCCCACTCTCTGGAGTGAGCAGTAGGTGTGGCTGCTTAGTCTGGGGTCCTTCATCACCTCCCACGTTGGCCTCAACAAGGACAGGATTTTGAAGGCCATCTTGCCACCACCACCATCACCACAACCCCTGGACCATCTGCAGGCTGCCCAGGGATCAGATACCACAGAAGCATTTAGGAGCAGCCATTGGTCCCTCCGAAGAATATGCAGGGGCTGGATCACAATGGTGGCTCCAAGATGAGGAGGCCAGGATCCCTGGATGGAAACAGAGGTCCTTAGATATCCTACCTGCCATGGGCAACCTTACTTTTCTTGCCTAAACTCTCAGCCAACTCAAACTCCCCCTTGTCCCTGCTTGGAAGCACCTCTCTCTCTCTCTCTCTCTCTCTCTCTCTCTCTCTCTCTCTCACACACACACACACACACACACACACACACACACACACACACTGCACACCCCACCCTCATCCCTAGCCTCCCTGCAGAGTGACTGGCGGCCAATATGCACCCCCCAACCCTGCAGATAGCCACTCCACATCCAAGAATTAGACTGTGTTGCTAGTGTGTTTACTTATCCATCTTCCACACGTGGGATAATTATACTGAAACTTCTAGACAAATCAGGCACAAAGTTGGAAAACACTGGGTCTGGTCACCCTGTTCTAAGGTCATGTCCAGACTTGTCTGGGCATAGACATAACTTCATATGGTTCTAAGCACTGCTTTGATATTTATATGCTGCCTCCCCACACCAATGTAAGACCCTTCCTCGACACTGATACATAATTGTGTAGCCAAGAAGAAGGAATTGAATCAAAGCCCAGGATGTGGGTGTTGGAGTTCTGTCTAAGCTCTACCCCACACCTACCTGGCAATAGCCAGGTATGCCCCGCCCCAGAGACCTGGCCCCCACTATAAGAGGGGCTACTTGCTCCTCCTCTCTCTCTCTTTGCTCTCCGCTCTCCCACATACTCTTACCCCTCTGCCCCTTGGGTTCTCCCCCTTCTCTCCACGTGGTCATGGCCGGCCTCCACTCCACTCCTCTACTCTTTCTCTCTCTCTCTTCTCTCTCTCTCTCCTCTCTCTCTTCTCTCTCTCTTCTCTCTCTCTCTCTCTCTCTCTCTCTCTCTCTCTCTCTCTCTCTCCTTTCTCTACCACTAACTCCCATCCCCTACTCTGAATAAACTCTTCTATACCATGCCTGTGTGTGTGTGTGGTCCCTCAGGGGTCCCTGCCTGGGCACCCCCTCCCCCACACCGCCGTGCCACACTCCCTTAACCCCCAATCCTCTCACAGAGAGATGGGCAGTGGAAGGAGCTAGAAAGACGGAAGATTTCCAGTCCTTAGCAGCCAGGTGGAAGGCACAGCTTTGGGCAGTTAGAGACAGGAGGATCCCAGGGAACTCCCTTTTGGGGGTTGAATGGCCATTTTACAGGGGTCACACATCAGACATTTACATTATGGTTTGTAATAGTAGCAAAATTACAGTTATGAAGTAACAATGAAATAATTTTATGGTCCGGGATCACCACAGCATGAGGAACTGTATTAAAGGGTCACAGCATTAGGAAGGATGAGAAGCGCTACCCTGGACCGTTCTGGTCAGCAAGCCAAACCAGCCGGCAAACTCCAGGCTTAGTGAAAGGCCCTGTCTTAAGAATAAGGTTGAGAACGACACCCAGCGTTGATGTATGGCATCCACAGCATGAGCCCATAGGTATTCCCGCCTATATACATATTTGTATGCGCACAGACATACAAAAAGGAAGGCAACCCTGAGCCCCGCAGCACTGTGCCCTGGCTGCCCTGCCCTGGGAACTTGAGGAGGTTGGACCCTCCAAGTACTGCAGCCAGGAGACTTGAGGCCTTGGAGATTCCCAACTGAGATAATTGTAAGCCCGAAACCAATCTGTGTACTGGGCTGACATCAGACAGGATGGGCTAGCTGGAGGACCTTCGTCAGATGATGGGGGGCGGGGGAGGGTCAGGAAAACTCTGGGCCTGCTCTGCTCTAATATCCTCTGGGGGGAAGAGTAAGGCTTCTCACAGGCACACCGCAGAGGTCAGTGCTCCCATCTGGGCCCTTGCAGGCCTCTCCCTCAGGTCCTGCCAGACCGCGAGCTCCCTTCTGCTCCCAGAGTTGTTTCCATGCCTTGTCTGTTTGGTTGCCCTCGCTCCCCCGCCAGACCTCCATTCTTATCCTCATCAAAAGACATTCTTAAAAACTCTGAGTGCCTCCCACAGATGTCCGGCCAGGGTCACATTTACAGCTGTCTGTGCTGTGTGGGGCCCATGAGGAGGAAAGTCCTGTTCCTGTCCCTGCTCTGTCACCCACGTGTGGATTATAGGCAGGCTGCTGGCTGGGATCTTTCTGGAATAGAACTAGTACCCCACTGAGGCAAAGTCCCGTCTCACCCCCACTGTACTGAGAGATTGCTGGAGAGCTGGTCTTAGCATGTATGAGAGTTAGCTTTAATTGTCAACTTAACACAGACTAGAAGGACCCAGGAAGTGTCTCCGTGAGAGCCCTCTAGAGCAGGTTGGTATGTGGGCTTGCCTATGGGGGACTTCTTGATTATATTAATTGATGTGGGAAGACCAGCCTAAGTGTGGGCAGGACCAGTCTCTGGCATAAAAGAGGAGATGAACTGAGAACCTGTATCCATACAGTCATTCTCTGTTCTCTTGACTATGGATGTGATGTGACTAACCCTGTCAAGCCTCTGCTGCGGCCATGTCCCCACGATGATAAACTGTAACCTAGAACCAGGAGTGGAAATAAAACCTTGGGCCCCTAGGTTGCTTGCTGGCTAGATATTTTATCACAGTAAACTGAACAGGAAACTAAGACACCATAGGTCTGGCCAGACTGGAGTTGCCAAGCAGTTGGGCATACAGCCAGAGGGATCGCCTTTGGTGACCGGGGAAAGGGAAGCCTGTTTGTGGGCTTTGGGGGAGGGCTTTAGGAAGTAAGTAACATGGTCTCTTATGGGGGGTGAAGGGGAAAGGCAGGGATGTGGGTCTGAGCAAGGGAGGCTGGCCAGCTCTCCCACAAGGAGAGGTGAGAGATGGGTTTTTGAGGATTTTGCAGCAGGTACAGCCCAGAGACTAGATGTAGGGATGGGAAGGTTGGATTGAGATTTATAGTCAGGTGACTGGGCCAAGTGACTGAATTGGGGGCTCTGTGGTGAGAGAGAGGCTCGGTGCCTAATGCAGCTGTGTGTTTACCTCTGCTCTTCCGTGAGAGGTGATGGTGGGAGAGCAGCCCAGCCTCTGGCAGGTCAGGCGTGTCTGCTGGACATCCAAAGGCAGGCACCACACTAGCCACTGTCCAGGCTTAGAGGATGGTAGAGGAGGTGCCAGCTCTGAGAGCAGAGGATGCTCCCACAGGACATGGTCAGAGCATTATGTTGGCAAGTGTGATGGTTTGTCCCAAGGAGTGGCACTATTAGGAGGTGTGGGCTTGTTGGAGTAGATGTGACTCTGTGGGTGTGGGCTTAAGACCATCATCTGTCCTCCAGCTGCCTAGAGGACAGTCTTCCACTAGCAGCCTTCAGATGAAGATGTAGAACCCTCGGCTCCTGCACCATGCCTGCCTGGATGTTGCTATGCTCCCTCCTTGATGATAATGGACCGGAACCTCTGAACCTGGAAGTCAGCCCCAATTAAATGTTCTTCTTAGAAGAGTTGACTTGGTCAAGGTCTCTGTTCACAGCAGTAAAACCCAAAGTAAGAACACAAGGGAAAGGGTGGAGCCTACCTGTTCTCCGCTCTGGGTAGAGCCTTCATGTCTCAGCGGCCCCAGCTTTGGTAAAGGAGGGTGGACAGAGTGGGAATTCCCCGCTGTCAGAAAACTTCCCTCAACTGTGAGCCACTAAGTCACACTGCATTAAGTTGTACAACCCAGATTTTACAAAAGGAGCAGGATTTGTATAGAGTCCTCTAAAGAAGATATGCAAATGGCCACTGGGCAGTGGGAGGTGGAGGGTGGAGGAGGGAGGTGGAGGAGGGACTGTTAAAGGTTGTTAGTAGTCAGGGAAGTGTGACTGGAAGCCAGGAGACACCAGGTCACACTCACTAGAGTGGCCTTTCAAACAGGCACTGACTGTGTGGGTGTGGAGAGCCGGAAGTCTCACACTTTGCTGGTGACGATGTAAAGTGTTATAGCCTAACAGAAAACTGTTAGATAAAGGGGCGCTGGAGAGACAGCTCAGTGGCTAAGGCATTTATGGCTCTGTTAGAGGACTGAACTTGATTCTTAGCACCCACATCAGGTAGCTCATAACCACTTACAATCCAGCTCCAGAGAATCCAGTACTGCGGCAGATATATAGACATGGAAATATTACTCAGTCATAAAAAAGAATGAAGCTTCTAATACATGCCACGCCCAGGGGAAGCTTCAAAACATGATGCCGTGTAAGCGAGCCAATGACAATGTATTATAATTATTCTATTTTATAGATGTATTATAGTTATTATAACATTGATAACATACGATTCTATCAATGTGAAATGTCTAGACTAGGTAAATATGTAGAGACAGAGACCTGGGGTTCGGGGTCCCTGGGATTCATTGTGAAGGGGCACATCCAATACTGTTTGGTGGGAAGGTCAGGATCTAGAATTAGTAGTGATGGTTTTGCATGGCACAGTGAGTATGATAAATGATTTCTACGGTACACACTGGAGTGTGAAGTGCATCTCCATTCTAAAAAGCAGCTGTAGAAATGTGCGATCAGAAGGCTGTCCCACACCCTGCAAGCAGATCACACGCACAGTTCCACCTCTGGGAGGTGAATGGCCTGAAGCTCATTCAGGAGGGAGACAGTTTAAGAAACTCCTCCGCTCAGAGACCAGAAGGCCAGGCCAGCTTCTCCCGTGGCTCGTTGTCCCTTCTCTGATCTGGAAGGGACTTGGCTATCGAGCACGCCATGCCTGCCATCCCCAGAGATTCAGGACACTGACTGCGTCTTTGTTTGGCTCTGCTCGCATTTGTTGGTAGGCACGTGTGCCTGATCAGGTGCTGGGGGATTTGGTCCCCTGCTTTCTTTAATGCTCCCTTCCCTCCCAACCTTCCGACCCCTGCCTTACGGAGAATGAAACCCAGGCCTTACAAACCTCAGCAGTTTCTAAGAACAGTCACTCACTGACTAGTACCCCATCTGGTGTGGCCTGTGGGGAAAGATTCAGACCCCATAGGCAGTGGTCACAGGGTCACAGGCAGTTCTGAGGGCAAGGAGCCCAAAGTCTGAGCTAGGCAGAAAACTTGTTCCCCGGTGGTGGGGGTGGGAGGGGGGAGCAAGCGCTGGGCTCAGAAGGCAGGGCTGTCCCAGAGGAGCAGTGCCTGGTTACAGGTAGCTCCAGGAGAGCCTGGCCTTCCAGAGCTGGATTGGGGGTTTTCATATTGCTGGTCTAGAGAGCTGAGCTCCGCCCAGGCCTCATCTCTCAGCCGAGTTTAGACTTGGGCCCAGCCCAGGAGGCTGCTCCATGCTGACCAGCAGGGGACCCAGGAGAAGGCTTCAGAAGACACTCAGGGCATTAAGTAGATAGGTCCACCATGACCTGCTTATCCCTCCTGCCTGCCAAGCCAGAGCTCTTGACAATTCAGGAGTGTTCTGGCTCTGTCGGAACTCAGGCCCCGGATCTCTAAGACCCGTGTGTATTTTACCCGAAATCAAATCCATCTGGTTCTCATATATTTACACTTAACTCATCAAATGCAATTTTGCAAGAGTCATTCGATAGCCAAGAGGCATTTCTGCCTCAGCTGCCCTTCAGAAGGGAGCGGGGGAGGGGAGGGGGTGCACTGCTTCTGCCAGAACCAGGTGGCAGAGCTCAGTGGTGGAGGTTGGGCCTGACTCCGCCAACGAGCCTGAACTTCGGTGCCCGCCCACAGGACGCTGGAGCCCATGCAAGGCCCAACACACAGTGGAGCCACAGACACATGGGTGGGGTCCACTCAAAACACAGAGTCTCTGTGTCAAATTGTGAGTGTTCATGGGAAAACACAAAGCAAACGAAGCAGGATGGAGGAGCAATTTTCAGTTATAAATAACTGCGAACTCGAGTTCCTCATCCAAAAGACGACAAACAGTCCACTATTAATAAAAACAACTGGCCTCACCTGGGGCCAAGCAGCGGCCCTCGGTAGCAAACCACAGACCTTTTGCAGACAGCCTCCAGAAGTTATGGCTTGGCCTCAGAGACCCTTCCTGTGAGAGACAACCACAATGAGTGCGCCCCAGCCCTGAAATGACCCCTCAAAGCTAGAGAGTGAGCGTAGTATGCACAGAGCAAGGCCTAGCAGGAGTCACAGCTAAAGGCTGCCTGCTCCAGTGTCAGTGCCAGACCTGTGCCTGTACTGGGCAGTGAGTGACCCCAGAGACACTGTTAGGCGCCAGCGCCATCATTGATGCCATGTTCTGTCAGAGCTGAAGTCCTCATTGGCCACACCCTTGAAGTTCACATCCCGGGGAAGCTTATGTACAAGACACACAATGTATGTGTAAGGAGGGGGCGTCACTGAGGTCTGACAAGGGCTGTGCTGTGGGAACTGGGGACACAGATGGCCTAAGTGTGGAAGACAAGTTAGACATAGCCCTGGTGACTGTTGGGGTAGGAGACAAAAGGAATTCTGGGAAACATGGTGTTTCTTGGGCCTGGTTGGCCAGGTGAGGCTCAAGCCAGATTGTAATGTGTGAGGTCTGCCATGACTTTGGGTGTTGCGGCACACCCACCCACCATCAGTCACTGCCTTTAAGTGAAGGAACAATTACCAAACAATATTGTTACAGAGGGTTCCCTCGGGGGAGGAAGCCAGGCGTCTCCCCCACTCCCATTTGCTGTCTCCAAGCAGATACGCTCTATCTGTTAAGGAAGGGAACCTGTTCACCCTGCAGAAGGTACGGGCTGGTCCTGGTGTCTCTGGACAGGCTGGGGCTTCAAGATAAGTTGTTTGCTCTATGTCCTTTGTTTGGCCCTGCTACCTGGTTCAGGGTCTCTTCTAGAGCCTCCTAGAATCTTCTTAGCTTAGTTTCAGTGCCTAGGTTAGTTTAGTTTGCCTGCCTTCTAGGAAGCCCCGCTGTGGTTATAGAGGAGAAGGATAGAAACAAGACATCCCCATGCCACCCTAGCTGTTACAGGATCCCAGAGCCTGGGTTGGAGAGAGCCCCTCTGGGTCTCACTATACATGGGTTCCGTCCTGCTGAAGCCTTAAGGGTTAGTGACACCCAGCTTGTCAAGATACTTCTCCAAGAGTATCATTCTGCTCGCTAGGTCCAGCAGAGCTCAGAGTGTTGGGAAGCCTTGCAGAGTCATGGGTCACAAAGAAGTTAGAACTCAGCTCAAGACATACCTCCATACCCAGGGCTTAACTTTCCCAGCTGCCTTTGTCAGCATGCAGGGCCTAGCCAGTCACTGTCCTTGGGGGTTTCCAGAACTCTCCTGCAGCTGCAGTGCTCAGAGGTCCTTTCTTCTTTGCCAATCCTCTAACTTTGGGTCACATTATTTTCCTGTACTGAAAGCCAGGCATTCACATCTCCTCCTCCAAGCAGCTTCCCCTCCCTGATCCCTGATCTAACCCCAAGTTGTAGTCATTCTTAACCAATGCATAGTGTTTGTGGATGAAAGGGGGCAAGATCTTGGATCTGAGGAGATGAACCTATCCCTGGAGAAGGATATATGTCTATGAGTGGGGTACATTCTGATACTGAGAGAAACGGGCAGAGTCATCCCTCTGGAGGCCTGGTGATCCAAGACAGTATTCTGCAGCAGCAGCAGCCTCCTTCTGAAGAGAGCTGAGATATCACCCCTAGAAAGCCCTCCCTGGACTGTCAGGTATGGCCTCCTGCTCTGCCAGCCCCCAGCCTGCAGCTTTGCCCCAAGCAGGTTGTGAAAGTGATAAAGACCTATCCCCGTGCAAGGCAGGTGTGGCGCAGCAGGACCTGTGGTCTAGGCAAAGGGAAGAAGTGGGAGGTAAGGCCTCCAGAGCAGGGAATCCGGAAGAAAGTACTAAAGCAGAGAGAGAGAGACAGAGACACAGACACAGACAGAGACAGACAGACAGACAGAGAAAAAGAGGAGGAGAAATGGGGAACTGCCCTCTGCCCTGTGAACTCCTGACTAGGTTGTTGTCACTGACAGGAGAGCACTCTGCTTCCCTGAAGCTTTGAGAAAGTCTCTTTCCTTATCTGTTCTCTTCTAAGAGTTGGGGATCATAAAGACCAGCCCCTGTGCTAGGGCTTGGGGGAAGGGGTGGCTCCTAGATGGATCTAGTGAGCATTGTCTGAGTTGGGGCTGGAGCTAGCATTGGCATCCTTCTATGTGATGACAAGGCATCATGTTGCCTCTGATTGGGGGGGTCAGTGAGAAGGGGAACTCCCCACAGGAGCAGACACACAGTCCAGCAGTGAGAACAATCATGATTCGGTAAAGAGAAGAGAAAGCCCGCCTGTACCCTAGTTCTCCAGAGAGCTTCTTCCTAGAGGACAGTCTGCAGTCTTGGCACTTCCTGGAGACAAGGCCCAGCACTCCCCTGTGCAGGCAGAGCAGATCTCAGGGAACCCAGTGCCTGGTGTGGACTCCCTTCTGGCCATGAAGGCTCCTCTCGTGAGTAGGATGAACCCTGTTCTGGGTCACAGTGTTCTGATTAACTCCAAGGGACAACCAAAGGGTTGTGTCCCTGTGGTGCTCTGCCAGGTGAACCCTATCTGTCCTGGGTGGAAGACAGACTTCCCCTGATCCCAAACTGCACCAGCTGATCATTCTCCAGCCCCCAGGAATCCTGTCAAAAATCTTGAGGTGTAAAGTATCTGTGGAAGAGATCATGAGTGTGGTCTCAGGCTGTAGAGGGACTCACGGGGCAGAGGGCAGTTCCCCATTTCTCCTACTTGGGGAGGACATGGGGCCCTGTTTGGACACTGTGGAGAAGGGTGTGGAAGGACAGCTCTCTCTTCCCGCCTGCTTAATCTTGGGGTTTTATCATTTGGGAGCAAGGGAAAGACATGTTTACATGGCCTTGCATTTGTTTCAAATTATTCATCAGTGTTGGCCAGTCATTGTTCCCAGCTAGTATAAACAGCCCTGTCCCAACAGCGCAGCCACCCTGACAGATCACTGAAGGCCTGTGGGTGCCTTGTGTCGACTGCCTTGGTTCTTTGCTTTCAGTGAGGTGCAAAGCTGGGCCAGGCCAGATGACTGCAGATGGGGCATCTGGGCCAAGGCAGCGTTTCTGCCCCATGAAGCCAGCACTGGAGCGTCCATATCCGCTTCGTTTCACTTGCAAAAGAGACTTTGCTTGGACCAGAGAGGCCGAGAGTCTCAGAGCCAGGAGAAGAAGGCAGTGATAGATGGCAGAGGTCTTGGCTGCGTCCCAAGGTCAGGGCTCATGGTCAGCTATGTGCTAAGACCCAAGCACAGGTGCCAATCTGTGCCCCCCTCCCCAGCCCACAGTGGTGTTGAGCCAGAGATAGGACTCACCACAGAGACACTCACTCTTCCATCCACACTGCTCATGGATTATGTCTTATAAGTCTTAGGAGTGTGTGCTTAAGTTGGTCCCAGACTCAGTCAGGCACAGGAGGAAGCAGGTTCTTTATAACCAGCCTGGATGCATTTGAGGTACAGCCAGCCTCACAAGGTGGCTGCCGGCTCTTGCTCTGGAGTCCTGCCTTTGCTGTGACCTACTGTGCGGGTCACCCAGGTCACCGCAGCTTCCTGAGTGTTAAGAGTCCCCTGAATGAAATGCAGTTGGTAACACACCCCATGAGCTTCTGAGGTTCTAGTGAGGCCCCTTGATCCACACTATGTGTCCAGGATGCTGGCTTCCTGTCGCTCAGGTGACCTGACAGTGCCCAGTGTGGAGGAGCCACAGTCTGGAGGCAGAGTCCCCCTCCTGCAGCACAAAGGAGAGGTGGCAGCCATGCACTTTGGGATGCCCTAAGGTGCTGGTAAGGCTGGGCCGGCAGGGAATCATCAACAAGACCATAGGGAAGGCTTTTCAGAGAACTAATAATGCCTGCCCGTCTCCCTGGCCCCCCAGGTCAGCCTCTGATCAGCTGCTCCTCGCAGCAAGAGTCACCTTTACATGTGAGCTGGAAACTTCGGAGGCTTTTAGAGCCGAGAGCTCTGTTTCCCTCCTCTGACGGCCACACGGCTGACATTTGAGCTTGCCAGAGAGTAATGACTTTCCACGCTGTGGGCCTCAAAGGCAGCCGCAGTCTCCTGGGTGGTTAAGTGGTCTGCAGTCCTCGGAGCCTAAATGGGACCCAGCTGACTGCCACAGAGCCGTGCTGTCCCCAGTTCAGTGCAGGTCATCGCCTGCCCCTACCTTCCCGCATCCTTTTGGTCTCAGTGGCAAAAGGTGTCTGTGTTCAGAAGCACAGGAAATTTTCAGTGCCAAAGTGTATATGCATGCATGTATGCATGAAAAGGAAGTGTGTGTGTGTGTGTGTGTGTGTATGTGTGTGCACACGTGTGTGCATGCGTGCGTGTGTGTGTGTGTGTGTGTGTGCGCATGTGTGTGTGTGTGTGTGTGTGTGTGTGTGTGTGTGTGTTGAAGTGAAGGCTGGAGATTGGCTGGATACAGCCAGTAGCTCCACATACACATTGTTTTGTGGTTTTATGTATTTGTCTCCTGGAATGACAATACAGCCATGGGACATTAAGGTTTAAGAAGCCCTTCTTTCATTAAACAAACTGACAGAGTAGGGGCTTATGACTCTGGTAATTGAAACATGCTGTTCTGCTCAGGACCAGAGCTCCATAAAGGCCCTTTCAGCGCGGCACACCCTTTGTGCCCGCAGCCTCTGGTCAGAAGTGAGTGTTGGGCCCTGAGCTGGTGCCTCCCGCTGAGTGGGAAAGCCCTCTGGCCGCCTTCCCGGCAGTCCTGGCAGACAGAGGTCAGGGGCTTTTCAAATCTTTCCCCTACCCTCCGGGCTTTTGAAATCAATCTGCCAAAAGGGGACCTTCAGGGTGGTGCAGGCCGCCTGGGCCTCCAGCCTCTCCCTCAGGGCTCTAGGGTCTTGCGCTGCCTGCAGTAAATTCGAGGTGGGTTGAAAAAGCATGGAATGGTGAGCGGCAGCCAGCCAAGCTTCATGTGGTGGGGAGACGCTTCAGTCTGCACTGTCATCCTGAGGACAGGAGGCCCGTGGTGTTAAAGGAGAGGCCAGGCGTGGGAGTCAGTCCGGGGTTCTAAATCTGCCCCTGCCACTCTCCATGTAGCCTTGCACATGGACTTCAGATTCCCCGTCTGTAGAATGGCTCATATCTGAGTCTGAGAGTGTTCTTGCAGGACTGGAGTTAACATGGGAAGGATGCTTAGAACTATGTTAGGCACACAGAGAGCAGCCACAGCCCTCTAGCCCTGGTAACTGGCTGCTTCTGTGGTTTGACTGTGAAGGAATACCATGCAGTATGCCTGTAGAGTATGTCTTCGTTAGGGTTGTACTCTGTGAACAGACACCATGACCAAGGCAACTCTTGGAAAGGCAACATTTAATTGGGGCTGGCTTATAGGTAAGAGAGAGGGTCAGTCCATGATCATCAAGGCGGGAACATGGCAGCATCCAGGCAGCCATGGTGCAGGAGAAGCTGAGAGTTCTGCATCTTCATCTGAAGGCTGCTAGCAGAATACTGACTTCCAGGCAGCTAGGATGAGGGTCTTAAAGCCCACACCCACAGTGACACACCTACTCCAACAAGGCCACACCTTCTAGTAGTGCCACTCCCTGGGCCAAGCATATTCAAACCATAACAGAGTACTGTGAAATACCTCTGGTGTACCACCATGCAGGATCCCCATAGCATGGTGCTATAGAGATGCCCCTGTGCGGTATTGTCATAGCATGGTACTAAGGAGTACTGCCATGCCGCACCATAATAGCATGGTGCCATGGAATACACCCATAAAGCAACTCCATAGCCTGGTGTCATGGAGTGTGCCCATGCAGTATCTCTATTGTGTGGCACAATGGGGTGGAACCCTTCATTTACTGATGGAGACATTGATTGTGTCTGCAACCCACTAACTCCGGGTGTGACATCTCTTCTCCCCTTCTCTTCCTCTTCTTGAAGATGTGGATGAGTGCCAGGACAACAACGGTGGCTGCCAGCAGATCTGTGTCAATACCATGGGCAGCTATGAGTGCCAGTGCCACAGTGGCTTCTTTCTCAGTGACAACCAACACACCTGCATACACCGCTCCAATGGTAAGTACAGCCTGCATTGGACCAGGCATGCCTCCCAACCCTGTGGAAACACGCGGTGCTTTATGTACGGATTCCAGGGTCCTAAAGGCCAGCGGGGGGAGGGGGGCTGTTCAGTGGTGGCCTCAGTGTCTATTTTGTGCTATCAATGTTGGTTCTTTGTGAAAATCTTTCTAGATCCTTCCCTCCGCCAACTGTTGTTATTTCCCCTGTTTATATGTGGTAGGTACACACACGGTAGATATGACCAAAGAAGGCTTCCTTTTCGGTGACTGGCTATGGCCCCATGTTCTCTAGACCTCTTCAAAAAAGGGTTGGTGTCGCCTTATGTCTCCATGGGCCTCTAGCAGCGGAGCTTATCTACAGCATGTTCCTGGCCACCGGCCTGCCGAAGGACCTCAGAAGTGAGAGCCTGCTGCCTATGGAGGCCAGATGGGATAGGGTGACTGAGGAGGCTGGAGCTGGGTGGGCTGGGGAGAGAGCTAGTCACTAGCCGAGCCTAGTCGGTGAAAGTTCTTGGTGCTGGGTCACTAATGGTCCGGTGCTGAAGTTTGCTGAAGTTTGAGCTTATGACAGCAGGGCTTCGGGGCGGGGCAGAGCTGCTCAGAAGCCAACACACACATGGAACTTGAGCCAAGGGAACAGCCAAAGGCACCATCCGTTGCTAAGCAAGCTCCAGGTCCTAAGGCAGGCCTATGGACCCCTGATGAGAGGCCTGGTGGGACAATGCAGAGCACCAAGGCTTCTGGAGCCAGACTGTCCTAAACAGCCAAGGCTGGAGCCTGAGGAAGTTAAATAACAGCCCACTGTCTCTCCCCCACAACTGAGCTTTGATGAGGAAGGAGGAGTTGGAGGTTTGAGGCTAAAGATGGGAGCTAAGAAGGCTTGTGCTAAGCTCAGCTCAACTCAGCAGAGCCCAGTGGTGAGCCCAGAGCCTCCATCATCCCTTTCGGGGGCTACTCTTCAGCAAGCCTCACCTCAGTTTCCTCATTCACGAGACAAGGGGACATAGATTTGGGTCAGCAAGGTATCTGAAACTAGAAGGAAAACCCAGTGTGACCTGCTGGTTACCAGAGATTGAGAACTGGAATTCCAGGACACTGTGTGTGGTTTCTGCTAGAAAATGATTCCTGAGAAAATAAAAGGCAAGACAAAAAAACAAATAAACAAAAACCTTTTTTAAAAATATGTTGGAGCCAGGCGGTGGTGGCATACACCTTTAATCCCAGCACTCTGGGAGGCAGAGGCAGGTGGATTTCTGAGTTTGAGGCCAGCCTGGTCTACAGAGTGAGTTCCACGACAGCCAGGGCTAGACAGAGAAACCCTGTCTCGAAAAAAACCAAATCCAAAAAACAAAACAAAACAACAACAACAAAAAAAGTTGGGTCAGGAAACCAGAAATATTCTAGTAGATTCTTAGACCGTCTGGGTGTGTTTTGCAGTTTCCTTGCAGATGAGTCTGGTGCACTAACCCCCGCCATCAGAATGTCCTCTGAAGGACAGAAATGCCAAACTCAGTGTTTTCCTGATGCTTGCTCCAGACACCAGAGCCACCACACAGGTGGTCTCAGGCAGGCAGGTGCTCACCTGTCTAACCTGCTCCTGGTAACCACCTAGCTGTAGTGACACCAGGCAGAGCAGTCCGAGATGGACGCAGGTGATGTACACCATGACCAGAGACCACGGAGACTGTAAGAAGCAGACTCATGAGACAGAAAGGGAGATGCACGTGACAAGCCCTAGGTCCTGCCTGTGATGGGGGAAGTCTCTCAGAGCACCTTTGGGTCATACTCCAGGAACTTTGGTCCACCAGCGCGTGCAAGCATTCTGTTCCCAGCTTTGGAGAGAGCCTTAGGCGGGCTGTGACTGAACTACACCTCTACTATGAGAGAGGACAGAGGCAGGGTACAAGAGAGCCGCTGTGACTGGCCCTTCACCTTCTCAGCATCTGCTGGGCTGAGAGGTCACAGGCTTCTGTCTTAACCACAGGACATGGGGTGGGGTCAGGGGGAGGGGGTAACAGCCCAGAGAGAAAGAGACTTGCTACCAGGGCCCAGGCCCGAACACCACCACAGACAGCTCATAGCAGGCTGGGCCTGACTCCTCTGGGAAGATGTGAGGTCAGGGGAGCAGATGTGCTCTCTGTAATTTGCTCAGGTGACAAGACTCCTTAGAGAGGAAGCAGGTGGTGGGAGAGTGGCCAGCGCTGAAGGCCTCTATGTGGAAGCAAAGTTGTACTGAAATCAAATCATGAAAATGAGCCCTGTGGGAAGTCTGAAGCGGTTCACTGGGCCAGGTGTGTGTGTGTGTGTGTGTGTGTGTGTGTGTGTGTGTGTGTGTGTGTGAGACTGCAGATGATTTCTAGGAGAACTTGGAAGCTCTAGAGACTGGAAGTGAGAGATTGGTGTACTGGCTGGTATTGGGTATAGCTTTGGACACACAGCCTATCCCCCCCAAAGGCTCCCCTGGATTTTAACAAAACTAGAAATGCAGATTTGGCCAAAATACAGGAGCTGCACTTCAACCCCAGCTACACTGACGAGCATGTGGGCAAAAGAAGGTCCCTTTTCTTATTGGAAATTTTAAGTGAAAACTCTGGATTTTTCTAAAATCTGGGCCACAAAGCCAATCCAAAACCTCAGGGGGAACTTTTTGAGGCCATCTTGCCAGGCAAACAGTGGCACTGCTCAGGCTCAGGAGGGTGGCACAGAGGGGACAAGGAGAACGAGAGACATGAGTTAACTGTGCACAGTGCCTGGGTGAAGACAGGACACAGGGTCCTGGGCAGGCAGGTGGCCTGCCTCTTAGATAGGCACAGCCCATGTTTGCTGTGAGTGCCCACTATGGTGTCATCCATGGCAGTGAGTCTGCCCGGAAGTGCTAGGATGGAGCTCCTTGCCTCCCACATGACCTCTGATTCTGTGGCTCCTGAGGAGGCAGATGGATCCAGAGGCTTTGGCAAATTAGATTCCTCATGTTACCTGACCGGGCTAATTTCCCTCCGGATCTCTGGGCTCCCCCTACCCTCCCACCCAAAGCACAGACTGGTTTTGATTAGATCTGTGAGAGGGGTAAGCCAAGGTCAGTCTGGGCTCCTGGCCCAGAAACAAGGGCACACAGCTCAGCCCTCTGAGTAGCCTGGCTTCCCAGGCGCCAGCATAAACCCTGGCCTGAGGCTCATGGGTCAGGCCCAGGCTGAGTTGAGAGTATTAGGTTCTTGGCTTCAGATCCCTTGGGGCCTCTGCTGTCATTTCTGCCTCTTTCGGTCTCAGCCCTTAGGGAAAGTACTTCGAAGCATCCAAGTGTAAAAATCTACCCAGGAGGGGAGGGGTGACTTGTAGACAGTATGTAGACAGTATGTAGACAGTGTGTAGACAGTGTGTAGATAGTACAGTATGTAGACAGTGTGTAGACAGTATGTAGACAGTATGTAGACAGTGTGTAGACAGTATGTAGACAGTGTATAGTCAGTATGTAGACAGTATATAGACAGTGTGTAGTCAGTATGTAGACAGTGTGTAGACAGTATGCAGACAGTCTGTAGACAGTGTATAGACAGTATGTAGACAGTGTGTAATCAGTATGTAGACAGTGTATAGACAGTTCCTTCTGGTCCAGGGATCTCTGGTATGGGTTGACTTGACATGGGACAACAGCTCAGGCTTGTTGGGAGAAGACACTGGGACTATTAGAATCTGACTAGTCCTTCTGCTTAAGACTTCCTGGTGCTGTCTTTGATGCCCTGACAACCCACACACCCCTCAGCTCAGCCTCTGACCCAAGTGCCATCAATGCCTCCTCTGGCCCTAACCCAAGGGCCACTCCAAACTCAGCCCAGCCTCTGCTGCATTAGGTCAGCCACACACCTGGCCACACATCTTGGACTGTCTATCTACCCCTGTCCTTTCTATCCTTAAAGTATGTCACATTCACATCCAAGAAGATATGGCCTCCTGGGTGCCTTTCCCTTCTCCTCAGGAGAGAGGTTGTTCCTTCAGTCTAACCAATACTGGCTGGATCTGGAGGAGCCTCTGAAGGCCACGAACTCAGCTGTGTGAAGAAAGGTGATGCTCTCATCTCCCCATTTACTAATTCAATTCCTTGTTCACAAGCCTTCAGATCTTAGGTTGGGCCTTGTGATTTTTTTCTTCAGTCTAAAACAAGACTTACTATGAATTCCTCTATGACTTTAAGCTAAGACAAACACGTTGAGAATTCTGAAATTTTGCTTCTCTCAGGGGTCACCAGTGGAGCCACTATAACCACAATCCCATCATTGAGTACATTAGTGTCGTCATAGCATCATCATCCTGACCAGCCCTAGTGGCCAATGCTGATGCTGAGGTGTGCCTGCCTCTTGTGCAGGAAACCACACCTCAAGGCTGTGCTTAGAGCCTCACTGGAGACCTGTTGTGGGCCAGCCTTGGCAGGGGGTGGAGCAACACAGTGGAAACATCACCTTGTTTCCACAAATATAGGAAGTAACACAGACTCACAGGGTAGGGGTGAGGGTGGGTCTCAGGAGTTGCATGTAGCCAGTTATACAGAAAACTGCCCTTACTAGAGACTGAAAATATGTGTTGCTATTTTTCCCTAAGCTGAATGTCTCCAAACCTCTGGACATCAAGTGAACATGTGTCTTTTGATGCTGCTACTGCTGGCTGTCACATGCCACCGATCCGTGGCAGGTCTGGCTCTAAGGGTCAGAAGTCATTTCAGTCCAGGTCAATGGCTGAGTGGCTCTCAGATTGTTTAGAAGGTGCCATCGCTGCAGATTTGCCATTGCCACGCTCATAGTGTCTAGACACCATTCTGTCTCAGAGGGTCCGGTTGTGTGAAAAATGACCTTGGGTTAAGCTACACTTGGCTATTGTGCTTATTAAAGCCACAAGGGAGGCATTTGGGGACCAGTTTATTTTATCTGGAACTTTGGAAGAGTAAATACCCCCAATATAATTGAAGACCAAATAATAGAAATATTAACGACTTTTTTGTTTTGAAATAATTCAAGATTCACAAAAACTAAAAACACAAACAAACAACAAAAAGAAAACAGAGGTTCAAATGTGCCGTCTATCCAGTTTTTCCCAAAGGCAGCACCTTAGGTAGCTAGACAACAATCCCAAGCCAGGAAGTCAACATTGGCACAGTGTGTATGTGTTTTTGTGCCTTTTGGTTAGGTGCAGATTTAAATCAACACCATGGTCAAGAATTTGTATTTGGGGCCAATGAGATAGCTCAACAGGTAAAGGTTCCCACCACCAAATCTGGTAACTTGAGACAGACTCCTGAGACCCACATGGCGGAAGGAGAGAACAGATTCCCTGCAAGTGGGCCTTTGACCTCCACATATACGTTGTAGCACATGTATCAATCCCCCTGCACACATGTAATAAACGAAGAATCTGCATTTAAGAACAAGTATACTCTCTGCCTAGTGCTGATGGGTCAGAGGAGACTCAGGAGGACTCTAGCATTTAATATCCAAGCCATGCTTTTCTGAGAGTGAAAGAAATCACTAAGTAACTGTAGCAGAACAGTGGCTATCCACTGGGTCATCCAGGGAAACTGAGACCTACAGTCTTCAGTGATGCTTCACTGATCCTTAGCCTTGATACTGCCAGTGTGGAGTCCTTGGACCTTATGACGTGGACTCTAGCCACTCCCATGGCACAGACAGAGTCATGAAAATTCCAGGTCCAGGGTTCCTGGCTCTTTGGAGTAGTAACAAGCCTCGAACCCAGGAGATCTGAGCTCAAGTCCTGACTACCTCCCAGGCTTCCCCACAGTGTTTAAAGAAACCATTGCCACCCCATGGCTTCCCACTTCTCTTGTGAGGAAGAAGCAGTGGGGATCTAAAGAGAGGAATATCTTCTCCATCCAACATTCTAGCAGCTGATGTTGGGTCTGTGCTATCCAGATGTGTGCAGGCCTGGATGTGATATGCTAATCAACTGGCACATGCCCCAAGGAATAGATCTGGGGGACCAGTAGGCTAGTCAAACTGAGGGTATCAAGGTTAGTTCAGGGCTGGTGGGGGGGGGGCTTTGGAGCGAGGACTGGAGAAGCCTCAGAGAACCGGCAGCTAAATAGGAAAGAAATAAGCTGTCACAAGTGGAGCGAGGAGGGCTGGCATGCCAAGGCAGGAATTTGCAGGAAGAAACTGGGGGAGAACAGGAGTTTGTGGCAGGAAAGAGATAACAAGGGGTTAGCGGGATCATCTGGCCATAGACCAACAGCCTGAAAAACAACTCAGGGGGAAGAAAAAGCTTAGAACTCCTGGCCAGAGTGTTACACAGGTTTCTCTGTCATCTTTCTGGACCATTGCCCTCCAGTGCCATCTGATTGAGGGGACCAGAGCCTGGCAGAGTGGGTACCAGTGTCTACCCTACTGTGTGCACCATGCAGCCTCACTGGCGGGACCTGCTCTCACTCTGTCCTAGGCCTGAGACTTTGCATGACAGCCTTTGAGTTGCTCCCAGCCTCACCTAGACCATGAGTCCTCTGCCTCCCTTCCCCAGAGCCGTTCACCCCTTTCCACCCTGTTGGGTCCAGCAGCAGCAGCAGCAGCTCCATCGCCCAGCCTGTCCCCTCACCCAGCCTGCCCCCTTACCATTCCCATGCGCTTTAATATCTAAGGTGTTAGCATGTTCTTTAACACCCTACTGGAGGTTTCATGGCCTAAAGGAGAGGGCGGCCCCAGGAGCCTAAAGCCACTCTCCTAACTGCCAGAAGCAAGAGAGGCAAGAAATTGTATTTGACAGGAGTTTGGATTTCTGCTCACTCGGTCTTGAGAAGTGGATATAGGAGGTGTATTTGATCACAAGAATCCTATCCATCTTAGGCAGGACATGGGGATGAGGCACGTGGGGAGCTGGGCCACACTCCAAGCCATTCCATAGGTACGTGAGTGTGGAACAGGATGGCTTGAGGGAGGGTGGCAGGCAGATAGTTGAGAGGAAGTAGGTGGCCAAGGGGAAGGTAAAAGAGAAATGACTGGGGAGGGGGTGTGACAGGGTGCCTGACTGGAAGATGACAGGAGTATGGCTAATGGGAAGTTGATAGAAAGAATATGGCAGGGGGTGGTGAAGGGGAACATGACAGGAAGATGGCTGAGGGGAAGGTGACAGGAAGATGGCTGAGGGGAAGGTGACAGGAAGATGGCTGAGGAGAAGGTGGCAGGAAGATGGCTGAGGGGAAGGTGACAGGAAGATGGTTGAGTATGTGACAGAGGTGTCTGAGGAGAAGATGGCAGAATGGCTTAAGAGAAAGTGACAGGTGACTAATGGGAAAAATGACGAGAAAATGGCCGACAGAAGAGGAGACAAGAAAGTATCTGACAGAAAAGTGACAGACATTGTGGAGACATGGCAGCATAGCTGAGGAGAACGTGGCATGAGACTAGTGAGAAGAGGTGACAACACAATAAGAGAAAGTGACAAGAAGATGTCTGAGGGAAATGTGACAATGTTTAAGAGGAAGATCACAGGTTAGTGGCTAAGGAAAGTGGGTAAAGGAAAGGCTGAGGGAGAAGTAGCAGAAAGATGGCTGAGGGAGTGTGACAGAATGGCTGAGGAAGAGGTGACAGGTGGGTGACTGACTGGGAAATGTCAGGATACTGATGAGGAAAGTAACAGGAGCGTGACTGAAAAGAGTGTGTGAGGATGTCTGAAGCAGATAGGAGACAGTTCTCGTCAGAGAACCTGTCTACCTCAGGTTTACACTTCGGACTGTCCTGTTACTCAGTCACATAGGTGCTGAATATTTCCATGGCGGGTGCCTCTGAACAAGGCAAAGCTTTGTTCTTTGACAGCCTAAAACCTTAGGAGTCAGTGGGACCAAGAGAAAAGTTAGTCAATTTTTTTTCCAGATATGGCCCAGAGCCTTATATGTGATGGCCAATTTCCTACATTTTTAGAAGCTGAAAATGCCAAATCCTGCTCAGAATCCGACTTGGTGTGTGATTAACGTTCTTCAAGAATGGCTTGTACAGAGCCCCCTCCCCTCCCTCTCCTGTGTGGGTGACTCGGGCCCAGCCTCTGCTGGGGTCTGAATGAAGGGGGGTGTTACCCACTCATTTGCTCACTCAATCTGTCCATAGCGAAGATCGTGTGTGCATTGTTCTGGTCCCTTCCTGCTGCCATAATTACTCAGGATTCGTTCTGTTCTGTTCTGAAGGCTTTGAAGTTGAAGGACTAGGCTCCAGAACATTCCATATCTGGTGAGGATTTCTATGCTACACGGATGGTGCCTCTTTCTGTAACCAGATGTAACAAAAGGCAGGAGGCAAAGGGACTGTACCTGTTTTTAAGGTTGTCTCACCCCTGAGACCCACCAGTCCAATCATTCGCAAAGGCTCCGCCTTTTATACCGTTGTACTAGGGGTTCTGTTTTAGCGTGAAGTTGAAAGAGTCTCATGTGCTTCCTACATGCTGGGATTAGGAATGAAACATCCTTCCAACCAATAACCAGACTAGTGAGGCACGGAAGCAAAGCCGTGCCTGGCGTACCTACCTACTTAAGTTGGCTGTGCTCAGGGAGGTGGGGAAAGCCAAGCTTGCCTGCTTCTGGGAATTGAGCCCACTACCCAAGGCCACAGTGGAGTTAGGCCTGGCTAGGGGTTGTTTAGCAGAGGCCACCTGAGGGGCTTGGAGTTTATTAGCCTCTGAGGTAATACCCCAGTGCAATCCAGGCCCCTCCTACTGCCTTCCCCAAGGCTGGCCCTCCGGCTCCCCCCTTTGTCTTTAACTCGGCCTTTCTAACTTTCACTTGACCTTGTCCTGAAGACTGACCAGACAATGACCCTCCTCAGCCCCACATCAGCCTTAGGAGCCCTTGCCAAACCTACCTCCAGCTCCTTAAGCTTCCTTCAGTGGCTTTCCACTGGGGCTTGCCCTGATGGCCACAGCCACCCAGTGAAGTGCCTCAGGTAAGTGTTGCCATGCCCCCTGAGGAAAAATGGCTTCCCCCTTCCTTGTCATGCTATGTGGAGGCACTTAAAGACAGGGAAGGAGCCGGGCGGTGGTGATGCACGCCTGTAATCCCAGCACTCTGGGAGGCAGAGGCAGGCGGATTTCTGAGTTCGAGGCCAGCCTGGTCTACAGAGTGAGTTCCAGGACAGCCAGGGCTACACAGAGAAACCCTGTGTCGAAAAAACCAAATCCAAAAAAACCAAAAAAAAAAAAAAAAAAAAAAAAAAGATGGGGAAGGCTGCATTTCTGGTACCCTAGCCAACTCTTCCTCACTTCCAGATTCTGATGAGCAAGCCCCCAGACAGAGCCTGTCTCTCCCACCTAGGAATCCCCAGCCAAGCCATGGCCTAGCATCCTGTGAGTGTACACGGCTAGCGGCCTCTTGTCGGTTTCCCAGATACGATTTCTGCATCTTGGGAAGCAAGCCAGGCCTGTGCTCCAGGGGCTCCACTGTAGCTCCTGCAGAGCCAGGATCATCCCCGCTCGGTTTCCAGGCCTTCTATCACTGGCTGTGGGAGCTGGGACAGGCCACGTAGTTGCAGTCTCCTTGAACCTTCTTCCTTCTCATCTGCTACAGACCAGGTGGGCGGGAGGACGGACATCCCTGCCACTTAGCGTGGAGATTTATGGTGCTACTGGAAGAGGCCTGGCCTGGTCCTGTGCGGTCTGGAATGGCCCTCAAGGCGGAGACAATAAATCCGTCCCATTATTTTTTATGAGCCTCCCACCCCATAAACAACTCCTTTGGCTGGTAAGCCAGCTTCACGTACTTCTCCTGGCCTGGCCTCAAGCTGGCGCCAAGGGCACCACAGGGCCAACTTCCCAACGCCAGCAGGGGACCTTTCCGAAAGACTGTAGGCCCTCGGGGTCTTCAGGAACTGATGGTGAAGGGTGGAAGGTGAGCTGCAGTTCAGAGGGCATCAAAACAAGACACAGGCCACCTGGCCTTGGGTCTCCTCTCAGTAAGCCCTTGAGCCTTGGTTTCTTGCTGTGAAAGGGAAGCACGTGACAGAATCGTCCATGCAGATGAGAATGAGGTTGTGTGCCTAGGTGTGTCCCTTGGGAAGTGCCCATCCCTGGGCTCCACAGCACCATCTCATCAGCATCTTACACAGCCATGAGCGTCCGCACTGTGCATGAGTGGGCCTGGCATGGTGCTCCTGGTGTATAAATCTGAGTGGTAGGTGCTGTTACCCCATTGGTGGCATGTAGAGAGTTCTGGCCATAGAAAACTAGCAGAGGCTGGTTTTAAAGCTCAGGGCTGACTGCTTGACCATACGCCTGAGCAAACAGGTGGACAGAGAGCATGCAGCCCAGGCCCCCTGAGGCAGAGAACCCCGGTGCTGCCATGGCTGCTACCTTCTGCCCGGGTCAGGGCTGCCAGCTCTTCCTGAGCCTTCATGCACCCGATCTGCGGCCATGTCAGCCCTCCCTTGACCTTCCCCCGGCTCCCCTCGGAGTCCCAGCTCGGATCTCCACAACCTGTCCTTGTCACTGACCAGCCCCCGCACTCTCCTGCCACTCCGTGTCCCTGTCTCCTCACACTGCTCCCTCTGTCTGGAGCTCCCTGTCTAGTCCAACCATTGATCCCCTGAGAACCTTTTCAGATGTCTGGGCTGTGTGTGGCTTTGATTTATAAAGTGCTTTCCTGTTCCTTGTGCTGAACAGAGCGCAGCCTAGAGAGGCCATGTAGGGACACTCAGCATTCACTTCCCATGGATGTAAGTCAGAGATTCACACATATGCTATGGCCATCAGATCAGCTGATCTCCCCTCCCACCCATCAGATCCCTCCAGCAGGGTCTCCCCTCCTCTGCCTTCCTCCTGTAAGCCGGCTTCTTCAGAAGCCGCCCACTGGTCCACAGCTCAGGCCTCGCCTCTTCTCCCCCCCATCAACCCTGCCCCACCCCATCCCGCCCCTCCCAGCCCACCTCTGCATTTACACCTGTATTTAGTAAGCACCACCTTTAAATTAGACTAGCTGGTAGGAGGAGCCTGTGATCTGAACTTGGGTACAGAGAGGCTCTCCAGGTGGTTTGAGCGCCTGCCACCCTCTCAGGGTCGGGTGGGACCACGGCTGCCCTGTAAAAAACGGAGTTCACAGATAGTGGGCTGGAATCATCCTGTTTCAGGTCTGGGGCCAACTAAGGGTGACATGGGACAACCTGTCCGTGTGACTTCCTTTAGAGATCCGGTAGGAAGGGCTAAGATCCGTGAGTACCACAGGAGGCCTACGATTTTATGTGTAAATATGATCCATAGCACTGTCTGTCTGAGATCCAGTCTGACTGGGTGTGCCCTGTGGCTGATTGCTGAAGAGTGTGGCCCACTAGGCTGAAGGCCAGCCCATCCTAGTCCATCTCCAGGCCGGACCATCTCTAGAACTGCCTCCTGGTCCTTGGAGAGGCCGCTACTTGGTTGTGGCGCCACCTAGTGACCAGTCTGAGAAACTTCAAGAGGTGAGGAGGGAAGAAGGGTGGGTCTGTATCTCACAGAGGGGCTGTCAGGGAGGCTGCCCTTCCCCCCACTCCCCACCCCGCCCCAAGCTCCATTTATCACACCCTTTAGCACTCCTAAGAGAAAAGGGTTTCAAGGCTTTCCAGTTCACAGGTAGGAAGCTGAGCAGTTGGAAGAACACACTACGAAAGGCTGCAGTGAGGTACGGGCTCACACCACCCACCTCCGCCCCCCCCCCATCCCCATTGGTAACTGCACAAACCTATCCACATGTGCCTGCAAATACCTGGGGTCTGTCCTCCCCATCATATGTGAAGAGTGCCCTGCGTCCATCTTTCTTGGAGTCCCGGTGACCAGACAGGTCAGGGCACATCTGAGGTACTGTCCAGAATGCAAGCCCTTCTCCCATCTCCTCAGCATGCCAGGAGCCATCCATCCATAGTCTCCACAGGTAGTGATCACTGAGGGGACAGATCAACCCCCCAAAGGACCCAGGGGCTGTCCTTTTGAGGCTCTTGTGGAGAGACACTGAGTCCTTTACAGGGAGCAGAGTGTGTCACAGGCAGAAGGGACAATGAGCCAACCTCTGCTCAGTGTGACACACCCAGTCAGGACCCAAGACCCTGAGAGGCCCCGAGGGAAAAATCTCTTCTCCCTGTATGTTCCAGATGAAAGGGAGGGGAGAAGATGAGGAAGGCAGGGTGGGGTGTCTCTTAAGGGACCATAGACGCTGCCGATTGGGGACCAGAAAGTGAGCGGGCATTAGAGTGTCCACTGGAGACCTGGGGCAAGCGGTGCCAACTTCTCATAAGCCACAGCTTCTGTACGACTGGGGCTGTGGTTTTCCTAGCACTCGGCCACCAAGATATTCAGTTCAGGAGGTCTGCACTAGAGGTCCCGGCGGGTGAAGCTTCAGCCTCTATTCTTTCCAACAGTGACTCCCTGGGCTCTTGGGAAGCAGGAAGTCTAAGCAGCAATTGCCAGGGCCCATCTAAATCTAGATTTGTGCAAAAGCAGGCGAAAGGGCTATAGGTGAGGACAACTTTCACGCACACCACACACACACGCACACACACTTTTCCTATGAAAGCTTGAATCATGTGGCAGTAGACTTTTGACCCCACAGTCCATTTTCAGTTACTGTTATACCTGTTAGGGAATGCTCCTGTCTCAGAAGGGCATTGGTACCTCAGCTTACATTCCTCTAAGGCTGACCGGGGGTGTTAACAAGATGACATGTCTGGAGGTTGGCACAAAATATGGCCCTGAGGCAGGCACCCCAGGGGTCCTCATCGTCCTCTCCCCTCCCCAGAGCAGCCCTGTACTCCGTTCACCTGGCCTCTCGGGGGTTCTTCCCAAGTCCACAAGCTAGGTTTCCTCTTCCCTAATAGGCTGAGGTAGTTGTGGGCTGTGGAAGCCACCTGCAGTCCCAGCGTCTTTCTTGGCACGTTTACTCTCTGTTGAGGAAGCAAAGGGAGAGAAAATCCTTCCTCCCAAGTTGGTGGGGGCTGGGGAAGGGGGTGGGGCACGGCCATTGTTCTCTCTGTGCTTGAGGGACAAGAACTGAGAAAGTGATATTATTGATGAAGTTGCCATAGCAATGACCCTTGGGAGGCGCACATTCCAACTCTAAGTGGGACAAAGGTGCCAGACCCCGAGTTGGGTGAATGTGACATGCATGTATCGCAGGCAGGGCACCATCATGTCTCTACACATGGGACCATCTCCTAGCCTGACAGCTGCCCTATGGGAAGAGTCCCTGGTGGGAAGGCACCATCGGGCCTCTCAAAGGATCCAGGGAAGACGCTCGAAAGAGGCACTGGGCCAGATGTGGCCGGACATGTCTTCCACCACACCGGCCCACTTCCACGGGTGGTGTGTAAAGTGGGCATGCCCCCTTCTCAGACTTGTAAAGGGCAAATGCAGCCTAGTGGGGGCTTTGGTCCACGCATCTCATCCTCCAGAGAACTCTAGGACAGGGGTTCTCAACCTTTCTAATACTGCGACCCTTCAACACATTTCTTCATGTTGCAGTGACCTCCAGTTATAAAATTATTTTGTTGCTACTTTGTAACTATAATTTTGCTACTGCTATATAAATATCCAATACACAGAATACCTAATATATAGCCCCCAAAGGCATTATGACCCACAGGCTGAGAGCTGTTGCTCTAGAAAGAGGCTATAGAAGATGTCCCTAATAAGCCCCCACCCTCCCTATTGCTTCTTCATCCCTCTCAGGGTTCTGTGACAGCTTTCCCCTAGGTCCTGGCTTGAAACCCTGTCCCTCTAAAGCATGTGGAGGTCCCCCTGACATGTGCACTTCACCCCTCCGGTCACAGCTTCTCGTGGCTTCCTCCTGCCTGGGTTGAGGTCCAGGGACAGCTTCATAGTCACTTGTCCCACTTTGGAAGCAAGACCCATGGCCTTCTAATTCTGCCCAACAGGAGGAGCTGAGCCTGGGATATATGGTAAGCTGCCCATAGCATGTGCGAGTTCCTTTTGGACCTGGCGATCGATGTGGCAGCTAAGGGCCCTGTCTCCCCCATTGCATCCCGCCTGGCCTAGCACTAAGGAGACACTCAGCCCAAGTTTGCAGAGCATAATTGGATTTGGATGGGTCAGATCAGATTAGCTTCGAGCTGGCGGGCGGCCTGAGCTGGCGGGCACCAGGCATGTGAAAACCAGGACTTCCGGGAATGACTGTAATTCTTGCAACTCCTCTGTAGCGGGAAACAAGCAGGCTTTCTCGGAACTTGGCACATGTGGCTCGCATACCTACACCTAGGGAGGTGTGTTGGAAAACTTGTGATTTGAAACCCTCTAGGGAGCAGCAGACATGGTCCAGGTAGAGATCTGCAGGAGGACCGATAAGCAAGGCCTACAGTCCCGAGTCACAGAAGCACAGCAACTGGGCCCTGGGCCTGGGGCTGAGTATGCATGGCCTCAGAATGAGGAGCTAGGGCCTATGCTTGAGGGTGCCTAGGTCGGTGGGGTGGCCATCTATAGCCAAAGTTGCTAGAGCAGCCCGGCAGAGGCCATGGGAGCTTGGGAGCAGCTTCCAATCTGGAGTCCAAGCCACATTCACGAGACAAGAGTGGCTGGCGCCTAGTGTGCATCATGTGCCTGTTGCAAACTCGAGCCTCTTGGGCCCACATTCTCCTTGACTTAGAAAATACAGTTTTTGGTGAAAATCATTATGTTTGCATGTGGTAAGTTTTAAGCTGTAACTTTTAAAAACAAAGATTATAACTGTACGGCTTGGTATGGGGGCTGAGATAAGAAACTAAACTCAGGAGCCTTGGCTTTGCCTCAAGGTTACAGTGGGGGACAGAGGCCTTTCACATGTGTGTACTAGCTCATGCACACACAAAACACACACACGCACAAACAAACACAAACATACACACACACACACCAATTGTGGAACAGACTAAGAGGAAACTTTTGGAATCTTCTGGCTGCACCCTTGAGACCAGCTCTGAGGCTCCCTTGTCCCTTCCTGCAGCCACACTGCTGACCATTGGCTGCAGCAACCACAGTGGTGTAGGACCACTGTCCCAGACTTCTCCAGGGTCTGACCCCTTGGCTCTGGACACTGGAAAGGAAAAACTTGATGATGACAGATCCTCAGGAGGAGAAGGCATGGCCGTTTCTAAAGAATTGCATTCTGTGGTCCAGGGTTCAGGGGTACATCAGTTCCCTGGGGATAAATCCATGGTTGCCTGGTGGTGTGTGGGGCTTCTCAGAAGTTGCAATTCTTTGACTAGAAATGGAAACTCAATCTCCCTTTCTTCACCTCAAACAAGCTGAGCTAAACAGAGCCTATAGGCTCTTTCCTGCCTGGGAAGATAAGCCAGGTTTGTTGGGGCGTTGATCTGGGTTAGCTCGGGGCAGCTCTGCAAAATCATTGAGGCCTGGGGTTCAAGAATGTGTAATTGATGGACTCAGAGGTAGCCTTAGGAAATCAGTTATGGAAGACAGGAGGAAGGAACTAGGAAGGAGAAGCTAAAGGACACTGCAGGCAGTGTGGGACTGTTGACCTCAGGAGGATGTAGATGGGGACAGGGGACCAACAGTCAGGTCACAGCTGAACCACTGGAGAGCTACAGGAGCAACCACATTAGTGAGGGGTAAGTGTGACCTAAGCTGTGAGCTGCCTGCTGAGAGTTCCCACCATGAGTCAAGGAGGTTGCTTGGTAGCCAGACTCTTGCCGGGCAGGGTATCCCAGGAAACTAAAAGTGTTTGGATGGCTGAGGATGGTCCTATCCTGAAGCCACCTCTGTATCTACCTGTAACACTCATCAGGGAGTTGCCTCTCACAGATCTGCAAAAGCAGGCCAGGATCCACAGAGGTACTTGGACTGTTGAATGCCAGCCAAGCACTGGGCATCTTCCTGGCTGTTCTCTGTGTAGCCCTGGCTGTCCTGGAACTCACTCCATAGACCAGGCTGGCCTTGAACTCTGAAAATCCACCTTCCTCTGCCTCCCAAGTGCTGGGATTAAAGGCGTGCACCACCACTGCCTGGTGGTATCATACATGTTTACAGGTAAGGCTCGGAGACATGAAAGCACATGGTTTATGGAGAAGTCAGACTAATGCCCACACCTCCTTGAGCCCACATGGGCTTTCCAATGAAGCTGCATGCCAGGATTGGCTCATATTGGCTCAGGAGCAACCCTGGTTAGTGGGGACCAGCTGAGGTGCGAGTGTTTGTACAGAAATAGGCCATGGCCACAGGTCATCTCCCTCCCAGTGACTATTGAACAGGGGCCATCACACCTCTGTCACTGCCATCAGGCTTGGGTGCTGTTGGAAACTGAGGAAAGGAGTAGTGTGACTTCCTTTGGTGCATTGGGTGTTTTGCCTGTCTGTTATGGGTCAGTAGGTCAGTAGGTCAGTCTATCTTTGCACTGGTATAGCAGCTTGGCTTGAACTGATGAGCAAACCAAAGGGAGGGAGAAGAAGAAAGCATGATAAGTCAGGTGTTGAACAAAATGCAGCTGTAGTTCATTTCCATTTGTGAATTAACTTTAGACTGCCTTTTTTTTTTCTTCACCTTATCCTGGTGCTGGGAAAGACCCCATGGCTGCCACCATGCTAACCAAAGCACTCTACTGCTGATGCATACCTCCAGCCCAAGACTTTTTTGGTCTACAGTATAACTAACTGCCAGAGACTTATCTTTTGAAACATGTCTGAGTTACTAAGGGCCCGTGTACAGCCCACAGGGTCACAATTATACTCTTTTGCCTTGTACAAGGATCCAGTGTGGCCCCTGAGGAAGAGAGGTTACCACCTCAGGGGTTTCCTCCCTCTCCCAGACAGCTTCACTCACCGAGTTCTTTCAGCTGGAGGTGACATCAGGTCCCAGAGCCGGGGTGCAGCACACAGTGGCTCTCTGCCCTTTGATCTGCCTGTGGCCTCTTGATGGGCTTGTGACCTGCAACCCCTCACTTGACCCCCAGACCTCATAAATTCTGGAAACTCCTCACAAATCGCCAAGAAGATAAACATCAACTGGGGTCATCATAAGGAGGTTCAAGTCACTCCAGGCAGACAGGGAGGAAACAGAGCTTACTTAGAGGATACAAAGATATCATGGAGCCATCGGCGGCCGAGGAGAGGCCAAACGGTCCCGGCCGATGTTACACACCTAAGCCTGCAATCTGATGTCAGGCAGGAGCTGTGTGCCTATGGGCTCAGAGAGGTCATTTAGACTGTACCTTACAGGACCCCGACGCTGTGGCAGAACGCACCTGGGGCTGAGTGCGTTTGTGTATACACACGCGCACGCGCGCGCACACACACATGTGAGTGCTGCCTTCCGTTACTGACCAAACGCACCCACCACTGCACAAGTCATTGCCGCACAGCCTGAGGCTTTCTCTCTTCTGCTTCTGCTGGTCTCCAACCTCTGTCTTGTCTGTCTCTCTTCTCAGAGGGTATGAACTGCATGAACAAAGACCATGGCTGTGCCCACATCTGCCGGGAGACGCCCAAAGGTGGGGTAGCCTGTGACTGCAGGCCCGGCTTTGACCTTGCCCAAAACCAGAAGGACTGCACACGTAGGTAGACGGGGGCAAATGGGTCAGACACCCCCATGCGTCTCCTACCATTGCTTTGTGGTGGCGGGTCTGTCCAGGGTGCTGGGCATTGGTCAGGGAGGGATCTCAGCACCCTGGGGTAGGTGGAGGACGGAGTCTGCTGAGGGGCTCTGGGAAGTTGGAGGGTGGGTCATAACTTCCCAGTTTGGAGTTTTCTATACCTGGTGTGACACCATCAGCACAGCCCCAGGCACTGGCTTGGACCATCAGTAGAGCCCTGAAGTCAAACTCTCCTGAGGGAGGAGGGGGCTGTGGCTCAGAATTTTTAAAACTTTACTTTGTCCATCAGCCTGAAAAGCCTTCGGTGACAGAAGAGTATAAAGAAGTAAAGGAGGGTGGATGGGGGTGGGGGAGGAAGCAGGCCTGGTGCTGACAGTTTCCCAGGTTCAAAGGTCAGGACCCAAGTAGTTCAGATGCTAGAGAGCTTGCCTTGTCCAGGTTCCCTCCACCCTCAGCACCACATAAACCAGATGGTGCATACCTGTCACCCTAGCACTGGGAGGTAGAGACAGGAAGAGAAGTCAAAGTCACCCCCAGCTATATAGAGAGTTTAATGCCAGCCTGTGCTACATGAGACCATGTCTCAAAAACAGTCAATCAATAGCAGAACTCAGGGACCTCCACAGGGCTGAGCCCAGCCATGAGCCCCCTCTGTGAAGAAAGCAACAGGCCAGAGGTGCCATTTTTAGGTCTGCTTGCCTGCCTGGAGGAAACCTGTCCCCAGGACTCAACATAGTACAGCCTCTTTTTACTGGAGATTTTATGGGGACAGGGTTTCACTGTGTCCCAGAACTTGCTATGTAGACCAGGCTGGCCAGGAATTCATAGAGATCCATCTGCCTCTGCCTCCAGAGTGCTAGGATTAAAGGTGTGCTCCACCACACCCACTCCTAGTCCAACCTCTTGACATGGGCATCCAGCCCTTGTAGGAATGGAATTAAGAAAGGAAACAGGAGCTCAAGACATTCAAAGGCTTCCACAGCATCAGATGCCACACACCCTGCCAACAGCTTTGTGGAAAGGCAGTGGGCTGCAGGCTCTGCTCACTGGCCATGGGGATACCCAGGCTGGGTTTCATTTGTCCTGTGTGTGCTGAGGACTGAGGGGACTTCAGAAACTACTTCCAACTCAGCGGAACCAGGTTTCATCAGTCTCGTGCTGGGATTACAGAAATAGGCCAGAGGAGGCTGCTTCTGACTCCTGAAGGATGTGCTCCCGGCTGCCTGGGTTTCAGCTTCTGAGCTGACGGACACCACTGTAAAGGCCACAGCTTTCCTTTAGCCCTCCATTCTGGCCAGAAGCCAGCTGGACCACCATCCCCAGACACTGCAGCTCTTTTGGGTCACCTTGCCCTGAACAGTTACCAAGGCCCTGGAGCCCCACGAGCACCCACTGTTCTCCTTGTCCCCAGAGGCTCAAGCTTCAGCCCCCAGTGCTATCTACCCATCTCCCAATATGAAGACACTTTCTTCATCCCCAGCGTCTTGTGAACTTTTCCTACAGAGATGTGAGCAAATGCCCGCTCGCCCTAGATACCAACAGACAGGAGTATGATTCCACCCAAGTCCAACCTGGGGAGCCAATGAGTTTACTGAGCTATTTACAAAGCATGGGTGACTTCAAAGTGGCAGCATGGGTGATGACTTCTCTACAACCACAGACAGGAGCCCCTCCCCCAACTCCATTCCTTAACCATCAATCTTCTACAAGTTCTATCACCACCTCGGACCACATGCAACTGGGGCAGAATTGCAAGCATCTGTTCTGATGAAGAAGATATGGCTCTTGTATTCAAGGATAACATTCAACAGCATCTGCCTATGGTCAGGATATGAGCCAGCCTTTCCCATGGAACACACAAGGCATGCATGTTGGCTGTCACCAAGGCAGCCTGGACCCTAGCCACAGATGGATTCTTCCAACTTCAAAGAAAAACACATGCTACCTGGGCACTTTCAGAGCAGATGGAGCTGACGCCAGATCTCCCGGTCCTTGTGCTAAGTGAGGACAGGAGCAGGCACAGGCTGCAGACAAGCATGGTTTCTAAAGACTTGCTTCATGCCAACACCAGAAAGAGCTCACTGGACCAGTTTACCGCTATAATCCATCTGAGACATGTGCCACACAAGGAGGCTTACCCACAAGGCTCCTCTGGGTATCTGGCTTGTCTGGAAGGACTGGGGACAAGCCAGAGTCTATGGAAATCTAAGACCCCTACCCTAGTCACTACAGGGTCAGGAAAGGGCTAAGTCTAGCCTAGAACATGTACTGGTCCATGGGTCCCCAGGCCCTGCCCTTCCTGATAAGATATAGAAAGCCTAAGTCTAAGGAGCTGGGACAAACCCTAAGGCCTTCCTGGAAGGTGAGACCCAGAAGGTCTGGCTTTGGTTCCTTCTTAGTATAAGGCATGGCTAAAGATGACTTGGAAAACAAACAAAACAAAACAAAACAAAACTGGGTGGTCGGCTGGCTGGGTGGTGGTGGCGCAGCCTGTAATCCCAGCACTCTGGGAGGCAGAGGCAGGTGGATTTCTGAGTTTGAGGCCAGCCTGGTCTACAGAGTGAGTTCTAGGACAGCCAGGGCTATACAGAGAAACCCTGTCTCAGAAAAAACCAAATCCAAAAAACCCAAACTAGGTTGTTATACATATCTTTAATCCCAGCATTCAGGAGGCAGAGGTAGGTAAACCCCAGTGAGTTTGAGGCTAGCCTGCTCTACAGAGAAAATTCCAAAACAGCCCGGTCTATATAGAGAAATCTTGTCTTTTAAAAAAAATATATCTTGGAAGAGCAAATCCCCAGCTCCCATGTAAATCTAGACTCACAGAAGTGTGTGCCTGCCACCCCAGTGTTTCTATAGTGAAATGAGAGGAGACAGGAGAGTGTTTGGAAACTCACAGGTCAGCTACCATGGTATACACAGTGGTAAACAAGAAGAGACCCTTCCTCAAACAAGGCAGAAGATGAGGGTCAGCACAGAGGACTGAAGAGACCTTCGTGAGCCCTGAACTCACTTGTGTTTCAAGGACCTCAGACTCTAGAGTTGGTCAGGAGCCCAACACCCTCTAGACTGGTGTGGAGGGGCTGCAGGGCTCCATACTCCAGTCCCTTAACCCTCCAGAGTCCAGAGTCCTCTTCATGTCATTTTTTAATCCATCTTGGTCTTCCCAGAGCCCAGCATTCAGAACTGGAGAGGAACTGTCTGTGGTACTCTTGATGCCTTGTTCCAGGATCCCCCAGTGCCCACTCTAAAGAGAATTTTCAGTTAAAACAAAACAAAACACAAAAACATAATGTCTAGCCTATGATTATCCCATCCCCTGGGATCTATGCCCTGCTCCTGAGCCCTGGGCTTCTGTCCCATGAGAGTATGCTAGGCTGGGGAAACTCGGGGCCTGTCACCACCATCCCTAAGCATAGAAAGGACAGACTTCATGAAGGAGATCCTGTGGGCCATCTAACTTCCCTGAAAGTTGGGTCAAGAGGAGGACACCACCAAGAAGCTCTGGCTACTGAAGATTGTGTGAGATGCCAGATAGATAGCCTGTCCGGCCAGTCTTGTCTTGTCCTTACCTGCTATGGAGACTACATTTGTCCAAGGTCCAGGATCCAATGACTCTTGGGACAAGCAAGCCCAGGGGGTCCTGATAATCCCTTCCTAAGGAGAAATGTGAGTGCAGAGGTCTATTCCGCTGTGTGTGGAAGCCATTCCCATATGACGTCACATCCAGGGACTTCTCTCCCTTCCCAGCCTTCTGAATAGATCTACCTAATAGGCATGACTAACTCAAATTCTCAAATCTGGAATTCGATGCTCCTCTAATCAGGCCTGACCTCAGACTGACTTCATACATGGGTAATGCGTGGAGACAGAGTATGGGCAATCGCTCAAGGTCTCTATGAGATATGCTGACCTGGCACTCAGGTGACAGCCATCTTGGCCACCTCGAATAATAAAACAGAGAGAGTCTCCAAGACTTTCTCCAAGAGCCCGGGGAAGAGATCTGACTTTGATCCTTGTCCTCTTCTGGCGGTCTCCCTCCCCTAGACAGTGGCAGTCTCCATTTAAATGAACTTGAACGTAATCATTTTCCTCCTTCAGATGGGCTCCTCACTCAGTCCCTTTCCATGGATGCAGGGAGCAGCTGCTGCTGGAGACCTCCTCCAGCCGCAGGCATCCCCGACCACATAATGTAGGGCGTTCTCAGCATACACCCCGCGTAGCATTCATTTGCTTAAGTTCTGTCTATCTAGGCATTGCTGAGTTTCAGGGTCAGGGCTGTGAGTGAGCAGAGCTTAAGACATAGGACCCTGGGGTGAGGTGGGGGTATCCATAAGGACATCCCAAGACACAGGCAATGGAGAGAGAGTGGGCAGATAGTAAGAACTAAGAAAATGAATATCACTTTGAATCACGTCTGTAATCTCCCCTACAATTGACCCTGTATGTCTTGACGTTTTTAAGAGGCATTTGCCCCAATGGGACCAATAGGGTTAAAGTGTCTTTCTTGTGTATCTGGTCTCTCCCTTTCTCCCATATGAGGCCCAGAGTGTACTCTTGGGCCCGCCCCCATTCACCTCTAGGGACCAGCGTTCCTACCTGACACCCTGAAGGGTTTCAGGGACAGAGATGTGTCTCTGCTATACCACCTGTCTTCCCTAGCCACCTCAAACTCTTATTTTACCACCCCGCCCCCACCCCCCAAAAAAACAGCCAGTGCCTGTAAACTAACAATGTCTGTTGCTGTTCTGTTCATACATACGTGTACACACTTTGGGACTAACTAGTAACCTGTAACTATGGAAATGGAGGCTGTCAGCACAGCTGCGAGGACACGGACACGGGCCCCATGTGTGGCTGCCACCAGAAGTACGCCCTACATGCGGACGGTCGGACGTGCATCGGTAAGTAGGCACTATAACCTGGTACCACGTGTGTGGCCCCCCCAGTTCTGGAGGAAAGAGAAGGGAGATGAGAAGAGGAAGCGCCCAGAAGGCCAGTGGGCGTGGCAGGCATCCCAAGGGCAGCTTCTGTGAGGATTTATCTTGGGTCCCTTGGTCCCACGGGACCAAGTGCCCTAGGGACATCTAGGTTGGGTCTCCCTATTGTCTGTGGCAGTATGCTTCAGCCTGGGGGTATCGTCTGTCCCTAAGGCACTGGAATTTTCTGATGTGGAAAACCCTTGGCAGTCGCACTGAGTCTGCGTGAGCACTTGTAGGTCTGGGCGCTGTTGGCAGCCATGTGGAAACTGAGTTTCCTAGCACGTGGGTCACTGTGAGGGCAGAGGTGTGCACCCTGCGTGGGGCGTGCGTGCTTGGGCTGCTTCTCATTCTGAGCTGGCCGGTTCGCCCTCGGACTTCCTCACCCTCCTGAAGTCCCTTCTCCTCAGCAATGCTCCTGTCCTATCACCTGCTTGCTCCCTGGAGTCCTGAGTGAGACTCGGCCACTTCCTCCTTCCAGACCCATGTTCCAAGGGCAGCTTGGAACATTTGTGGTTATTTTGTGCAATGATTACTAATACGGTTTTTCCTCCTTTTCAAAAATAATAGCAAGATTTAAAAAAAAAAAACTAAGAGAAAATAGTTTAGGCTTTGGAGCCAAAATGTCTGCTTGTTAGGACCCAACATGAGTTGGTAGGAATCATGCTTAATTCTTCTTTGATAAAGCCCCATTTCTTATGATTAATTTGAGGGGTGTTTCTTGAGGGGCTTTTGAGTGATACAAAGGTGTTGGGTGAACCCATGTATGTATCTGTGTCCCAAAGCTGCTGTCTTATCCCTTCCCCTGTCGCTGCTCCCTGGTGTCTCAGAAAGCTGGGTGCTAGGCTGGGAAGGGATCCCAGGCTATCCTGGGATAGCCTGTCTGTGGTTGGGGGCTATCCTGCTGCCTGTGGTGGCTCTCCCCTCCTCTGTGTGGTCTCTTCTCTCAGACAGCCATCCTCGATTCCGATTCCGTTTTACCTCATCCCCGCTGCTTCTCTCGTGATGGTCCCTGATTGCCTGTCTTGTCTGACAACTGACAATCATTAATCATTTCTCAGAGCCAAAAGCCAAAACCAAACCAACCAATCAAATAATAATAATAATAAATTAAAGGCCAAAGCAGATCTCAGACCAGCGTCTCTATTGCAGCCTGATCCCATCTAGAACCTCCTGCCCTCTGACCTCTCTCCCGTGGCTGTCCTGCCCAGAGCTCCCTTGAGACACTCCAGTCTCCCCCTTTGTCTCGTCAGTCTGCCCCATTTCCCTGTGTCCAGTCGAGCCTGCCCTGCAGCCACTGGACCAGCACAGACAGCTGCTGGGAGGCGAACTCCAGCCTGGGTCTAACCCTTCTGCCTGTTTCTTCCTCACTCACCCCTGTCTCTTCTTTTTATTTTTATTTTTATTTTTAATGTCTGCTGCATGTGACAGTCCCTGCCTGGATCTCTTTCCCCAAGCCCCACACACTTCCTGTCCGTCCCCTCTTGTTAGACACCATCCCCCACCCACCAGCTCCAGCCACTGTGGCTTCAACTCCTGGCTAGGATGAGAAACCTGTCCCGCTTTGCTCCCCATCACCAGGCCCAGCAAAGCGTCCTGGCACAGCTTTGTACCCAGTGGCTGGAGGCTCCCTGGCCAGCCCGAGCGTTTCCCTCCCGCACGCTTCTAAAATGACGGATCCTTCTCTACAGCCCCTTGCCAAGCACTTGAATGCTTAGCTCTGGTCCTCTAGACAAGCAGGCAACCAGTGCTGCCCAGATCCCTGGATTTTTCTGTCTGTCCAGTGGGATCCAGCGTTCCGTGTGTATGTATGTACGTGTATGCTTCTCTGTGAGTTTTGTTCCTAATTTTGCATGAGTGGCAGCATCCTCGTAACAGGGCATCTGCTGTCGCAGGTATATCCATCACCAGATCTTGCAAACCTGTCCCCTTGTCCTGTGCTTCGTGTCCTACGTGCTGAGCCCACAGGGACCTGTAACCGCTTCTCTCTGTGAGCCTATGGCATGCTGTCTGCCTCCGTGTCCTCCACACGGGCTTCCTGCTCTGACCTCAGCCGCCCACCCTGCCTGTCTGCACGTGGGCCCCGTGGGCCCGCTGTGCCCAGGTCTGTGTCGCGGCCACCTTCCTCACCTGCATGCCGCCCCTCCCACCCTTGCTACCTCTCTGCCTTACCCTGAGCACACCCGCCTGGAAGTTCGTGGGATTAGCCCTTGGCGAGGGCACCACGCTGGCCCGGCATGCTGTGTTAGCTTTGTGTGCGCCACGCCAAGAGGCTGACTGTCTTGGGCCGCGGGAAGTGGGCTCTCATTAACCACTGGCTCCGTGTTTGTCCCTTACTTGTGTTCTAGAGAAGGATGAGGCTGCAATTGAGCGCTCTCAGTTCAATGCCACGTCAGTAGCTGATGTGGACAAGCGGGTGAAACGGCGGCTCCTCATGGGTAACACTTTTCTTCCTCTTCCTTTGTTCTCCCTGCCCTTTTGGGTGTGTGGGTAAGTGTGAAGGAATGCTGGCCTGGGGGGGTCCCCGGCATGTGGTCCCCTGTGACACGCCAGCTTCGGGGAGTGTGAGAGACTGGGCACGGATGCGTGAGTGTACGGATGCTGGCGGGGAGGTGTGCTGCTTTGTGAGCCTGTCCATGTGCTAGCATGTGAGAGAGCGTGAGTGTGGACCGTGTATCTGTGTGTATGGTGTGGGGTCTCCATGTGTTTGTATGTGAAGGCGGGGAGGCCTTACTGCAGATGGGAACGCGTTTTCCTTTTTAAAACCGTTTGCCCTCCATCAAACACGATGATTTCTTTGCTTGCATATTGTAGCAAAGAGCCCAGCACCCATGTCTAATGGCCTAAGTGTATAAGCCTCCTCTGCTCATGTAGAAACCAACACCAGTGTTAGGCTACGAGGGTCAGCGTGCCACACTGAGACTCAGTGGCCACTGGGACCCTGGCGGGAGGGGTTCTGGACAGCATGGAACTCTGACCTCGCTCTCTGGTGACCTCCTGGCCAGGCTGCTACTAGAAAGCAATGGAGAGAGACCACTTTTGACACAGGGTCCTGCCTCTGCATTCCCTCCTTCACCACCCATCAGTGGGTCCCTGTTCTAGGTGGCTGACCTATAGGCTGTGCCAGCTGCCTATACCTCCTGTGCACAGCTACAGCCTCCAGGGTTGTCCCAACCTGCTCGGTGGCACTGTGAGCCTCGTATAAACTCTTCCAGCTGTAGGAATGGGTAGAAGAGTCCTTACTTCTCAAACAAGGAAACTGAGGCTCCCTGGCTTGTCCCAGGTCACTCATCACCCTACACGGCTGAGCACGCTTAGGGGTCATGGCCATGTGGGTCCTGGAAGCCAGAGAATGAAGGTCATAGAGAGGTCACCTCCTTTTGTAACACTAGTGTGGAGGCCGCAGCTGGAAAGCACATGACTTCTCAGAACTTCTCTCTGCAAGAGGCCCCTATGAAGGGAGTGGGGATGCTCTAGGACTTCAGACTCTAGCTGGTAGCAACCCCCGGTGAGGCAGGACGGCCCCCAGGTAATGTGATCATCCTGCTTTGTTTCATGCTTGCCAGAGGGCATCATCTTCAGAGACAGGTCATGTGTAGAAAGACAGACAGGCAGGGAGAGGAGTTAGAATTGAGTCAAGCCGGTGATGGTGTTGGCCTCAGAGAGGGAAGGCCAGCACACTGCCTTGGGGGAGTCTGAGGCTGGAGGTGGCTTGGGCCTCTGAGATCCTAAGAGGAGGGAAGAAGGACAGGCCAAGGGGAAGCACCTGGCAGCAGGAGAGGAAGAGGAGGGACAGGAAATTCCATGATGGGCCAGGTCCCGAGCCACCTGGCCCCTTAGGTTGTGTTCTGACCTTGTACTGGACCAGCTTCCGTCAGAGCACAAGGCCAAGGTGGTGATAACAAAGGCCAGGGTACTACATACTCGGGGTTCACTAAAGTGAGGACCACATGTCCTGTTGTCATGTAACCGCCAAGATGACTCTGTGGGTTCCAGTGCATCGTTATGGATGGGGTTTATCTGAGGAGTGGGAAAAGCGGGAGACAGAAGATGCACCCCTCAGGACGAGATGGTGAGGGAATGGCGTGCCCCCCTACTTCCTACCTTGCCTCTCCCCCTGGCCTTCTGTGCTCTCTACACATCTAGAGCAGGCTGATTCTCAGGCTAAGAGAGACTCCCTTTCCTGTGGGAGCCCAGAGTCATACGTCGCTCGGGCAGTGGCTTCTCACTGTGGGCTCCACAAAAAAAAAAAAAAAAAAAAAAGAGCAAGATGGAGACCACATTTCCCACCCTAACTGTCAGAGCTAGGAACTTCCCAAGAGAGAATCTGTGCCCTGACCACAGAGGCCATATCCCTTAGATGCCTACGAGTTAGTTATCACTCTCGTGGTTTTGAGCCAGAGCCAGGACACACAGACAAATCCAGAGATGTGACACACAGGACTAAAGCATGTCGGTCTCCAAACCCCTCAGCTTCTTCTTAGGCCCTCTTTGCCCAAGCTGTGTTATTTTAACTACAAGGCTTCCAATTTAGAGACTAGAAATGACCCAGCCTTGGCACAAGCCTGTAGCTTCATTCATGTGAAGGTGATGATAGCTTTTCAAGCTCAGAACCTCACTCCTGTCAGCACCAGACAGGACAGAAAGGCCAGTTGACCATGGTGATTACCATACAGTAGAAAGAGGGTACAATGGTTTCTCAGGACAGAGGCGGCTCCATCCCTGGTGGGACAGCAGGGTTCTAGGTTGAAAGAAAGTTCCTTATCCTTCTTGGGGGTGTGGAGAGAATCCTCCTGAGAGCTGGGAGCAGCTAGGGTCCCTTCAGACCAAACCGTCTAAGGAGGCCTCCCAGCACGAGTCCCTTAACACAATGCTGTCAGCAATGGCCTTCTCGTCTTATAGGTTCTGGGTTATAACAGACGGTCCAGCCAAGGCTGAGGACCCTCTGCTAAGGCACAGCCCACAGTGGTTCTCTCACTGATCCAGCCCAAGATTCCCAGTCTTCCTGTCCATAGTAGAAGCTCTAAAGCCAGACTTGCACATGTGAGACATACGAGGCAGCATGAGCTATGCCTCCCCACCACCCAATCCTTTGCAGTGGTACCCACCTTCCCTGAAAGCCCAAATCTTCCCCTCCTCTACAGTGCTGCTTCCTTAGGTCCTCTACAACCCCAGCGGCATCTAATCTACATCACCTGTGCAGGCCCTAAGGCCTGAGAAGGAAGGCAAAACACAGAGCAGGCAGGCTCCTGCAGGTACCAAATCCAAAGCCAGTCACCAATCACAGAGCACACTTGAAGCTCAGCAGGTGTCCAGGCTCTAGCCTGTTCTCCCAAAGGCACCAAGGGGCAGAACCCACAGCCAGCCAGCCAGCCGGGTTCTGCGGGAGCCCTCAGGAGAGCAGGATGCCTATCCCCCAGGGCAGTCACTCCAGCCTTGCACTCTGCCCAGACTTCACTGAGAGCCAGCACTGGCATGGTTGATGGATAAGGATCCAGAGAGGGGAGCTCAGAAACTTCTCCCCTGCACTACCCTTAGCTGACCCTGGGCCTCTCACCCATCCATCCCTTTCAGGCACACATTTCCCTGCTTCCTCTTGGAGTCTGTCTAGGGATGGATGCTCGAGACTTACAGATGTCAGAGTAAATAGGACACGGCCTAGTCTAAGAGGGGGTGTCTTGGTTTACAGGGATAGGAGCCCCCTCAAAGCCTTACCTGTCCCTCTGTACTTGAAAGGCCCTCTTCATAAATGTTCCCACCGATGGCCAGAAGTTAGGTCCAGCCCAGTGTCCGTGATTCTTTTTCATCAGCAGCCATTGCACAGGCATGGCCCAGAGGTACGTGGATCTGGAGAAGAGAAGAGGGCCCATGAGACACATCTGCCAGGGATATTTCTTGGCTCGCTCGGAGACATCTTTGCACTGGGAAATGCACATCGCATACCCACGAGAGCTGTCAGGAAGATGATATAAACCCATGTGGGGAAAGCGGTTGGCACGGGGCAGCTTCTGACAGTGCCAGCTGTTGGCATAGGTGGCCAGAGTACACACCCAGGAGCGAGGGGTGAGCAGGCAAGATGAAGCCAGCACTGCCCTTGGCTCTGCCCTGTCCTCCTCGAACCCTGTCTCCCAGTTTCTGTCTCTGCCCTCCCACTCTCCCACTTCCCCCCACCAAGGCCTCTAGTGCCTGAGAAAGTAGCTGAGGTGGGGGTGAGTGAGGGCGGCTTCATCTGTGGGCATGTCCTGCCGGGAGGGGCTTCCCAGTGCAGACTTCTCCAGTAGGGCCTGAGGTCCCCATGCTTGGGTGTCCCGCATTTATCCCACCAGGCTCAAAGGAGCGGGAGGCTGAAGATTGTGGTAGGCAGGACAGCACCCCAAGGTCTGCTGCATTGTGAAAGGTCCAGGAAGGGGTAAGGGGACTGTAGGGTAGGGCAAACTAAAGGTGGCAATGGCTAATACTTAGGGGGCCCACACTGCCACACTATCTCAGGCCCCATGCATCTAGCTTTGGACGCTCACTGGCTTCTCCCCACAAGCTGCCGGCAACTCCACACCTGCCCCTCATTTTCCCAGCCCCACACGCACTTATCTAGATGGCCGCTGTCTCTCTGGGTATAGCTTCTTGTCCTGGGCTGCCCACCTCAGTGGGTCACATACGCATCACTACCCAGTGCCATACTTAGGAAGGGTCTGTCTGGCGAGGCAGCTCTTGCGTCCCCATTCGCACTTCCCCTGGGCCTCAGTGCAGCTGTGTCACCCCGGAGACTGGGCACAGTTGAAAAGGACCAGGTGACCAAGACTGACTCCACATGCCCTCAGTCATTTCCCTCCCTTGGTTCAGTTAGCATACATCTGGGGCTGATAGGAGTCAATGGCGATTTGGCTGTCAATTTGTAGACTGTGCAGTCCTGGCAGAGTTACCAAAGGAAAGAGGAAGGGGACCTCTGGCTGACCTCAGATAAAGAAACTGAGGCTTGAAAGATAGGAGCTTCACAGAGCCACAGAAGCAGCACTTCTGGGCTGGAGAAGAAGCCTGGCTAGAGGACCCTCTGCGGTCTGGCAGCCATCTGAGGGAAAGCATAGCTGTGGAGAGAGACTCACAGACGGAAGGGAAGCTGCCCTTGGGCCCTCTTCTCCCATGTCTCATGTTCCATCTCTGCTTTAGTGGGTCTGGGCACCTTGGACACTCCGATGCTTCTTGACTTCCGCCCTCTCAGGGTATACCCTCTTCTCGGGGTATACCCTCTTCTCGGGGTATACCCTGTTCCTACCTGGGCCCATGGCCGCTTCTCACTATCCCGCCACACTTCCTTTCCCTAAAGACCCAGCCTCCTCCTCCCTGTCTCTCCATCCCCCCCACCCAGTGCTTGGCTGCGGGCACAGCCATCTCCCCTGGCACAATCTTTCCCTCTTTCCTCAGCTCCTTGCCCCTCAGGATTTGACCCATGTACCCCCCCCCAAACCTTCTGAACCTCAGAACCCTCTGCCACTACACTCACTGCCCAAGCCTGACTCCTGACGCTTCGGCTCACCAAGTCCCAGCCTTGCCAGCACTCAAGTGGCTGTGTATGTCTACATGCCACAAATGGAAGATGCCAGAAAACAGCATGACCCTCCTCCAGCCCAATATAAACTGGTCTTCACCAGTGTAGAAACAAGCAAACCCAGCCTGACTCCCTGGAAAGGACACAGCCCGTTCCCCCTCCTCCAGCTTGCCTTCTGCGCATCTCTAGCCAAGTCCCCCTGAACAGAGCATGTGGGACAGGGTACGCCACTTCGGGCCGCCTCTCAAGTCTCTCTCAAGACTGAGATGGGCAAAGTGGCGGGAGGGGAGGGGAGCAGGGAGAAGGGCCTTGGGTTCCTCCAAGATGGAGCTTGTTGGTAAGGATGTGTAGCTGTTCTTACAGCATGGGCCCTGTGGTGAGACAGAAGTCCAACATCACGGCGGGCCTCCCTCCTTTCAGTTCATTCTGGCCAAGCTTCTGTAGTCAGATCTGGCCTCCATCTTGGCTTCCCAGACACCAGCCAGGGTCACGATCCTTGAGCTTCTTTCCCTTTAGCTTGGGACAGGGTTGGGGCTGCGTTCCCTAGACGACCCCGAAGGAGCCCTGTGTGTGATGTCTGGCCATGTGTAACCCGGAGCAGGTGTGCACTTAAAGGCTTCTCCTCAGTGTTCCCACTGTGCCAGGCCTGTGGAATGGCAGCAGGGAATCCATCCTGAGGCAGGGCCATGGTGAGGAGAGAGTCCCAGGGCTTTGCCTGACCTCGGTCAGCTGTGACTGCTGAGCTGTGTAATTAAGCACGGGTTACTGAGATCAGCCAGGATCTCATAATCTAGACCCTTCCAAGGAAGCAATCTCTACCCCTAGGGTCTCACAGGCTGGAAGAAAGGGCATGCTGCCTTGTGTAGCGGTTCCCCTCAGACCCTGCCCACTGCCTGCTCTAGCCCAAGGGTCACTTTTTCTGGGGCAGCCTTTGAAATCTGAACTGGGGCTTCCCCTCTGTTGAGCCTGTGTGCTGCCAGGTCTCTAACGGCACACACCGTCCCTCCAGCCGGACACTGTGGCCCTGTCTGCTTGTTCATGGGGCAGGGGAGGACAGGCTCACTGGGTATTAGCTGCTGTTTATGGGGACTCTTCACAGAAGGGTCTGCACACTGCAGACCACTGTATCACACACCGCCCAGAGCTCAGTCCCACATAGACAAAGGGCATAGACCCAGATATCCACCCACCATGTGACCTGCAAGAGTACAGACCCAGATGTTCGCCAGCTGTGTGACCTGGCTGTGTTCTTCTCTGAGGCATGCTCAGAACAGACATGACACTCCCACCGACCTCCTCTCCTGGGAGTGAACGTCCCCTCTTGTGAAAATCCTTCTTCCTGGAACTCTGGACCTCACAGCTAGGGCAAGAGCAGGAAGGCCAGGACAGGCTTTTATCTTGAAGCCCCTGTTCCTGCCTTCTGACTTAAGGAAAAACCTCTGTTGTCACTTAGTATAGACAGGAAACCTGTCCTCCCACAGGCTTTGGTCTCGCTCCTGGGTTTTTCTGTCCTCCACCTCCTGCCAGGTCTCCTTCTGCAGACTGTGGATCCCCAAGTCGGATTCTGCTTTCCCAACAACCACATAAACATCCCAGCCTCTGTAGGTCCATGCAGCTGTTCTCTGGTGCTCCCAGAATCCCTAGAATCAAGATCCCTTGCTGCTCCAGAAGATGGCTCCTCTAATCGTAGTTTGTCTCCCTAAGGTCTGTAGGATGGGCCCTGCACAACCAGGCCACTATCAACAAAGGCCTCATTGGGCCTCACTGTCACAAGGCCGTGCTAAGAAGACAGAAACCAAAGAGCAGGAAGACAGCCTCCTGTGGTCTGCTGGACCCTCTGGGCGCCATGGGTGCAGGGGGAGCCCTGAGCAGTCCTAGCGTTATATGTAGGCTGTCTTCTCTCCTGTGTTCCCTGGGGACCTAGTCCCACACCTCTAAACCTCTCTATTTCATTCTGCTTCCCCCTGCCCTGCCCCCACACATGCATTCCACCACTCCCTGCCGAGTGACAGGACAGAGCATGAGAGACCTTGCTTGTTATGCCCAACTCAGTGACAGATACAAACCTGAGGCAGGATGCTAATGACAGAGATGGACTTGAGATGCCCCCAGTGAAGAGAGACCACGCATTACCGCCATGCCAGGGAGAACAGCTTTTATCTCAAAGGGAAGGGAGCTGGGGGAGGGTCAGAGGTCAGCCAGTAGGTAGATGGAGAAAGCCAGTGGCTGGCTCCTTCACAGCTGCTACAGCCAGTTCTAAGGCTGAAAGGCAGATGGATGCACCCTGACTGAGACCTAAACAGATGCAAATAGGGCTTGGGGCAGGAGGGTCCCCATCAGGGTCAGGTCTTCAAGGGATAGGGATGAGTGCTGGGCCCACAGGAAGAACCTCCCCATTCCCAGCCTACCCCCACATACAACCCAGTCAGAGCCTATTGGAAGGAGAAGACTACACTGCTGACAAGCCCTCAGTGAGGCCAGGCAGACAGATTGGGAACCAGTGTTCTAGAGGGAAGAGTCAGTCAGGTCTTTGGCTAAAACCCTCCAGCTTGCAGAAGCAAAGTCTGGCCTACTGGCCAATGGGTTGTCCCCAACTCTTGTGTCAATCTATCACATAACTCTGCCGTGCTAAGTATGACCCTAAGGTCACTCTCCTTACCCCAGCTTCAGCCCTGCTCCTCCTGGCCAGGACTTATTCCCCATGCCCTGTGTCACTCCTTGGGGACCTTCGCAAGCCCCTGCTTTCTTATCTCATCATTAGCCAGGAGGCACCCCCACCATGCTGGGCCTGTGCAGAGCACTGGGCAAGAAGGATGCCCAGGTACGGTTCTTCCTGAAACCATATGGTGGATGAGGGGACAACCAACCAAATAATGTCATCTTGATGGCTGGGCTTCTAAAAGCATAGGACCGTGGGCTCCCAAGACCCAGTGACTTCATTGGCTTTATTAAAGAGGCCATCCAGCAGAAGCCAGCGAGAAAAGCAAGGCGTTAGCCCTGTACCATCTCCCCTGAGAAACAGCTGGCTCCTGGATAGGTCAGCTCATCTCTGTGGCGCCTTCCTTGTTGCCAAAACACTGTCTTATTGGCCTCTGGACCGCCCACTAGATCGCAGTCTCCCTGAGAGCAGGGTTGGGTCCCAAGCACATCTGCCCACATCAGAGCCATGCAGAAAGAATAATGCAGTGAGTCAGCAATGGATAGTGGATACCAGACTCCACGTGCAGAGTCTGAAATGGGGCACCGAGAATGAAGCGGTCACAATGACAGAGCAGCCTGTACAGCACCCACACCTCTGTCCTCGTGTCTGGGTCACATGGTAAACACTGCCATCACCACAAGCAGATCAGGATGCAGATCCACATGCAAAGGGGTTTCCCACACTGACACAGCCTGTGGGCACATGGAGCCTATCTTGACTCCACAGCTCAAGTTTGATCTGCACTCTGGTAAGACTGTCTTTCAGAGAGCTTGTTGATCAATGGCGGTGCCAGCCTGCAGAACCTGTACAAGGACCTGCTCCCAGACAGCGGGCCTTTGGCTCTTGCATCCCGCTGACAGAGCCATGCCACCATGGGTACAGACTCCCACCTGTCTGGAGACATCACCATGCTTCCTCGATGGGCCACCCTGGGGCTCTGTCACCAAAACCCCAGATCTGAACTAGTGCAGTGACCTCCATAGCCTAATGTGTCATGACTGAGTGAGCACGCCAGCTCCCTTGACCCGGACACATAGGCAACTTCTCTATGGCCAGAAAGTCACCAGGGCTGGCCAGGGCTAGGCCCACAGCTGGCTTGGTACTCTACAGTCTCTCTCTGGAAATTCTGAATCATTTTTTGAACACAGGCATCTCAGTATGTCTCACTGAACCACAAGCGAGGCCGCCATTCCTACGTGATCCCAAAAGCGACAGTTTTTTTGGACTGCTGTGAGCCCTTTAGAGGGTAAAGGATAAGAGGATCTCTCCTCAGATGAGTAAGGCTGTTCCTCTAGAAGATGGTTCTCTTGCAGGAGGGGTGAGACAGCCATTAGGTAGAGCCCCGTAGCGCTCACCTGGAGTCAGGGCACAGAGAGATACAGAGATCTCCCATGAACATGAAGGAGCTTGCCTTTCACCCTTGAGAGAAGCCCTCTTTCCCTTACGCTCCAGCACCATAGTTCTGGTGGACAGACCCAGGCCTTACCTCAGTTCAGGCACTGAGGTGGAAACCAGAGAAGACCAGGGTGAGAAACCCCAAACCCTGAAATATCATGCTATCAAGTCCCACCTCCCACCCACTGTGAAGACAGGAATGTTTTCCAAATGTCTCTGAGACAGTAGTGGGCAAACATCAGATGTAGGTGGGCTTCTAGTCTTGGGGGACAGAGGTAAGGCTGTAATGTAAGGTCCTCTAAGACAGGAGCTGAGCAGTACTACAAGTTGACAATGCCTTCAGCTGTACCCAGGAACTTCTAATTGGAAACTTCCAGAGACAGGATGTTCAGTCCCACCCTGCCAACCTGTGCCCCTCAGGGGACCTCGGTGGGCTCTACATGTGTTGCTTTGGGGGTATCCCTCACTCGGAACAATATGGCTGAGGTGGGGAGGCAGAAGTGATTCCTTGTGCTACAGGAGGATGGAAGGCCTATGGAAGCCAGGCCAGGCCAGGCACCAAGCTGCTCAGGGAATATCCTCCCAAAAGCACTCAGCTACTTAGAGTAAGGCAGTGGTCTAGAGGAGGGACGGTTTGGCTGTGGCAAGACAGTCACAGGACAGTGACAGCATAGCCACAGTAAAAATAGAGACTGTAGTTGGGCGCTATGAAGAAGCTGTTTGATCGGGTAAGGTATGGGAGAGGCTCCGCCCCAATGGGATGGATAGAAGAGCGCTCCTGAGGTAAGGAGCTGCCTTGCTAGGAAAGACACAGGGAATTAGCTGCACAGGCCACACACAGGCCCCTGGAGCAGGTGTACCAGAGGCAGGCTGAAGGATGTTAGCTAGGACCCTTGTGCCAGGCAACTGTGTGCTTAGTCCAGCCAGGCAGATCCCGACAAGCTGCCACCGGGTCTTCACAGCTAGGCACAGGCTCCCCACTGAGGAAGTGAGGTCCAGGAACTGAGAAGGCAGAGGTGAGACCTGGGAGGCAGAGGGAGGGTATGACTTCTGTCAATCATTGTAATGAGGTGCTGTGGGCTCCAGGGCTGGCACCCAAGGACAGACACAGACCCGGAAGTCCTCCAGGTCACTGAGGACTCAGAGCCTGAGGCCTATGCATCAGCCATTGGCTGGGGCAATGCAAGGAGAGCTGAGAACCTGGCATGGGAGAGATTGTCTTGCAGTGAGTGTGTAAGGATGCGGGGAATTGACCACTGTACAAGAGCCCAACTCCCTCTCAACCTCAGTCTACAGAATAAGCAGATGGGGCCAGCAGGTCCCCAAGGCCTCATTGGTTAAATCCCAAGCCCCATCAAAGAGAAAAGAGGACTCACAGACTGTCAGGTCTGGTTCCTGAGGACACCATCCCTAATGCCTGAACCCCACCTTCCCCACCAGAGAGGCTCAGGGCCCTCCCCCCCCCCATCCCAGCCGACATTCCATGCCCCTCCCCCACATTCCCCTGCCACTGAGCTATAATTACCCACACCTGGAAGACAGGTAGCCTTTCTGCCCCTCTCCAGAGGGCTGTCCCACATGAAAGGCTGGCAGGCTCTCTGCTGGGGTGGGCGGCAGGATTCCCCCTCTGGTTTAACCCCAGGAAAGGAAACATTTGGTGTGCACCCTCCAGATCAGCACCTGGGCCTTGGGCTTTTAAGTAGAGAGTGTATTTGATCTTCACCTTGGCCCGGGGTGAGAAGGGGGGAGCTTGTCTTCTCGTTCCCAGGGGTGGGGCTGCCTTCTATCTCACCCTACTGCCCCAGCAGATGCCTCTGTGAAGAGATGAGAGGGCACACATGGGCTACAAACCAGTTAGAACCGGCCCATGCTGGCACGGGGACCCACCTGCCTAAGTGTAAGGAAGGTCAGCCTTCTCGGGGGCCTGGACTTCAGGACATGCCAGGGAGAGGCAGCCCGGATCATAAAAGATAAGGAAATGGGCTTTGAACACCAGAAAGCCCACTCACTCGCAGACACCGCCCATCCCCAGCGGGAGGTGCTAGCTTGAAAGTCAGGGAGGTCAGCTCAGAAGGGTGTCAGGGAAAACCGGCACGTGCTGCTTTCCGTGGGTGGCAGCCATGGCTCTTCCAGCTGGTGATGGCAAGTGCAGATGCTGGCCTTGAGAAAGAAAGTCCCTGGGGACTGCTTGGCCTATGCAGCAAAGGACACCCACCACTGTGGCCTGGTGTGAGCATGCACACAGCATATTACGCTTTCTTCCCTCTCCTGGGACCCCTCCCTACTCTGGGGCAAAGGTCAAAGGCAAGAGGCCATGAATCTGATAAAACTAGCAGTGTGGACAGCGGGTACCCAAGCGTCTCCCATCACCCCCTCTCTCTCGGGCTCACTCCCAAAGTCTTTGCAGAGAAGACACCATGGCATTTTCAGAACTGCAAAAGAACCTCCCGGTAAAGCAGACCTGGCCAGGCACCTGGTGACACAGCGAGATGGTAGCACAGGTTGTGGAGATGGGCGCCCGGTGCTCTGTCTCTCTCTCTCTCTCCTGCCCCACAGTAAAGGCTGAGAGAAGCAGCCTCACCCGGGCACTGTTCCCCAGATGCAAGCCTGCCTGGTGCTCCTGACGAAAGCCAGGTGTCAGGTGACCAGAGGTCTGAGAGAGCGTGGCTGAGCCGCCACGTCCTGGAGAACCAGGCCTGCAGAGGATCACACTCACCCCACAACAGCTTTGGTGACCTCCTTTATGCCCCCAGCCACTCTGGCCCCTTTGAATTTTGCAGATGGGGGGAAAAAGCACTAGACAGGCATCGAGTAGACAAAAACCAGATGCTTTGGCAAATGGTTCAGCGAGAACAGATGTGCGGCTCAGAGCCTCCCTAGGGTGACGATGGTGTGCAGGCCATTGGAACCCAGTCCGATGGCCAAGCTGGAAAGCCATTTCACACAGGCTGGGCTTAAGAACCCCCATGCCCTCTGGCAGTCACCAGCAGGATTGGGAGTCTAAAACCAAGCTGGGCAAAGATTTAAAACAGTGCTAAGTAGCCGCTAGGCTAGTCTCAGCACTGATCCTAAAAACACAAACTCCCCACTGTGAGCAATAGCCTTTACCCTAACACATTTTTTACCCTAAGTCATTTGCAGACATTTCCCACGTGAATGGTACCTACCGGTCACCCATTTTACAGATGGAGAGCCTGAGGCTCAGGAAGCATCCCCACAGCCAGGGTACCACAGATAAAACTTGAGCCCAGATTCCTGGCTCTCGAGGACAGGGAAAGATGGTAGGCTGGTGGTTCCTGGGGAAACTGAGCATCTTTGTCTGTCCCCTCCCCTCCCCAGAGACATGTGCGGTGAACAACGGAGGCTGTGACCGGACGTGCAAGGACACTGCCACCGGCGTGCGGTGCAGCTGCCCAGTTGGATTCACGCTGCAGCCAGACGGAAAGTCATGCAAAGGTTAGCACATGCGCTGTCTTGGCACAGCCCACCTGGCCCCACAGCTGGGCCCAGATAACCAGGCTGCAGGCGAGGTGGACCAAAGCAGCTGGCAACCACAGGAGTGGCTGTCAGAGGTGGCAAGAAGAGGGAGGGGCCCCAGCAGGGTGCTGCGGCACACTGTAGCGGTCCAGGATTTGGGGCAGGAAGGTCCCAATGCCTTAGAATTTGCCTGTAGCCAGCAAGAGAGCCAACCACAACAGAACATTTTGGGCCTTCAGCTCTAGGACTTGGGGTATGGTGTGTGGCCCAACCCTTGGCCTTCCGTTGTGTGCCCTTCGGAGCTGGTAGGGACAGACAGCCTAGTGCATGGCATGACTTATTGTGTGTCGCTACCACAAACGTGTGAGGGGTTCACCAAAGGCGGGAAGACTTGGGCATAGAAATTAAGGACTCTGGAGGTGAGGATGCAGATGCCTGAGGTGGGAGGTAAGACTGCCCTGCAGCTATGCAAGAGAGAGGACAGGGCAAAACTTCCCACTGTCAGCCCCACAGCCCATCCATGTCACAGAAAGCCAGCCGCCATGTGGGATCCCAGACTAGAAGCGGGTAGATTCAGGCCTCGCTGCACCCTCTGTGCCACAGGCCAACCCTGGGCAAGAGGGCTGTGCGGAGCTCCACTCCTGCGGCCAGGGTGGTCAGCAGTGGAGAAATAGAGACCAGCTGCTCACATCTGGAAGCCGACTTATCTAGCCCGAAAGGGCCTGGGCCACATGTGGTCTGAGAGGGGTCAGATGAGAGGCGCCACTGCCCCGCCCTGTGCCAGTAGCCCAAACCGTGTTCTGATCTGCACTCCATTTTAAGGGAGATAGGTGTGAAGGGCACAGTATAGCCTTAGGCCCTGGCCCCCAGTGACTCTTGGGTTTCCCATGGCACTGTTTCAAATGGTTGGGCCCTTTAACCAGACTGGCCCTGCCCAGCCCTTTGGCCAAACCTTCTCCTTGAAGATAATCATTCCGTGGGACCCTCATGGAATGGGGCCTTCTCATGTAACTGAGGTGTTCTGAATCCTACTGGGTTCAGGGGCTGGGAAGAGCAGTACATAGATGGACGGCTTCAGCCGATCTGGTCCCTGAGGTAAAGATGTACTACCCTTTGCCCGTACGTGACCAAGTCCTTATGAGCTGCAGGTAGAAGGTGGGAGGCAGTGGCCTTCACCAGAAGGGGGTTGACAGCATTTCCAGTGACTGCTGGCCAGGCCCTAGTCAAGGTTAGGTAGGGCAGGCTCAGGCCCAGGTTGTCATTTTGGGATGATTCCTAGTGCTGCCTGGCCCCTGGGCAGGACCTTGAAGCGCAACAGGGCTTCAGGTGGCATTGTTTGGGCCAGGTGACAATGGCAGGAGAGAAAGTAGAGTTAAGATTCCTCTGGGGGGGGGGGGGCTGGAGAGATGGCTCAGGGGTTAAGAGCACTGACTGCTCTTCCAGAGGTCCTGAGTTCAAATCCCAGCAACCACATGGTGGCTCACAACCATTCGTAAAGAGATCTGATGCCCTCTTCTGGTGTGTCTGAAGACAGCTACAGTGTACTTAGATATAATAATAAATAAATCTTTAAAAAAAAAAAAAAGATTCCTCTGTGGAAACTACTAACATTGAAGAGGGAGAGACTTGTGTGTAAGTGTCTGACATGGCCACTGTGACATCTCCAAGTCCCAGAAGCCAGGTAGCAACCACAGTCCTCAGGGGTGCTGTTGTAGAGTCCAGCAGGGCTCAGGGACCTGGGCGGCACAAGCCAACGCTTCCTAGTGCTCCGAGGATCTGCCCCTGGGTTCTAGCTCACCAGTCAGGTGTACACTCTGATCTTGGCGAGGGTCCAGGGGACAATATCAAAGGGATGACTTCAAAAGTTCTGTGTTTTCCGAGAGAGTCCAGGATTCATCATCAGGCAAGACAGGTGGCTGCAGGGGGCGGTGACAGCTGGGAAACCCAGAGCGGAAAGTGGGCCAGTTAGTACACCAGAGCAGGTGGAGGCAGGGTGGGAAGACGGAGCATTTGCCCAAACAAGGGGCCAAGGCACTGGGGAGCCCACTCCAGACCCAGCTCTGCTCTAGGCTACCCCGCCCTGGGCTCCCTGCTTGGTACACTGCGGCTAACTATCAGATGAGAATCTTGCTAACTATCAAATGAGACTCTTCCCCAGAGAGGAAGCTCCCCTGAGCAGGAGCCTAGATTGCTTCTGATACGGGAGCCCCTCCTCCCACCATCTCCCAGAACCTTCTGGGAGAGCCCCCACCCACCGCTGGTTCCCTCTCCCCCTCCCCCATGCCCTGGGCCAAACAGGCCACCTGCCAGGACTTTCATCAAAGTGGGAAGACTGTGTGCTCACCTGGCTTGCAGGCCAGCCCACCCCAGCCCTTGGCCTGCCTCTGTACCTACCTTGAAAACCCTTACTCCTAGGCCCCGCAGGTGGCCAGGCTGTGTCCAGTGGGACAGAAGAAGGGAAGAGAGGGTTGACCTGTGTGTTCTTGTGGCTCACCCCACCAGGGCACCCTATATCCATGAACCTGGGGCCAAGACCTCTGTGCCCTCAGTGCCCCCTACAGACTGGGGGTATGGACGCCTTTTTTCAATTCTTCAGATGACCATTCTTAGGAAGTCCCTGGCCCTGGAAGGCTGCCTCAGGGTCTCTGTGTCCCCGAGAAGAGGGTCCGTGACAAGAGAGTGGCTTCTTTAGGACTTGGTGGGCAGAGTCATGAAGAGGGGTCAGCAGGGGGTAGACAGCTGCAGAGAGAAGAGCTTGGGGAATCTCCCCATGGGGGGTGGGGTTCTTATCCTGGGAAAGCAGAGGCCTCAGCACACTTGACAGATATACTTGGAAGATGGTACATGTTGCCCACGTGAGAGAGAGGGCACAGGGTAAAGGTAAGAGATAAGAGAGGCAGAAATGGAGACTGAAGTTCATGTGAGGCCAACACCATCACCACCAACAACACCATCACCACCACCAACACCATCACCACCACCAACACCAACACCATCACCACCAACAACAACAACACCAACAACCACACCCTCTCCACCACTAGATCCTGTGCCAAAGAGTGGCCTTCTCTCAACCGATGTAATCCAGCTGTGAGCTTTGCTGACAGGCTCAGGACCAGAAGGGACGTTAGGGAGGCTAGGTGTCTGTAGGAGGGGACAAGAGTCCCCAGAGGCAGCATCCGGGCCCAGGAGATCAGGATGTGAACAGAGGGGTGCACGGAGGTGGACAGACATCCGTCAAGTGTTAGCCAGAAGCCCATGCTCTGAAGAGAAAGCTCTCTGTCAGTGGGAGAATGTGAGCTGAAGCCGGTTGATAGGCTTGCTCCTGAGGGTCACAGCGTGAGGGGCATCAAAAGGGCATGGGTGGGGTCAGCGATCTGCCACTACTCACTGCCTGCTGAAAAAGCAACTCAGGCAAAGAGGGGGAGGGGGTGGGGGTGGGGGGAGTTGGCTAGGGAGTGGCCCTCACTCACGGGGAAGCCCCACCCCTCACTTCCTCCTGCACACACCCTCTCCTCAGCAGGCAGCCAGCAGTGACACCCGCTCCCAATTGTGCTGATATTCACAGCCCCAGCACCTTGGAGATGTGACTTCCCATCATCCTCATGGCCTCTGTCTTGTGTTATGGGGACCCTTTCTATCCTAACCCAGGGTTTAACCCATGTCACCTGTGGCAGCCCCACTCCTTCCAGAATACCTCCCCGGATGTTTGGGTAAAAGGTCATGGGGGGGGGGGGGCGGGGAATCACTGTCCCTGTTGATTCCCCTAAAACAAGATACAGGCTTACCAATCAGGGGAAGTCGAGACCTTGGAGAGCCGGGGCTTAGCTATTCACCCAGATTCTTCCTATCTGTGCTCAACGGGGGACCTGAGGCTAGCCCTAGGCAATGAGCAGCGGGTAGGTCAAGGCAGAGAAGGCAGGACAGCAATCCCTCTTCCCCACGCCATGCCTCCACCATTACCTGAGCCTCCTCCCCTCTCCAACCTCTTCAGACATCAACGAGTGCTTGATGAACAACGGAGGCTGCGACCACTTCTGCCGAAACACCGTGGGCAGCTTTGAATGCGGCTGCCAAAAGGGCCACAAGCTCCTGACGGACGAGCGGACATGCCAAGGTGAGCCACTCCCAGCCACCGGTCATGGTCAGTGTCCCTTGCAGACTCCCGGAGAGGAATGTACTCAAAGTAGGTAGCTCAAGATGCAGAAATCTCCAGAACGTGGTGCCTGCTCTTGTTGACCTGTCTTTCATGATGTACAGCTACACAATACAGCCCCTGCCTCCTGTCCCCTTTATATGTGAGAAAAATCTGGATATGGTGGTTCTTGCCCCAATTCCAACTGGAGCATAATTTCAAGATGGAGTCTAGCCTGGGTTAGACAGTGAAACCTAATCTAAAATATATATTTATGGGAAACTAAAGCCCACTTGCTCTCCCTTCCTATTCTTGCCAGTTCTGAAGGCACACTACTGCCATCTGGTGGAAGACATAGCACATCGCAGATACTTTCCAACAGTGGCTTGGATAACTCAAGCCCAGTGGTTCCTAGGATGCAGGGATCCCAGGAGGAGGGTGATCAGGGAGATTCCTGGGAAAGCCACTGGTGACATGCTGGACAAATCATTTCCCAAGAGAAGCAGGAAGTTGATCCATTAGGATTTTGGGGTACATGAGATCTCAGTGGGGCTAAACGGGCCCTAGAGAACCAACCTCAGGAGAAAACTTGAAAAGCATCAGGGTCTCAGTTCTAACCCTGCCTCTCCTATCAGGGCCTGGCTGTTTTGTTCCCATGAGGACCCAGTAGTTGCAGAGTGGGAAACCCTTTAGTTATTAGACGGGCAGCCTCTGCCTCTGAGCAGTGAGGCCACTTGGCAGGGCTCCAACCACAGCCTCCCCCAAGCCAAGCCTCATTGCCCTGGATGCGCATTTTGGTCCATCTCCTCTGGACACAGGCTGCTCAGAATCCCAGCAGCTGGCCAGCCCCAAGAGAGAGCTCCTCCACACTCCGGCTTTGTCTTGCTATCAGTTTACCAAGCTCTGGGAAGGGCCGAGAACAGCGGTTCTCAACCTGTGGGTCACACCCCTTTGAGAGTCCAAGGACCCTTTCATGTGATCCACGCCAGGGATCACATGTGTTTCAGATATCCTGCATATCAGATGTTTACATCCTGGTTCCTAGCATAGCAAAATTACAGTTACAAAGTAGCAAAGAAATAATTTTATGATTGGGAGGGTCACACAACATAAGGGACTATATTAAAGAATCACAACATCAAGAAGGTTGAAAGCCACTGGCCAAACATCCTTTGACTTTGAATCCTCAACTGCCCGTGAGGGGGCAGACAAGGTAGTAGGCACACCGAGGCTCTGCACCCAGGCCTTGCCAGCATCTTCCCTACCCAGCCCCATTTGTGTCTTTACCTTTTTCCAACTCACCTATCTGAAGATTCCTCGGGTCCAAGCTCCTCAGGGACCCTAGTACCATCCCAATGCCCTTTGACCTTCATACAGTCCCCTGGCCTCCCTGCCTTTGCCTAGGGCATCCTCCATCCGCAACCCAGGAGGTCCTCCGAGACTCCAGGGAGAGCTCACACCCTTTTTTGAGCACCCACAGTGCATCATCTTTCTTTTTTGTTTGTTTTTTCGAGACAGGGTTTCTCTGTGTAGCCCTGGTTGTCCTGGAACTCACTCTGTAGACCAGGCTGGTCTCGAACTCAGAAATCCACCTGCCGCTGCCTCCCAAGTGCTGGGATTAACGGTGTGTGCCACCGCTGCCTGGTGTGCATCATCTTTCTTGCATTAGTTAGTGTCTTATGAGCACTACATATAGGAATGGCATCACTAGAGTTAGAGCCAATGTATTCGAAGAACAAACTTTAACTGCCATGCCTGTGGAGGGTCAGGTTAGTGTCTATGTCAGAAGCTTCTCAGGAGAAATGGATCCCATGCTTACAGGGAACAAGTCTCTCCTAGTTATAAACTCTGAGGGAAATAACTATTATACGTGAGTCACTGTTCTATTACTATGAAGAGACACCATGACCAAGGCAACTCTTATAAGAGCGTTTAATTGGGGGCTGGCTCACAGATGCAGAGGGTCAGCCCACTACCATCAAGGAAGGGGGCGTGGTGCTGGAGCAGCAGCTGAGAGCTACATCTGTAGTCAGACAGTTAGACTGGCCCTGGTGTAGGTTTTTGAAACCTCAAAGCTCATCCTCAGAGACACAATTCTTCCACCAAGAGGACACCTCCTATTCCTTATCATTTCTGTTTCCTAAGGACTAAGTACTCAAGTGTATGAGCCTCTGGGATCCATTCCTGTTCAAACCACACATTCTGCTGCCGGGCCCACAAACGCTTGTAGCCACAGCATGACAAAAAAAAAATGCACCAGGCGGTGGTGGCTCACTCCCTTAATCCCAGCACTCAAGAAGAAGCAGAGGCAGGTGGATCTCTGTGAATCTGAATCCAGCTTGGTCTACAGAGTGAGTTCCAGGGAAGCCAGGGGTACATAGTGAAACCCTGTCTTGAAAAACAAACAGTAACAACAACAAGGAAAGGAAGGAACAAACAAACAAACAAACAAAGAGAGAAACAAAGAAAGAGAAAAGAGAAAAACTAAGGGAAAGTACATTTAGTTCAACTTTAAAAGTCTCCATAGTCTTTCACAGTCTTAAGATTGCTTAGAAATTCAAAATCTGGCCAGGTGGTGGTGGCACACACCTGTAATCCCAGCACTCTGGGAGGCAGAGGCAGGCAGATTTCTGAGGTCGAGGCCAGCCTGGTCTACAGAGTGAGCTCCAGGACAGCCAGGGCTACACAGAGAAACCCTGTCTCGAAAAAAAAAAAAAAACAAATCCAAAAAAAAAAAAAAAAGAAAAGAAAAAAGAAATTCAAAATCTCTTCTGATACTCAAGGCATTCTTAAGTGTAACCTATAAAATCAAAATAAAAAATCAGATCACATACTTCCACATACAATGGTACAGAATAGACATTACCAAAGAACGAAAGGGAGCCTGGTGAGAAACACTGGACCAAGCAAGAACAGGAAGCAGCAGGCAGTTGCCAAAGTCTTCATCTCCATGACTGCTGTCAGATCCCAAACTTCTTTTAGCTTTGTTGACTGAAACGTACCCCTGTGTGTGTCCGTCTTCTCTGTGTCTCTGCCTCTGTCTCTGTCTCTCCCTGGCTGCTGCTTCTCCCCGTTAGCAGCGCTCCGTGGCGAGTACCCCATGCTCTGTGTGTCTCTCCCTCTGTCTCTGTCTCTCCCTGGCTGCTGCTTCTCCCCCGTTAGCAGCGCTCCGTGGCGAGTACCCCATGCTCTGGCAGCTCCAACATTTTTGGGTCTCCATTGAAAGCCAGGTTTCCTTTCTCCGCTCCACACAACGGCCTCTCTGAGCCTCCAAGCACGGACACCCCTAACACACGCCTGGCCTCAGAAGCTTTCCTCACAGTCTACACACACACACACACACACACACACACACACCAGCAGCAGCAGCAGCAGCAGCAGCGGCAGGAATTCTACAACCTCTTTCTTGTATTCTTGACTCTAAAGCCTGAACCATGGCCAATGCTGCCAGGTTCTGCTGGATGGGGCTGGAACTGGGCCCCCTGTTCAGTAACGTTTGAATCCACTCTCAGTGTGGACGCTTCCTTTCCCAGCTTAGGCCTTCCTTTTTACAGCTGTAAACTCAGCTGGGAGGGGCCTTGCCCCGAGGTCACCACTCTCTATTTCATTTAGCATCTGCTTTTCTTTAAACTTTTTATTCCCTGGAGCTCAAGGCTTGGCTCCAATATCACCTTTTCTGGTGTCCATTTCTCCTCATGCTGTACATGTGTGTTTTCCTTTGTCCAGCTTGTTTCTTTTCATTAGAGATCTCCACAAGAGTGACCGCTGGCCACCAGCTCAACAACACAGCTGATACTAGGTTGTCTTGAAATCCCCTCTGCCAACACCATTAATCCAAAACTCTTTAGTTTAGCGGCAGGCAGGTTTCTAGAACCACGGCAAAAAGCAGCCACTATTCTTTGCCAAAATATCCCAAGAATGTTCTCTGAGCCACTTATTAATATTCTTACCTTCTGAAGCTTGCTGAGGTGGGCCCCCACAGTTCAAATCACCCTCAGCCCTGTCTTTCATGCTACCACTAGGACGGCCCATTAAGTCCCACTTAAAGCATTCAAATGCTTTTCTAGTCCAAAGTCCCCAAATCTTCCATATTCCTCGAACAAACAGTACAGTCAGGCCTGTCACAGCAATACCCCAGTCCCTGGTACCAATTTCTGTATTACAGGACGGCTGATGTACAGGTAACCTGTGACTCTCTATTCCCTTTTGACTTTGACTACCCAAGGAAATTCATGGTCAAATGCCTTGTGCTATCAGAACTACTTTTAAAAATATTTTGGGAGTCAGGCAGTGGTGGCGCACACCTTTAATCCCAGCACTCAGGAGGCGGAGGCAGGTAGATTTCTAAGAGTTTGAGGCCAGCCTGGTGTACAGAGTGAGTTCCAGGACAGCCAGGGCAATTCAGAGAAACTCTGTCTCAAAAAAAAACAAAAAAGAAAAACAAAAGGCCTTATGGGTAGTGTATTCCCTGTCCCCGCTTCTTTAGATGCCACTTCCTAACCTCTCCAGAAACATCAGTGGCGAGAACACACTTCGGTCAACGTCACGAGTTTATATTTCAGCTTCCTCTTGAGGGTTCTCAGGCAAGTCCCAGTCATTTTCCTTCCTGACATGTGTACTAAGTCCCTTTCCTATCAAAGCACGGAACCTCAGGCCTGTGATCCCAGCACTCAGAGGCAAGAGTCAAAGCCATCTTGAGCTGCATGAGACCCAGCCTCAGAAGTAAAACAGAAACAGGTGGGAAGATGGCCTAGTCGGAAGTGCTTGAGCGCAAGCATGCGGGCTTCACGTCGCCAACAGCCTGGTGAAAACCAAGGGTGGTGACACATGCCTGACACCCGAGCATGGTGACCAGGGGACTCAAGGGGGCCATGGGGTGGGCTAGTGGTCAGCATATGACAGAGAGTTTTCCCTTCAGTGAGAGAGCCTGCGCCAAAAACAAAGAGAGTGCTGGCTTGGTGGCTAAGGAGGTCAGTTCCCAGCACCCACATCAGGAGGCCTGCGACTCCAACTCCTGGGGCTCTGACGCCCTCTTCTGTCCTCCTGGGGTACTCACATACACAACATTAAAAACATAAGCAATTTCAAAGCAGGTAATTAAGGTGGCATGTGAATGAGGAAGATACCCAACACTGACCTCTAATCTGTACATGTATGCATAGGTGAACACACATGCACACACACCTGTACAAGTACACACATACACACACACAGATCACACAAAGATACACAGACGCGCATATGTGCATGTGCACACAAGCATACACACACACACACACACACTAATGCAAATGTAAATATCTTTCCTAACCACGGGTAAATGAGAAGGTAACGGAGATTCATAATAACCCTCCACTGGTGATATTTAGCCCCACCCACTTCCATAACAGACAGGAGTGGAGCCTATCCCAGCAACAGGGCCAATAGAGACTGTGTGGGAAAGTAAGCAACAAGAAACTTAACAGACTGGGGGGGGGGGGGAGCTGAGCCTCAGGACCCAGGGGACCCCCAGGCAGGATGTTCCATGGGTGACCTAGTCACCTCAAGCTGACACCCCTCCCTGTCTCCCTGTGACCACAGACATTGACGAGTGTTCCTTTGAGAGGACCTGTGACCACATCTGCATCAACTCCCCCGGCAGCTTCCAGTGCCTGTGTCGCCGCGGCTTCACACTCTACGGGACAACCCACTGCGGAGGTCTGCAGCCCGCCCGCCAGGGCCACCTCCCCCTCGAGGCACGCGCCTGGCATATGGCCATCAACAGTGCTCCCCACACCCCAATCCTGACCCCTGACCCTGGTGGGCATGGGAGGGACCTTGCAAGGCTAGGATTCAGCCGGGGGAGACAGGGCATGGGGGCGCATCATGAGGTGCCTTAGCCAGCTTGGAAGCATAAACCTGGGACCTCATGTCCTGGGTTGCCCAGTCCAGAAGTGAGTGGCCAGTGCACAGAAAATTCCAGAAAGTACATGCTGGAGACATGAAATCGGATGATGAAGCAATGAGAATCCTAAAGGAGGAACGTTTGGGTCAAGATGGGAAAGCGGTCCAGGGGGAACAGCAGGTACAGGCGCACAGAGGCAAGGATGTAGCAGGGATGAACCCACAAGCAGCAGGAAACTGGGTACTATCCCCCAGGGACACGAGCCCAGGAGCCCAGGATGTACCGAACCGTAGGAGCCTGGAGGAAGCCTGGGGGCTTCTTTACAGTGCTACACACAGACGCAGGAAGCCTTGAAGCAGAGGCTAGTCATATCTGTGTGACAAAGGACTCTGGCTGTTGGGGGAAGGGAGCACCAGATCCAGGCAGCCCCTGGGGGTGATGGCTCAAAAGGCCTGAGACCTTATCCTCCTCCGGTGGGAGGAGGGGGGAGGACAGAGCTTGTGAGAAGATTCAAGAGGCTGGGATGGAATTCTTGCTTAGAGCCCTGGGGTTCCGTGGCCAGCACCACAGTGAGCTGAGCCAAAGCACATTGGGCCAGATGTGGCTGGTGAAGATGGGGGTGGAGGGGAGCAGCGTGACCTCTCTTCTTTCTCCGGACCTGAGAACTGGGCAAAGCTAAAGGGGGCCAGGTAATACTGGAGACAGGGACGGAATAGCCACTGGATGCTGGCGCCCCGTCAAGGGACTCTCAAACCACTTCCCTGACTGATGATGGGATGTCATACTTGGGTGCTGGCAGCCTGGGTGGCCTGGAGCAGGGAGAGCTAGCTAGCCCTCGCCTAAAGGCGGCTTTGGGTCAGAGGAGGAAGCATCTCCGGTGGCTTCTTTCAGGCTTGTGCCTACTCTCCAGGAGGGGAAACTAAGGCTGGCAAGGACCCGGTGCTTTCCCTGAGGGGATGAGACATCGAGATCTTTGCCAGACCCGACTGGGATCAGGAGCTTCCTGGTCTCTGGTACTGGGTGTGGCTTAGGCCGGTGGTTCCCGCCCCCTCCTGCCCTCACTCTCCTGCCTGTGTTTCCAGACGTGGATGAGTGTAGCATGAGCAACGGCAGCTGTGAGCAGGGCTGTGTCAACACCAAGGGCAGCTACGAGTGTGTGTGCCCACCAGGGAGGAGGCTGCACTGGAATCGGAAGGACTGTGTGGGTGAGTGGGGAGGAGCCACCTGCTGTCCCCGCCCTCTCTAAGGGGGAGGGCGTGCCAGAGATCTTGACTGCCTGAGTTCAAACAAGTCAGTGAGACTCCGTCTCAAAAATAGAAGTAAATAGAGGGCTGGCTATGTACTTCAGTCCCAGAGTACCTGCCTAAGACACACGAGGTACTAGGTTCAGTTCCTATTTTAGTTAGGGTTTTACTGCTATGAACAGACACCATGACCAAGGCAACTCTCATAAGGACAACATTTAATTGGGTCTGGCTTACAGGTTCAGAGGTTCAGTCCATTATCATCATGGCAGAAGCATGGCAGCATCCGGGCAGGCATGGGGCAGGAGGAGCTGAGAGTTCTACATCTTCATCTGAAGGCTGCAGAATACTGGCTTCCAGGCAGCTAGGATGAGGGTCTTATAGCCCACACCCACAACGACACACTACTCCAACAGGACCACACCTACTAATAGTGCCACTCCCTGTGCCGCGCATATGCAAACCATCACAGTCCCTATTAATGAAAAAAAACTAAAGCTCTCTGGGAGCCCTCCTGCAAGGCTCCATTTCCCTGAGAACCAAACCCCAGGTCTGCCCTTGCCCCTTTTTATTCTGTTGTTTTGACACAGGGTCTCATTTGTAGCCCTGGCCAGCATGGGACTCACCATATAGTCCAGGTTGGGTTCAAACTCACACAATCTTCCTGCCTCTGCCTTCTGGGATGGACCATGCCCACCCCATGCCCACCAGGGCCCAGCCAGGGTTCAGTTGTTAGAATGCTCATCATCCTCCCTGTATTTGCTCCATGCCAACCCACCCTGGCCCCACCCCATCCTCAAGCCAAGGATACCTGGAGCATCAGAGCTTGTCCAGTCTTCACTGTGGTGCTGCCTGAACGATGTGTCACTGAGGGAGATCTGTCATTGTTCTATTGCTGTGAAGAGACACCGTGGCCAAAGCAACTCTTAGAAGAGAAAGCATTTAACTGGGGGCTTGCTCACAGCTTCAGAGGTTTAGTCTATTACCGTCATGATAAACCTAGCAGCATGCAGGCAGAAGCTACCACCTAATTGACCCACCGGGTGGAACTAGTTGAAGGGATTATAAGGATTAGAAGGTGTGGCCCTTTGGAGGACGTCCTTATTCTAACCACCACAAGGTCTGAGTGCCATTGGTGGCCTGTCACAGAGGGAGAGCCAACTGCCATTGGCCTGACTGCTATTATGTTGGTGAATAGCGTGTCATACCACTTCCTCCTTTAAGTCACCGAATGTTCTGGACACTGAGCATGGTCTGACTGTGGCAGGCAAATATAACTGATGACATCAATAGAAGGTGCTGGAAGGCGTTCCGTATCCGTGAGCCAACAGCTGCACGGTCTCAGTAAACCTACTACAGGTTTCCAATCTGCCTTCCCTCAGCTTCAGTGTGGCTTGCTTCCCTCACTTGGCTGTGAATGCAGGTCCAGCATGAATCAGTTGCTAGACCCACAGGCCAAGGAAGGTTCCAAGCTGTTCTACTATTGAGAACTGTAGTGACAAGGCAGTCTCCGTGCCACCGTTCCACGGTGGCAGGGGCTATAGTTCTCACTGTCACCCAGAAAGAGGCGCTTTTCCTAGCCATTTGTTTTTCAGTGCTAGAAATGGAACCCAGGGCCTCCTGTATGCTAGTTCTATCACTGAGCCACACCCAGGTTGCTGAAGCTGACCTTGAACCACGGTCCCCCTGTTTCCACCTCTCAAATGCTAGGGTTACTTAAGCCTACTCCAGAGCAAACTTTTGGCCAGCACTCTGGATCACCTGGCCCGTCTAGTCCCGTGATCTAATCACCCCTTATTACCACACCCCTTAAATGGATCCTGTCCCTCCGACTCCTGGAAGAAGAGCACATGTCACTACGAATGTTGCATTGGAAGGTCCTGAAGTTGGAAAGATCTCACAGCCCCCACAGAACACTCAGCCTGGTCTGTGAGGTATCAACTAGCCGGCTTTTCCTGAGAGATGTGACCCTTCACTCCAGGGTGGAGAAGAGGGGGTGATAGGCACCCACAGGTGCCAGGCAGGGATCCCCAAGACCACTTCTCACAATATTAGAGCCTTTCCCTCTCTCTCTGATCACAAAGAGCACGACTTGTGGTAAGTGGAGATCTAGTTACAGAACTCAGATAGCGGCTATCCCTGTAAAGGTACAGCTGGGTGGTCATGCTGGATAGGTCAGAAAGGTTGAGCCTTAAATCCCAACGGTGGGAACCATCAGGCAGAGACACAGACAGCTGGGTGTGGTGACCACACAGGTGTCATCTCAGAGCTTGGGAGGCCCTGGCAGGAGGACCAAAAGTCCAAGATTCTCCTTAGCTCCACGACACGTCTGAGGCCAAACTGAGCTACATGAGCTCCTGTCACTTAATAAAGACTGAAGTGTGATCACACCCCAAGGAGCATGTGGAGCTTGGCAGTAGCTGACACCCAAGTGGGTTTTCTCCTATGGTCTTTGGCTAAGCTGTCTGTGTCACCCACAGCCATCTGCTCCGAACCCTGGGCAGTCAGTTTCAGTGCCCTGGGATGGTCTCCGAAGAGCCCCAGCTAAGGCTTCTCCATGGTGACTTTACATTCTGGAAAATTCATTTCTAGTCTTCCAGGGCAGCAAGGAGAATGAAGACAGTGGTGTTTTCCAAGAACTTCATGATAAACTCCTCCAATGAAATGAGTCTTTATTGCTTGCCGAATGTTTCAGAGTGCCCAAATGTGACGGCAGAATATCTTCCTCCAGCTCCTGAGAGTGCAAGCATCCTTTTCAGCAGGACTCCTTCAGCTCATCTAAAAACAACTCTTACTGCTTCTACCTACCAAGAGCCCTGAGGGTGGCCGAAGGCATATTTCCAGTCTGTTTTTATATCTGTCTGGGGCTGAGCTGGTTCCAGCACAGTAATGAATTGCTGGAACACAGGAAAACCTTCCATGGCTGTTTTGATCCCATAGAGTCAGGTGTCAAAAAGGTGTTAGCAGACATCTATGTGTGGGGTACCTGGAGGATAGCATGGTCTCACCAGATAGCATCCTCCTGACCCTCAGGATCAGATTGCTACCAAATACAGTATCTGTGAGGATGCATGGGATATGGCTGTCTGTCCCAGCCTAAGCCCTGACCTTAGTTCTCAGGTCAGAACAGCTGGTTGAAAGTGGCGTTCTGGGAAAACACTTCCAGTGACGTCAGGTTCCTCAGTCGTGGGCATCAGGGTTCAGCTATGACCATAAAGCACTCAGTTTTCTTAGCGCTCCAGAGTTGCTCATGACTCCAAACGCTCTGCCGTGCCTCTCTGTAAATATTTACCCTGTTGTCTGTAGCCTGGGTATGGGTCTGAGACAGGGATTCCTGTGTGTTCAGACTAATGGTATCTCTCATGAGTTGTTTTTTTTCCTTCCCTGTTAACAACTGTCTTGAGAGGTAACTCACATGCCATGCACAGAATTCACCGTGCAATTAAGACGTAGTACAGTGGGGTTTTAGTACATCCGATGAGTGACACGAGCCACCACGTGACTATGTCGAAGCTCACCTATGTGGGAGCCCAAGCAGGGCATCAGATGCCATCCTCCAGCACTCAGGAAGCGTGTTAATTGGTCTGTCACTGTACTGGAATTACAACCCCGTGCTGTCACACCCAGCTTCTTTTTTTGTTTGGTTGTTTGGTTGGTTTTTGGATTTTTTTTTTTTTTTTTTTTTTTTTTGAAGCAAGGTTTCTCTGTATAGCCCTGGCTGTCCTGGAACTCACTCTGTAGACCAGACTGGCCTCGAACTCAGAAATCCACCTGCCTCTGCCTCCCAGAGTGCTGGGATTTCAGGCGTGTGCCGCCACCACCCAGCTCCAGCTTCTTTTAAATGTGTTCTAGGAATCAAACTCAGGTTGTGGTGGTTTGTATATGCTTGGCCCAGGGAGTAGCACTCTTAGGAGGTGTGGCTTTGTTGGAGTGGGTGTGGCCTTGTTGGAGGAAGTGTGTCACTGTGGGGGTGGGCTTTGAGACCTTTCTCCTAGGTGCAGTCCTCCTCCTAGTCCTTTCCTGACTGCAGTTGGATCAAAGCCTAGGACTCTAAGTTCCTTCTCCAGCACCGTGCCTGTCTGGCTGCTGCCATGCTTCCTGCCATGATGATAATGGACTGAACCTCTGAACCTGTAAGCCAGCCCTAATTAGATGTTGTCCTTATAAGAGTTTCCTTGGTCATGGTGAGTCTTCACAGCAATGGAAACCCTAACTAAGGCATAGGTCCTCGGGCTTGTGGGGCAAAGGCTTTACCAGCTGAGCTATTCCCAGCCCTGGACAAATGATTTTAATAGAATCCTGTACAGTAAAGTTTTTTCCCTGGCCAAGCACGGCACCAAGAAAATAAGGAATTATCAAGGAAGAAATCAGGTGGGGCTGGAGACCTGGCTCAGCAGTTAAAAGCATTGGCTGCTCCTCCAGAGGACCCAAGATAGATGCTTCGCACCTACAGGGCAGCTCACAACCACCTGAAACTCCAATTTGAAGGAATCCAACACTCTCTCTTTGCCTTCATGGACACCAGACACACACACCTTGGTATACAGGCATACATACAGCTAAAAATCACCCATGTACATAAAATAGAAATTTACAAAGACAGAAGCAGGTGGGCTGGGCCAATAGCTCGGCTCAGTGTCAGAGACTTAACCGGCATGTGCAAAATCCTGGGTTCGATTCTGGATCAAAGGACCAGAATGACGGTAGGGACTGGTGGCCCTCTAGGGAGAGCAGGTGCAAGAAGCTGGGCCCAGAATCCCAAGGAAAACAGCAGCGGCCCAGCACCTCACACAGGAAGCTGTGCAGTGGCCTCCGCCAGCGGGAGTTGTGTTTCCGGCTGAGTCACTGAGCAAAGGCGTGCCCAGGTCTTCGGAGGCAGTGTGAGGTGAATTTGTTTCAGGCAAGGTTAGGTTTGGACTGGGGAGAGTCTAAGTGTGGCTTGTCCTGCCTGTGGAAGGATTTGGCTTGATGGGGCCTCGTGATCTGGTCACCAGAGCGGCTTCCCTGGGGCACAGGCTCAGAGTGTGTGGAACTCTGCCTGTTCTGGCTCTGAGCCCATCAATTACCATCAGAAGCCTACCAAGTGCTACCTTCCGTATGTCATCTACCCATCTGTCTATCAATCATCTATCTATCTACCTTTCTATCATCTATCTGTCATCTATCTACCTATCATCTATCTATCTACCTATCATCTATCTATCTACCTATCATCTATCTATCTACTTATCTATCATCTATCTACCTACCTATCTACCTATCATCTATCTATCTATCTACCTATCATCTATCTATCTACCTATCATCTATCATCTATCTACCTACCTATCTACCTATCTATCATCTATCTATCTATCTACCTATCATCTATCATCTATCTATCTACCTACCTATCTACCTATCTATCATCTATCTATCAGTCATCTATCTACCTATCATCTATCTACCTATCATCTATCTACTTATCTATCATCTATCTACCTACCTATCTACCTTTCTGTCATCTATCATCTACCTATCTATCCTCTATCATCTATCTACCTATCATCTATCATCTATCTACCTATCATCTATCTATCTATCATCTACCTATCATCTATCTACCTATCATCTATCTATCTACCTACCTATCTATCTATCTGTGGCATATGTGCATATCTGCATGTGTGCACCAGAGTGTCCATGTGAACGTGGTATCCAGAAGCCTACGCTGGGTGTCTTGTTTGCCATCCACCTTACCCTTTTGAGGCAGGGTCTCTCACTGAGCAGGCTGGCTGCTCAGTGCGCTCCAGGATCCATCTGTCTGTGACACCACCCCACCAACACTCATCCCTACGTGCTCCCAGAACTGGCTTTTACATGGTGGCAATCCGAGCTCAGCTCCTTGTGCTAGCACTAAAAAAAGCACTTTACAGCCTGAGCCACCGCCACCACCACCCCCAGCCCCTTTCCCCAGGATGTTTTTAATCTTATTTATTTATTTGCTTACTTACTTACTTACTTTTATGCCATGTGCATTGGTGTTTGGCCTGCATGTGTGTCTGTGTGAGGAAGTTGGACACTTCTGTCTTCTGTCTCTAAGGACAGGTCTACCTTCAGAAGCTTCTGTCTGAGGATACAAATGACCTTTCTTTAGATAGACAAGACCAGGACTATAGGCAGACAGACTAAGCTGGCTGTCTGGTAGCCAGTACTCCACACTGCAGTGAATCTGCAGTGCCTTCCTGCTACTGTCTGGCCCTGTGAGGAGGTTGGGAGACTGGACTGACCCACATTCAGGGCCCCTGCTAGCACCACAAGGTCCTTTGGCTTCATTAAAGTCCTCTCTGTGTCTCTCTTCTCCTCAGAGATGAATGGGTGCCTGTCTCGGTCCAAGGCCTCTGCCCAGGCCCAGCTGTCCTGTGGCAAGGTGGGTGGAGTGGAAAACTGCTTCCTGTCCTGCCTGGGCCACAGTCTCTTCATGCCAGGTAACCCCTGGCCCTCTGGGATGGGATGGGTTAATGTGCTGCTTCCTGGGGTGTACACCTACCTCCCACTGCTCAGCAGGAGAGAGCCCTGTGTAGAGCTCCCAGTCACGCGAGCGAGCGAGCGAGCGAGCAAGGCTTCTGGCTCTCTGTGGGCCCAGAGCCACTTCCACAGGGGTCAGTCTTGATCTTCACTCAGCAACTCCTTGGAGATCTCAGGAATCTGGGCCCCTAGAAGGGAGGTACACCCTAGCTAACCTTACCCACTGGCCTCTCCACAGACTCGGAAAACAGCTACATCCTGAGCTGTGGAGTTCCAGGTCTCCAGGGCAAGACACTACCAAAGCGTAATGGCACAAGCTCCAGTGCAGGGCCCAGCTGCTCAGGTAACCGTGGGCCTGTCCACACTGAACAACTAGATGACACTTTCCGTTTAGGAGGGGGAGGGGGATTGCTCAGGGCCCTCCCTGCCCATCATAACTTAGGATTCTGGAGACAGACGTGACAGGGCCAGCCTGGAGGCTGAGACCCAGCCCACTTCATTCACAGTAGTATAGTGATTCAGTAACTGCAGAATATTGGGATCCCATAGACCTTGGTTACTGCCATTGTTTGAGACAGGCTCAGATAGCCTAGGCTAGCCTTGAACGAGCTATGTAGCAAAGGATAACCTTGAACTTAGACCACAGAGATGCCCTTGAACACTATACCTTGGAGGTACTCAGGGCCCCTGCCTCTCAGAATGGACCCTACTCCCACACAGCCCGGAAGGCTGGGGTATTGTCACATGGACATCTTGGACGGGTTCTAAGCATTCAGGGTCATAGGACTCCAGTCTGTGGGTCTGCTCTGGAGTGTCCTGGGGTTTGAAGGCCTCCCCTTCCTTGCATTTCTCCGTCCTCTTCCCTACAAGGACAACCATGTCTGTAACTTTGGCCATGAAGGAGGCAATGGGCAACAGCATTCTTTCCTCCCCTTAGAAGACCTCTGCCTGGCCCCTGCCTTACAGAGAGAAAAATAAGTGGGTCAGGGGAGGGTCCTCCACCCAGGAGGGCTGCCCGGGCAGAAGGGCTCACACCAAGTCCGCCTAGCTCCAGAAGGACCTGTCCTGTGGCAGCCCCCGTCCCCCACTACCTCCTTGCCCACAGGAGAGGCCGCCACCTGGGGGAATTTTGGCTTTCCCCAGATGCCCCCACCACCCCCATCAGACAGAAGGCCCGCTTCAAGATCAGAGATGCCAAATGCCATCTCCAGCCCCGCAGCCAGGAGCGAGCAAAGGATACCGTGAGGCATCCGCTTTTAGGTAAGTAGGCTGCCTCGCCTGCTTACCCAGAAAGCAACGGAGTGCCCAGGCCTGCTGGGTTGGGTTGGCAAACATAGGCGCCTGCCTGTCCTCCACCAGGGTCTCTAAGCCCTCTGAGACATGTCTGGCCCACACTGCAATGGCCAGAGTAAGAAACATAGGTACTACAGCACCTAATAGGCCACTGTCACAGATAGATACACACATACACAGACACATACACACATTCACATATACTCACACATAGACACACATAGACACATTCACACACACACACACACACACACACACACACACACACGTTCTTTATGGCCTGATGAAGCCCTAATGGAAGAGACTTCAGGTTTCAGGCTGGGAGAAAAGCAGCTAACAGCATGGTAAAAGACCAAAGAGGGAAGCCTAGATCTCTGGGCCCTGGAGCTCCTCCCACAGGCCTGCACAACTCAGCCCTCAGCAGGCTTTACCTGGGGTGTAGGATCTCCTGGCCAAACTCGGCAGGTGCTAAGCAGACACATGGGCTCCTCGCTGTTATGAGGTACCTCCATATATGGTGGGATGTCACTCAAGGTTGGACTCGAGACTCACTTCAGCCCCCAGGCCCTGTGGAACCCCATGCAGCTCTGGTCTTGTGTCTGACTTAGGATTTTATTGCTGTGAAGAGAAACCATGACCACAGCAACTCTCATAAAGGATAACATTTTGGGGGCTGGAGAGATGGCTCAGAGGTTAAGAGCACTGACTGCTCTTCTGAAGGTCCTGAGTTCAAATCCCAGCAACCACATGGTGGCTCACAACCATCAGTAGTGAGATCTGATGCCCTCTTCTGGAGTGTCTGAAGACAGCTACAGTGTGCTTACATATAATGATAAATAAATGTTTGGGCTGGAGCAAGCAGGGCAGGAGCAAGCAGAGGTCCTGAGTTCAAATCCCAGCAACCACATGATGGCTCAGAACCATCTGTACGGCTACGGTGTACTCATATAAATAAAACAAATAAATAAATAATTTATTTTAAAAAAAAAAAAAGGAAAACATTTCATTGGGGCTGGCTTACAGGTTCAGAGGTTCGGTCCATTTTCATGGCAGGAAGCATGGTGGAGTGCAAGCAGACATGGTACTGGAGAAGGAGCTGAGCGCTCTGCATCTTCATCTGCAGGCGGCAGAAGGGGACTGTGTCACACTGGGCATAGTTTGAGCACCTCCACGGTGACACACTTCCTCCAACAAGGCCACACCTCCTAATAGTGTCACTCCCTATGGATTAAGCATTCCATGAAGGAGAGCATACTTATTCAAACCACCACGGTGTCACGTGGTCTCAAGGCATGGTGGGACCTTGCCCCTGGGAGTTAGCATGTGGGGCTAGGAAGAACCCCGCTTCTGACACAGATCACCTTTGCCACAGTGTACTCTTCTCTGTTCAGACAACTGCCACGTGACTTTTGTGACCCTCAAGTGTGACTCCTCCAAGAAGAGGCGTCGAGGCCGCAAGTCCCCATCCAAGGAGGTGTCCCACATCACGGCAGAGTTTGAGGTGGAGATGAAGGCGGATGAGGCCTCAGGTGGGTGACTTGTGCTCGGGGACTGGGAGTCCTGTAGACATGAGGCTGAGCGAGCCCTGGGGACGTCGGGGCTTTGGGGGAGTGCTGCACACTGCAGGTCAGGCTCTGTAACCCTGGGTGCAGGAGGCAGTGTGAGGTGACACTTGGAGCACAGCTAAGGGGCAGAGACAGCAAAGTACCCCAACCCTACGTGCCTGCTAGGATAGGAAGGTCAGGGGCCAAGCCGCCCCATAGCAGTCAAACCAGGCCCTCTTCCCAGCCAGTGAGAGAAACTCGTAATGTGAGATTCATACAGGTGATCCTTCTTAGCTCTAGGTGGGTGGTGGGTAATGGGAAAGTTGTTTGCTATTGTTATTAGTATTGTTGTCATTGTTACTGTTGTTGTTGTTGTTATGATTATTGGTCCTTTTGAGAAAGGTTCTATTATGCAGCCCTAGCTGTACTGGAACTCTCTATGTAGACCAGGCTAGACTCAAACTCACAGAGATCCTCCTGCCTCAGCCTCCAGAGTGCCACCATGCCAGGCTTGAGTTGTTTGCTCTTGAGACAAGGTCTTATGTAGCTCAGGCTACCTTCACAGTGGTTATGCAGCTGAGAATAAGCTTCAACTCCTAATCCTCCTGCCTCCACGTCTTGAATGCTGGGATTCCGGGCGCACACCTACCCTGCCTGCCTCCAGTGGTAGGCAATGACAGAATTGGCTGTATGTCGTCATTGGTGTTAGGTAAGACTAGGCGACAGGCCTGTGAGAATACATAGGCAAGGGAAGGTGCTAGAAGCCTTCTAAACTAGAGACTGAAATCTAAAGTTATCCAGTCGAAGTGGCAAGGAATGGGGTCCAGGAAGAGGAACGGAGCAGGTAAGTGCACAGGGATAGAGAGGACAGGACACTGTCACCCAAGGATCAGCAAGGAAGAAGAGCAAAGGTGAACAGGCAGCAGAGAGACAGAGGGGCCCAATCCCTGCTTCCTCTAGCTAAGCCCTACCACCGGAAAGGTTTCGGAACCTCTCCAGACAGCACTGCTGGCTAGGGACCAGACCTTCAGTCCAACCTTTATGGTAAAGAGGAGGTCGGAAGGGCTGGTGCACGTCAGAGGAACAAGCCTCTGAAGGCCAACAGATACGTCACTTTTTTTTGAGACCCATCTCACTGGTTAGCCCTGGTTGGCCTGGAACTGACTATGTAGAACAGGCTGGCCTCAAAACTCACAGAGAACCTGTTTCCTTAGTGACTATGCAGAATAGGTCTGGCCCCACCTTATTTTTTGAGATAGGATCCCTCACTGAACAGTGAACTCTTTTGACTCAAGAGGTTGGCTGGCCGGAGAGCTCTGAAGATTCAGCTGTCTACCTACCCCAGTGCTGGGGTTACACGTCCACCTGACTATTATGTGGGTACGAGGGATCTGGGGGTTCAGAACTCAGCTCCTTGTGGCTGCATGGCAAACACTTAAACAACTAAGCCATCTGTCCAGTCGATATAGTGGAGGACACTATATCCACTTATATCAGAGCCAGACACTATTCTGGGCACAGTGGCAGTTCTCAAGAATGGACAGAGGCAGGCTGGAGAGATGGCTCAGAGGTTAAGAGCACTGACTGCTCTTCTGAAGGTCCTGAGTTCAAATCCCAACAACCACATGGTGGCTCACAACCATCGGTAAAGATCTAATGCCCTCTTCTGGTGTGTCTGAAGACAGCTACAGTGTATTTACATATAATAAATAAATCTTTAAAACAAAAAAAAAAGAATGGACAAAGGCCTTGCTCAGACTCCGATCTGCTCAGTGACCTCTTAGACCCTCATTTTTTATTTCCTGTCTGACACCTAATGCCCCGCACCATACCCCAACTGGGGTCTACCGTGGATGCACTGACGTGGTTTAGGCAGAAGCCCAGCACTGGGCCTGGCTGGGGGGTGCCCCTAGCCGAGAAGGCAGTCATTAGCTGGTGACTCTCACTGGGTCCCTTCGCCCCTGCAGGCACCTGTGAAGCCGACTGCATGCGGAAGCGTGCCGAGCAGAGCCTTCAGGCTGCCATCAAGATCCTGCGGAAGTCCATCGGCCGGCACCAGTTCTACATCCAAGTCTCAGGCACCGAGTACGAGGTAGCCCAGCGGCCAGTCAAGGCACTGGAGGGAACCAGGACATGTGGCATAGGCCAAATACTACAGGACGGCAAGTGTGGTGAGTCCCTACTCGTGGGCCAGGCTCTGACTCCACCCCTCCTAGCACTGATAGCCCAGTGAAGAGCAGTGACCTCAGGGAAGACAGATAGATGCGAGGTGCAGGAGCAGAGCGACAGCCTGCCAAGGAGGAGAGCATTTGCTGGTATCACTGCCATTTAGAGCACACACCATCTCTTCCGGTGCTGGACCAGGCAGGTGATCCTCACCATTGCCTGAGAAGAGGAAACAGACACAGGACAGTGCAGCAAAGTCACAGAAATGAGGCATGAGACCCCCCTGGGGGACCAGATTGGGCCCGCTCTAGTCTACAGGGTGGTTCAAAAGAAGGTGTGCAGGCTGAGCCCTCAGGCTGAGGAACTAGGAGGCTGAGGTAGGTCTGAGATGCACAGTGCTTCCTATCCTCCCCCTCATTCCCTCCCTTACGCCCCGCCCTCAGAGTACCATCCCAGAGTACCGAGTACTGGGAGACCAGGCCCGGCAAGCTATAGGAGAGAGGCTGGAGGCAGTAACCACAGACAGTCCCAGGCAGTATCACACGGGATGGCCTGTTAGAGGGAGCAGACTCAGAGGCAGCAGAAGGATTGGTGGCGGCTCTCCAGGCAGAGTCTTAGTCCTCATGGGGATGATGGGCAGTGAGCAGGTTAGTGCACACACGGGCGGGCGAGATGAAAGAGGGTGGAGCCTTAGGGCCACAGATGCAGCTCGGAGTCCCATGTGCTCGAGGTGAGTGAGCCTCGGTGTACAGGAGCCTCTGTATGAGTGAGTCTCTGTATGAGCGAGCCTCTGTCTCCTTGAGGCGGAGTGCAGGGAGGTGACCACAGAAGGAAGGCTGAGTGTGGGATGGAGAGGCCTGGAAGCAGGGACCTCACCATCAGGAGACTGTGGAGGGAACGCTCCAAGGGTGTGGCCTCTCAAGCCAGAGACTACTCACTCCTCCAGGAAGTCGAGGAAAAGGAAGAGGGGGCTGGGGGACACGCGGAAGTTTATCCTGCTCCCAGGAAGGCGCTGAACAGGCCTGAAGAGCCAACATCGGGAACTCTGTACAAAGAGCATGATTTGCGCATGTGCAGGAGTTCCATGCTGGACAGTGAGGGGCTTGGTGATGTCATCCTCTTATGTTTAACAGCTAAGCTAGGAATCATTTCCAGTTTTCAAAAATACCTAGGCAAACAAAACAAGAATTGGGTATATCCCAGCTATGGACACTGTAGCATCTGCTCTCTGTACACACACACACACACACACACACACAAGTACCCTCTGTGTTCTCTCTCTCTCTCTCTCTCTCTCTCTCTCTTGCTCTTGCTCTCTCTCTCCCTCCCTCCCTCTCTCTCTCCCTCTCTCTCTCTGTCTCTCTGTCTCTCGCTCTGTCTCTCCCTCTCTGTCTGTCTCTCTGGCTTGTCCATTTCTGTGTCTTTGTATGTGCCTCTGTGTCATGTGTCTGTCTCTGTGTTTCTCTGTGTGTCTGTGTGTCTGTCTAAACTGTGTGTCTGAGATGAAAATGCAGCCCATGCCCATGTGTCCCCTTGGGAACCTCGGGGATCTTCCTCAGCCCCGTTCACAGTGGCAAGCATGGCTCCCTTTCCCTTAGTTGGCTTCTTACGAGCATCTTCTGTGGCTCTCAGCAGCCCATGGCCCTGGCTCTCTGCCGCCCTTCATCCCTGTGTTACACAGTAGTCTGTCCGCCATCAGATCCTCTCGTCCACACCTTCTGCTGGTCCCCAGGTTGTGTTCTTGGATGCCAATTTCCCCAAATAGGCAGGAAGGGGTGGGAAGCCCTAGTAGAAACATCTAGGGGACGGGAATGTTGGGTATAACCAAAAAGTCAGGCTGAGAGTGGGGTGTGGGTCAGAGACACAGAAGTCCCGATGGAGCCCAGAGCCCAGCTGTGGGGAAGGGCTGTGCAGAACACTTAAGAAAGAGCAGCAGGGTGTGGCCTACAGGGCCCTTAGAGACGCCTGCCACCTGGGTGCTCTCTGCTCTTCTGGATAGACTCTTAGAGCTCCCGGATAAGGGCTGTGTCCTAGCTGCACATGGGGGTGGCCCCTGACCCCTATCTCTCCGCTCTGTCTCTGCAGTGCCATGTGCTCCTGGCACCTACTTCAGTGGTGAGCAGGGCCAGTGTGTGCCATGTGTGTCGGGAACCTACCAGGACATGGAAGGCCAGCTCAGCTGCACGCCGTGCCCCAGCAGCGAAGGGCTGGGTCTGGCCGGTGCCCGCAACGTATCAGAATGTGGAGGCGAGTGTGGCCCACCTGGAGGGAGAGGGGTGGATGGGTGGGTGGGGACAAGTTCCGGACAAGGCCCATCAGCCCCTCCCAAGGCTCTCTGAGCAAAGACAAATACCATGTGTAGTCATAAACTGTGACCTTGTCCAAAGACACCCAGTTTCCACAAAGTCACCATGCGTAAGAAAGGCCTTATAGCATGTACACACAATCATGGACAGACCAAGGCGTGGCTTGTAACGGAAAACATGGACGCTTAAATGACACTCCACGTTCTGAGACATGCTTCACCCAAGTCAGGAGATCGACTTCAGCCAGAGCTCTGTGTACATAAAGAACCTAGCATGTTGTCCGCCCTGTTGGTGGTTGAGAACTTACTAGGACCAGTTGTATTGTCACCCAGCGCTGCCATTCACGTCCACTCAGCCCCTTCTGCGGCCGGGATCCAAGTTCCCCACTGGACTCTCCCACTGGGCCATACTGGCCTCACTCTAGAGAACACACACCAAGGGCTCAACCCTGGGAAGGGAGAGTGTCCAGGACAGTGGGTGAGGAGTGGAGACCTCTAAGCCTTCTCCAAGGCACAAGAGAGTCCACCCAAAGTCCAGCCCGAGGCCCTGTGATGGCCAGCTATTCCCTGGTCCTCTGGCCCCCAGGAATGTGATTCCCAGGAAAATGGCGGCCATTAAAGCACAGGATGGCCATGGGAGGGGAGAGTCTCCACTTGGATGGAAGCTGAGAGTCTCAGAGACTGGGTCAAGAGGACATGAAACCCACTCCATATTGGAGCACCTGCGCCCACATTTCTGTGGAAGTGCTGAGCTCAGGGTGGCCTTCCTGTGGTCCTTCTTTGTCCCAGCCAGGCCCTAGGTTCTTAAAGACCATCCCCTCCCTCCTCCCCCTATTCTGGCCTGTCCAGATGACAGATCAGACAGCATCGGCCTAGAACCCTAGGCTATTCCTTCTGTGCGCACCTGAGACCTGCCCCTGGGAAGCTGAGGTGTGGACACCCCTTCCTCTGTACCCCAGCTTGGCAGTGAGACCCCTGGCTCATTACTTAGCCCCAGCCAGTGCTGCTGCTGAGAGAGGGGAGGGCAGGCGGGCAAAGCCACACAGAAAACGACTGTCAGCCTCAAGACCCCGGGCCTACAGGCTCCAACCCAAGTTACCCAGAGTACCTTTTCCAGGGAGGGCAGGGCCAAGCTCTCAAACCTGAGTAGCTACAGCTCCTTTCCCCGACCTGAGCCGTGACTTCTGACTTCCAGGCCAGTGCTCTCCAGGCTTCTTCTCAGCGGACGGCTTCAAGCCTTGCCAGGCCTGCCCTGTGGGCACTTACCAGCCCGAGCCAGGGCGAACCGGCTGCTTCCCCTGTGGAGGTGGGCTGCTCACCAAACACACGGGTACCGCCTCTTTCCAGGACTGTGAGGCCAAAGGTGAGGGGCTGGCTACTCAGGGACACATTCCCTCACACCACTCCCCTCTACTCTGCAAGGCCAACCCCAAAGTCAGTCAGAGGAGGGGTCTAGAGATTCCAGCAGTGGGTATGGAGTTACTGGTACCAAGTCGCACACCAGAAAGAGACAGCAGCTAGACTCAAGCCTGCTGAACACGGGAGTGTCAAAGGGGGGGTACCAGCGCCTCGAGGGAGTAAGTGGGCTGCTGGGAGAAAAAGGAAGGGAAGAGAGGATGATGGGAGTTACAGGGAGGATGTATAGGCAGGCAGTGGCAGAGGGCTCTACCACAGCAGAAATATCAGCCAGCGCCCAGGCTTCCTCTCCTCAGTGTACCCAGGCCGTCCCGTCACTCACTCTCTGACCCTCCCCTCCCCATCCCCTGACCTGCTGGCCCTCTGTGACCCTGTGTGCTGCAGTCAAGGCTGGCCCATCAACGCCACAGAGCCTGCAATGGGCAGAGGGTCCCTGACACACGGGCTACCCTGTGTCCCCTCCCACTCTATCCCAGGGACAGAGTTCTCAGCCCCATCTTTGCCCACCACCCATTCACTTGGCAGAGGTGTCAGGTGTAGCTCTCCACTTCCCCTCCCTTCCTGCCCTGACTCCCTCCAGTCATACTGTCATCCCCACTGCACCCCTCAAGTAAGTTTGGTCCTTCATGGACACTGTATGGCCGGGAGCCCCACATGTCCTTGATGTCAACAGCACCCCGTCCCCAAAGCTCTTCCTCACCCTCACGGTGAGGCATATAGCTTGGGCTCACTTACCCCATGATGGTGAGACAAATCAAGAGGGCTTTTGGTGAGAAGGGTCTTCAGAGCACAGGGGCTCTCCTGCCCTCACCCACCGGCACCCCACACACACATGTCCCTCTGCAGTCCACTGCTCTCCCGGCCACCACTACAATACCACCACCCACCGGTGCATCCGCTGTCCCGTCGGCACCTATCAGCCTGAGTTTGGCCAGAACCATTGCATCTCCTGTCCGGGCAACACCAGCACCGATTTTGATGGTTCCACCAACGTCACACACTGCAAAAGTAAGTGTCACTCCCACAGAAGCTGGGAAATGCTGGACCGTGGGGGAGGGGGCAAGTGAGACCTGACTGCACTTTCTGAGAGCACTGGCCCCTAGCAAAATGGGGCATTCCATGCTCTGCCCACTATACAATAAACATGGTTACACCACAGTTCGTAATTCGCCATACATGCTTGACACGACCTGAGCCTTAGCCCAGGCCAAACCCTTAGCCCAGGCCAGACCCTGCCCTAGTTTCTCTCTCGGTACCCAGAGAAAGAGAGCAGGCTCCGTGCCTGCATGCGGCAGGCTATGAGGCAGCCTCCAAGTGCCTACTTTCAGCTATAGAAGCTGTCACTACCTAATCCATCACCAGGCACCGTATAAATGTCAGAAAGCAAGGGAAAACGGGGAACTGAGCGTGGACCTGTGTGGCAGGGCTGGGGGAGAACCTGAAAGGCCTTGTGGGTATCTTCGAGAATTGGGTTCCAAAAAAGAAAAAGCAACAACCATGGCCTCTCTTACCAGCCCTCAGCCCTTGGCTCAGCGGACTAGGGTATAAAAGGATTATATGTAATTAGGGCTTTTACTCAACTCCTGATAGTTTTTTCTGCTGCTGTTATTTCTTTTTTCTTTTGAGAGTCTCTCTATGCAGGATCTTTCTATATAGCCCTGGCTGGCCTAGAACCAGCTATGTAGATCAGGCTGGCCTTGAACTCACAAGGATCCACCTGCCTCTACCTCCAGTGTGCCGAAGACTAAAGGTGTGCACCAGCGTGCTAAGCTGTTCTCAGAGTTTCTAGCTTTCACACTTCCTTCCTGACTGCTGGTCATATCCAGAGCCTCCTAGAAGCCTTAAAAGGTTGATGGTTTAGTCAACCCTTTGCCCAGGGCTGTCCCCAACTTTGCCATGTTACCAGCTGTAGCATACAAAAGAGGAGGCACCCTCAGCCACATCGTTTTAAAGATTAAATATTATGTTCAACTGAAAAAAAAAATAAAAATAAAATTTAAAAAAAATATGTTTTAATGAGTAAAGTTGGGGAAGCCCAGATGTGAGAGAAGATTCTAGAATACTGGAGGCAGAACTGCTCCTCAGAAACTTATTTATTTTAGATAGGGTCTCACTGTGTAGGCTGACTGAGAACTCATAGCGAGCCATCTGCCTTTGCCTCCTGCCTTTGCCTCTGCTTGGTTTAAAGGCATGAACCACCATACCCAGGACTCATAAACTTGGAAGTGAAAATGCACGGGAAATTTACCAATATTTACTATCTACATTCAGTTCCCCTTGAAGAACTAAAACTGCAAGTTTAAAACTAGGAACCATCGCTTCTCGGCCTTTTGGCTAAGATCAAGTGTAGTATCTGTTCTTATTAGTTTAATATCTGATACGTCCTCTATCCGAGGACAATATATTAAATGGGTTTTTGGAACTATGTTTGGCCCTGGAATCCCACGAGGTAGCTGGATGGAACAGACTCCTACAACTTGACATCTTAATTCCTCGTGTGTGCCTCTCCCATCCCACATGCTACAAACAAATAAACTATGTTATATTAAAAAAAAACAAACAAACAAACTAGGAACCAGCCAGGCAGTGGTGGCACATGCCTTTAATCCTAGACAGAGGCAGGGGGATCTCAAAGAGTTCGAGACCAGCTTAGTCTACAGAGGGAGTTCCAGGACGGTCAAGGCTACACAGAGACCAAAAAACTAAAAACAACAAACAAACAAACAAACCTAGGCACCATCTGGCTAATAAAATGTTACGTCTGGCCTCTTTAGGCAAACAGCTTAATTGGGAAGAAATTAAAGGACGCTGGGCAAGCAACCGGGTGTCAGGGAAGCCAGCGCTGTCAGCTGAGTTCCTGCCCTCTGGTTGTACAGTGGGCAGGACCTGCTGAGTTAGCACAGGCATACCTGCTGGCCCTGCCCCGTACCTCTAATGCCATTGAGGCCTATAACACCCATGCAGCCAGCCTGACAAAGCCCTTGGCCATGGTACCCACAGACCAGCACTGCGGTGGTGAACTCGGTGACTACACAGGCTATATCGAGTCCCCCAACTACCCTGGAGACTACCCAGCCAACGCAGAGTGTGTGTGGCAAATCGCACCTCCCCCCAAGCGCAGGATCCTCATCGTGGTCCCTGAGATCTTCCTACCCATTGAGGATGAGTGTGGCGATGTCCTGGTCATGAGGAAGAGCGGTATGTTCTGGGTTGGGGACTGGGACAGACAGCTCATGTGCTCAGAAAGCGGGTGGCTCCAAGGTCCCCATAAGCCAGTTCTAAGAGCTTAGCCATGCAGAACTCTAGGGAAAGGTCATTCATGAAGGCTTAGGGCTACCCTGGGATGGGAATCTGGGCCTAGTCAATTGTGGTCGCAGCTGATCAGCCAGTCTCTTCCAGTGACCGACCAGCTGCAGTGCTCCCTCTGTACCTCATGCCACCACACCTCAAATGAGACCCAGGAAGCTCCCTCCTCCTACTCAATAGGCTTCTGACTTCCCTCAGAGGCTTGCAGGAACCAGGGGCCATCCAGACACACATAGAGACAACCGGGTTAGCCCTTCCTGGAGCCCTAGCTATACACCCTGTCAGGTGAGGGAAGGATGGGGAGGGATAAACAGAGAGCCAGCTGTCAGCAGGGGTGGGGAAAAGTGCAGGCCATGACAGTGAAACCCAGGAAGGGACTGAATGCCTGTGGAGACCTGGCCCTATCCTCAGCATCCTAACCAGAGACTTTACTGTCCCTGGGTGGTGGGCACCCACAGGAGTGAACTGTGAACCAGAATGTTAAGGGAGAAGGCTAGAGACCCAGACAGGCACAAAACTACATAGTTGGTCTGGAGCTAGACCATCTGAGGATAGAAAGACAGGTGGAAAGAAAAGGAGGTGGCTCCGTCAAAGTTCTTGTGTGGCTCTGAGGCCTCATGCATAGTGTTACTTGTTGGTTGACAGAAAGCCACAGTGTACAAATGGAGGGTTACAGCCAGAAGGAGTGAGGGCCCTGCCCAGCCGGTCAGCACCTAGCCTAGGACCCCCTCCTCCCTCCACTCTCATCACTAGCTCACAGACAGCCCACAGACAGCCCACAGGCAATGCCCTTATGAGGGTCAGGGAGGCAGCTCAGCCCTTGAGTGAGTTCACCCTTGTCACTCAGCCCAGGTGAGATGACTTCCTAAGCCCGAGTTTCTGGAGGCCTTGGCCATGCTGGCTCATCTCCTACACCTGCCTGAGCTAGCCTCCTGTCCCTGGCATGGAGGAGCTGTGAGCCTGGGGAGACAGAGAGACCGGAAGGGGGAGCTCAACAGAATAATAGGGGTAAGGCTGGAGGCAAGAAGCAGCAGGGAGGCTTCACCAGCAGGAAGTGGCCTCAGAAAGTGGAGGCAACAGGTCAAAGGTAGAGGCAGGGAGAACCAAAGGAGCCGGGAATTCTGGTGCAGGAGGATGATGAGATGGGGGAGGTGAGTGGCCAAAGCAGTGAGCTGTAGGCCTGGGGCAGCGTTGCAAAGGCCTGCATCCCTACAGCCTCACCCACGTCAGTCACCACCTACGAGACTTGCCAGACCTATGAGCGGCCCATCGCCTTTACCTCCCGCTCCCGCAAACTCTGGATCCAGTTCAAATCCAACGAGGCCAACAGCGGCAAAGGATTTCAAGTGCCCTATGTCACCTATGACGGTAAGGCACCACCATCTTGTCACAGCCCCACTCTGCCAGATAAGGCCTGGCTTGGGGACTCAGAAACGAGTTGTGCATCCCTGCCTCTGACAGGGCACAAACCCAGAGACAAACGGAGGGCTAGGCAATGCGGAAACCCAAGGGGTCTAAGGGTACAGGCGAGAGGGGGGGCCTTGGGTACTGCCTGCGGGCTTCACAGAAGGTCCTGTCCCACCAGGGTTTGCAAGGTTAAATAGGGCCAGCAAAGCCATCAGGGGGACAAACCAGGTGGAGGGGATCCTAGAGCAAAGGCCGAGAGACACAGCTACATCTAGCCACCACCAGCTGTCCAAGGCGGGCCTAGGGAGCTGGGGAGGGCAGAGGAGGGAGGTGTAAGGTCTCAAGCCCCCTCCACCTTCCCTCTCCCTGCTGGCCGGCTCCCAGAGGACTACCAGCAGCTGATAGAAGACATCGTGCGCGATGGGCGCTTGTACGCCTCGGAGAACCATCAGGAAATTTTGAAAGTGAGTTGTTTGGAAGGGAATCCTTGTGGTTCTGGGAGAATGGTCGGGGCCATCCCTGACCCCTGGAGAAGGGACAGGGGTTGGGGGAAAGGCTGTTGCATCCAGGGCCCTTACATAGGACTGGACCTAGACTGTATGTCCCCCCTGCAGTGCATGAGGTTTGAGATAAGCTGACTGGGAGATGGGGACCCGGACCTAGTGAGGTGCTTGGGCTGAAGTCCTCCGTCTCACTCTCCCATCGGTGAAATGTGGGTGACTTAATGGACAGCGTCTTAAAATCAGTGAAGTCTAGCCATTGCTGTTGGACTTCTTCCTCTGCATCCTTCCCACTGCCCTGAGAAGCAGGACACCCTGCCATAGAGGGCAAACTGTCACTGTCACACAGAGGCACTGTCTCAAGGCTCAGAGGATCTGGCTCTCTCTGAATGAAACCAGTGCTGGAGATGAGCTTTGATACGGCAGACACTGGCTCATCCTCTGTATGACAGTAGCTCTGTCAGCCTAGGGAGACCAGAAACAGGGGCCACGCGCCCCTGGCGCACCCCTGTTCAGCTGTCATCATGCTGTCACCGTGACTTCCATGACTTCCGTTCCACCAGATGGTGCTGGGGTGTGGTGATGGTTTGACAGGCACAGGGCTGGCCAGCTGCCCTCAAGTTCCTGCCTCCTCCTAGAGCTGACATTTGGTTTAGGTGGGAACCAGGTCCCCTGCCAGCGCTCTGTCCCATGTGTCCCCCATGTCTTGCAGGACAAGAAGCTGATCAAGGCCCTCTTTGATGTGCTGGCACACCCACAAAACTACTTCAAATACACAGCCCAGGAGTCAAAGGAGATGTTCCCACGATCCTTTATCAAACTTCTGCGTTCCAAAGTGTCTCGGTTCCTGCGGCCCTACAAATAACCAGTCGGCTGTCCTGCGTGGGGACCGTGGGAACCAAGTGGGAGGGGGATGCGCCTTCCCTCCACAGCAAGAGCTGAAAGGAGGCTCCGTGGGCCTCCAGGCTGCTGTGAGAAACCCATGACACCTGCCTCTGGCCAAGCCATGCAGCCTGTACCATCCCCGAGGAAGGCAGCCCCAGCACAGACCCCTTGGTGGGTCTGCCGCTCCTGTGTGGAAACACCCCTTCAGAGAGCCTTCACTCACTTCTGCCTCTGCTTCCCGGGACACCTAGAGTATTCCCTCCTGAATCATCCCAGTGGGGTGTACCTGGACCAGGACACACTGTACCCACCATGTGGGGAGCAGGACGACTGTGCCCTTGGCCTGAGGTGCTGGGAGAGAAAAGTGTGGCCAGCTCCCTGCAGGCTCTGGAAAGCATGGGCCATTGTCCCCCACACAGGGCCAGGCCAGGGCAGGAGGGGTATGTGGTGGGTTGATAAGCCTGTGCCAGTGCCTGCAGAACTGACACACCCTGCCAGTTCCTCGGGCCATGGGCATAGGACACCTAGTCGGTTCATGGATCTCAAGGGACTCGTGAGAGATGGAACAGGTCCTCCAGGAGAGGAGTCCATGTGCTTGTGATTCGCCTTAGTAGACCATCTAAAGAAGTTCTATATATATATATATAAATATTAAATATATACACTTCTCTATGTGGGTGGGTATTTTAGAAGGGTTCTCTTCAGCAACCGTAATACTAACCACTGTTGCTAACCCCCACATACACACACACCTCCCAGCGCTTGCCACCTCTGTGTGAGGGAAGGGAGGCCAACCCTCCCACCCCCCACCCCTCACCCCTGCACCCCCCCCACCCCCGCAGGCCTGGGGAGAACACAGATGTGCTTGAACACACTGTTGAGTGTGACTCGTTGGAGACTGGACTAGGTGTTGTGGTGAAGCATTGATGGGGGTGAGGTGAGGGTGGAGGTGGGGGGGGGGATTCTCAAGCAACATCTCTACCCTCACAGAACCCAGTGGAAAGCATCCCCCATCCCCTTTGGGTACTAGTGCTCACTGACTCTGCACTGTGCCTGCAGGTCACCAGAAACAAGGCCTTCCTCAGGGATGTGCAGGCTGTCTTCTGAGCAGCTCCCACTCTTCACTGCAACAGGAGGAGGAAGCAAGGCCCAGGAGAGGAGCCCCCCCCCCAAGGCCAAGACTATTGGGAACCTCCCTGATGCTTCTCAGCCCCTTAAAGAGTGGAGCCCTTGTGTGGCCAGGCTGCATGGCACCCCACTGGCTGGGGAGTCGCCCCCTCACACAGAGGTCTTGCCTGTGCCTCAGAGGGCTTGCTACCAGCTGTCAGATCCACGTAGAATCTGGTCTGTATTTTTCCAATTAATGGATATTAGGACTTGGAGGAACGTGGGGGAAACTCAGAATGAACTTCAAGGTTTCCTGGTCTCCGGCCCAGCCTGATGGCATAAATGTACTGTTTCAGAAAACACATGGGGCTGGCTCAGTGAAGACTGAAGATGTGTGAGCCGGCAAGCCAGGCCTGAGGACCACAGCTTGATGACAGGGCACAACACATCCGGACACAGGCTTGGGACTCAGGGAGAAGCTATGGCTACCACATGGGTCCCCAAGACAGCACTCTTTCATGGAGTGTGGCAGGTGGACTTTCTGCGTCTGGTGGAAGGTCAGGGTCGGGGCCTACTGCCTCTGCAGTTCACAAGCCCTACTGGGAGAAGCTCTCTCATCTTTCAGTTGGGCCCCTGGTCACCCTCAGGCCCTCAGAATAAATCCAGCAACACTCACCGTCTCCAGGAAATCAAAGCGAACAAGGACACGGACTAAGACTATGGAGACGGACTAAGAAGGAATTATGGGAATCAGCTAAAAAGTTATGGTGGCCAAGAAGTGATACAAGGAGTCATCTGCAAATTGGCTGACAGGAAAGGCGGCAGTATTCAAACCAGAGACCCTGGGCATCCGTGTAGCCAGTCTGAAGGCTGAGCCAGGAGCGCGGTGTGGGTTCCCTGTCCCAGGTCTAGTAGTGAATTTGCCCTCCCTCCAATTTTGATTCCCACCCCCAACACTCTACTGAAAGAGACCAACCTAGGTGAGGGCCTGCACTTCTCTAGCTCCAGATTCTTATGCTCATTAATCTCCAGGACACCAGTCTTTGCCCTACCATACAACAAGTATTTGTGGGCTCAGCCCTGCAATTTAAGTTGACATATCAAATTAAGGGCTTCAGGTTTTGGAGGGGTTGTTTTTGTTTTTGTTTTGTTTTGTTTTTGTTTTTGTTTTTCCAGACGGGATTTCTCTGTGTAGCCCTGGCTGTCCTGGAACTCACTCTGTAGACCAGGCTGGTCTTGAACTCAGAAATCCACCTGCCTCTGTCTCCCAAGTGCTGGGGATTAAAGGCCTGCGCCACCACAGCCTGGCCAGGTTTTGTTTTTTAATCTTATCGAAAACCATAAAACATCAGAAAGCTCTCAGGTTTGCCTTAAATCCTGCCTACAATTCCTGAGTGGCTTTTGGCAGTAGTCACCTGTGAACCTATTAAGAAATCCAACTATGTCCTCTCTCCAGAATGCCCACCCCCACTGTGATCACGTCGTGCCCGGTGTCTCCCAGGCTGGAGCAGATACAGTGCAGACCAGGCCCCTCAGTCTCATGGTCAAGTCCTTTTGTTGGCCTCTCTCTCTCTCTCTGTCTCTCTCTGTCTCTCTCTGTCTCTCTCTCTCTGTCTCTCTCTCTCTCTCTCACACACACACACACACACACCCCTACCACCCACTCAAGTAACCGCCAAAACCCTGGCGCCTGGCAAAGGCTGAGGGGGCGTGTCCTTAATTGTGCATGGTCCCTCCCCCTCCGGGTAGAGCTTCGCACCCAGGCAACCTGAAGACCTTTACCGATGTGAGAGGGAAACCAAATTGTTCCCTGGATTCCAGGAGATGGTCATCACATGGGACCCGGGATTGGGGGCACTCCCGCAGAGCAGCCAGAAAGCAGTCCTGTGTTCCTAGTACTTCCTGGCACTTCCCTTGGAAGTACCTGCAAGAGGAAGGAGAGTGACCTGCCCTGAGGGTCAGTGGTCAGCCCAGCCCTCCACTCCTGGGTGGCAACAGTGGGGCACATCATCTCCCCCTTCAAATGGGCCTTTTAATTGGCCTGGCCACATGCACTGGTTACAGAGCCTTGCGGCTATGGCTACACCACCCTTCTCCCCCTGGCTCCATCCCCAAATCTCAGGCAGCACAATCAGCAGGTGCTGTGTGGCCCCCAACTCCTGTCACTCTGGTTACCGGTGGTGACTACTTTCCCAAACCCTGACTCCCTCAGGAGAGTCTTTCCTAACTGCCTCCCTACTTTCAGTGGTCACATACTCAAGTGCACACCACAGCCCAAGGTGGAGACCTGGGCCCCCCTTCCCCTCCTAACATCTTTTAGTTTGGAGCACACAGATGAAATAGAACCTAAATACATGTCCTGGTTCAAAAGCTTTACTAGGGAGCCTGCATCGCCACCTCTGGCTTCTACAGAAGGAGGCCCCGGCTTGGGTGGATCCTACTGAAACGTGGAAGCTGTGTATCTTACAGCACCTCCTCCCTTCCCACCCTTTGGCAGAAAAATAAGGGCCTCAAATGAGTTGTGTCACTCTGCAAACATTTCCTGAGTACCTACTGTTTGCCAGACTTGTAGAAAGACTAACTGGGGACAACAAGGTCACAGACAAGCTACCTGGTAGAGCAGCCGTCTGCTCATCCACTGCACAATCCAGGGGACGGGAGAGCAGTGCTTCCTCCTTGCCGCAGGGCCAGCCGGGAAAAGTGCAGCTGACCCGGCAAGCATTTACTTTACTTCACCAAAGATGCACAGAGTGAGAGGTCGGCCCTTCTGCTCGGCAGGCCGTGCCTGGCTGGTGCCATTCATAGTGAGGCCAAAGGACTTGTGACAAAAACCCAGAGACGGCACAGAGATCCTCTTCAGGGCAGGACTTAAGAAGTCCAAACTTCTGGGTCCAGGTGATGTGGCATAGCCTGTGCTCTCCCCCCAGCACCTTGTTTAGACAGCCCCCCAACAGTAGGCCCTCTGCTGGCTGCAGCCTCCCCAGCCTGCACCCTGACGTGCCAGTGCAAAAGGCTTGGTTAGAAGCTCAAAGAGACCAAGTAACGTGGCCAAAATGAAGAGTGAGGAGTCAGAAGAGTTAGTGTTGACTTTGGTGACATCCCACCTTTCCTAACACACAGTCAGAGAAAGGATGAACTTGGCATCTCTTGGGTAGGAGCAGTCAGGGTCCATCCAGACCAGTTACCATCCAGACATGAACTGTCACCACCACCTACAATGCAAGCAAAGGCCCAGCAGCCCTCAGCCCTGCACATGACAGAGGCACAGCGTCTAGCAGCACAAACAGGAAGCAGCTGGGCTTTCAAGCAGCTCTGTCTGTCAGAAACCACAAGCTATGCCAAGGTCGGAGCCACGCGCATCCAGAAGCCAGCCATCCAGTCCAGAGACGGATGCACTCCTGCGCCCCAGGCGTTGGCCTGGGCCCCACACATTCACAGCCTGTCCAGCACTGGGTGGCAGTCCTGGAGCACAGTGACCAATATCCACATAACCTCATTTGCCTTCCAGCTGCTCAGATATTCAAAGCTTTTCTCTGCCGTGTTTTCCCCCCAATGCATGTAATTAAACACTCGTGAGAATCACTTTAATAATAAACAGGAAATGAGCCTAAGTATTGTTCATTCCTTATTTCCTTTAGAGTTTATGACTGAGGGTAAGGAAAAAGCCAACACAATCCAGAAAAGAAAGAAAGGAAGGAGGAAGGGAAGAAGGAAGGGAAGAAAGCAGGACAGGCAGGAGAGCCTTGAACTTTTGATGCTCTATTCCAACCAAATAAATTCCAGGAGAATATACTCCTGGTCTTGTGATGGAAAAGATTTCTTACATTTTTTGGTAAATATTTTATTTTTAATTACGTACTTGTGTGTGTGTGTGTGTGTGTGTGTGCATGTATGTGGGTGTATCTGCCTGTCTGTCTGCATCTGTGTGTGTGTGTGTGTGTGTGTGTGTGTGTGTGTGTGTGTGCGTGCGCGCGCACATGACAACATTGTTGTCAGAGGCCAGAAGAGATGGTATCTGAGATCCTGGAGCTGGAGTTGCACGTGACATGGGTACTGGGAACTGAACTCAGGACCTTGGCGAGAGCAAGGCATTCTCATAGCACCATGATCCCCTCCTGAAAAAAATCTCTCCATATGCTTTGTGGTAGCTCCTGTCTGTCTTCGGTTCTCAGCCCCTTCAGGGGTTGCACATCATATTTAACATTACAATTCAAAACAGAGTCAAAATTAGTTATGAAGTAGCAATGAAATAATTCTATGGTTGGGGGTCACCACAGCATGAGGAACTAACTGTATTAAAAGGTCACAGCGGCCAGGCGGTATTGGCGCACGCCTGTAATAACAGCATTCTGGGAGGCAGAGGCAAGTGGATTTCTGAGTTCAAGGCCAGCCTGGTCTACAGAGTGAGTTCCAGGACAGCCAGGGCTACACAGAGAAACCCTGTCTCAAAAAAAAACAAAATCAAAAAAAAAAAAAAAAAAAAGGTCGCAGAGATCAAAAGGTTGAGAACTACTGCTATATATCAAATATCTTGATGATATCCAGGCCCTTTCAGGTCCCCTTGTGCCCCATATAGCAGATCTTCCTCTCGATTTCATGTCTGCATTTTATATTTATGTACGCATGCATGCACGCACGCATGTATGTATCCCATTTGAGTCCAATTAATGCTACCCATATGTGCATGTGTATGGGACCATCTACTGGGACATGAGCAATCCCCAAGTGGCCATACCTAAAGAGAAGTAGCTCTCTCTCCCCAGCAGCCAACAACTGCCAGTCACTCCTGAGCTAACTGCTCCCCTCCCCCATCCATGATCGACATTGAGCCAGCTTGATCTAGCGCAGATAACCATAGATGCTGTGAGCCTGTGTCCAACAGCCAGGCTCGGGTCTACAGCAGCCAGGCTCGTGTGTGCAACAGCTGGGCTCTTGTGTACCCATGCCATGCCCAGAAGACATAATTTTACAGCTCTCCTCCTCTTCCTCCTCCTGCTCCTCCGGCTCCTCCTCCTCCTCCTCCTCCTCCTCTGGCTCTTACATTCTTTCCATGCCCACTCCTCAGGTGTTTCCTGAACCTTGATGGTGGGGGAAGGGTCTAGAAATGTCCCATCTCTGGCTGAGCACTCAACGTCACTCACCCTCAGCCCTTGGGCAGGTCTGAGTCTCCGTATTAACCGTAGCCAGTGCAGAAAGCAGCTCACTCAGGCTGAGGGCAGCCCGAAGCTCTGGGGATAAACACAAAATATCTGGGTGGTTTGACAGTGGGTAACACAGCAAAGCCAGTCTTGAAAAAAGAAAAGGGGGCTGGGAGATGGCTCAGCAGGTAAAGTGTTTGCCTGACAGGAGTGAGACCAGCCCTTGGGTCAGCATCCCCCACAGAAATGTGAACCCGTGTCAAGGCCTCTCTGTGATGCCAGTTTGGGACTTGGAGACATGGGGGCCCCTGGAGCAAGTGGCTGGCTGGCTGCAAGGCACTGGGGCAAAGTGCATGTGCACCCACACATACGGACGTGCACCCACACACATACGGACGTGCACCCACACATACGGGCGTGCACCCACACACATACGGACGTGCACCCACACACATACGGACGTGCACCCACACACATACGGACGTGCACCCACACACATACGGACGTGCACCCACACACATACGGACGTGCACCCACACACATACGGAAGTGCACCCACACACATACGGACGTGCACCCACACACATACGGATGTGCACCCACACACATACGGATGTGCACACCACCATACGCTTGATACATACGCAAAAAAGGATATAGGAAAACAAGTTTCATAACATAACTTTTTTCTACATTTCAAAACCAAAGACTATGTAGTTCAATGAAACATACAATCTTGTCTGGTAAGAGGTTTTTTGTTTGTTTGTTTGTTTGTTTGTTTGTTTGTTTGTTTTCCCGGTATGAAAAAAAAATGTTTTTTCTCTGTGTAGCCCTGGCTGTCCTTACTCTGTAGACCAGGCTGGGCTTGAACTCAGAGATCTGTCTGTCACTGCCACATGAATGCTGGGATTAAAGGCATGCGGCACCATTACCTGGCTGGTTTTTTAAGTACACAAACTGTGAGCTGAGTCTGAAAAGTGATGAGAACTGGCCAGGTTTGGCAGAGAAGGGCCCTCAGGAGAGAGCAGCAGGATGGACTTCTGCAGCGGGAGGTCAGTGTTGGGAGCACTCAGGGTGCCAAGGAGAACGGCAGGCAAGCTGGAGAGGGTGCACGCAGGGCTCTCCGTGGAGACCCTGGGTAGCCACAAGGGGTGCCCTCTGTAAAGAAAGTGAGGCAGAGTAACAGGCTGGGTGTCAAGAGGCTGAGGCTGAGGCTGAGCCAATGGGACAGGCGAAGGGTCCCGAGCTTGCTGAGGGGTGAAGGTTAAGCATGTAAGAGAAGTTACAGTAACTCCACTGGAATGCCCGCCCGCCCACCCACCCGCTTGTGGGAAGACAGTTCCTATTGTGGATATGAGAGAAAGCCTAGCCAGAGGCATCTAGAAGAGTCCAGAGTAGCCATGGCTACCTCTGGGGGAGAGGGGCAGGGAGGGGAGCAGAGTAGCAACCGCCAGAGCAATCTCTCCATCTCTCTGGAACAGAGCAAAGTGGTGTGGAGGGACCTTGCCATTTAAAGAGGGGAGTAGCTGTGGAGGTGGGGGAGTAGCTGAGGAGGTGGGGGAGTAGCTGTGGAGGTGGGGGAGTAGCTGTGGAGGTGGGGGAGTAGCTGTGGAGGTGGGGGAGTAGCTGTGGAGGTGGGGAGTAGCTGTGGAGGTGGGGGAGTAGCTGTGGAGGTGGGGGAGTAGCTGTGGAGGTGGGGAGTAGCTGTGGAGGGGGGGAGTAGCTGTGGAGGGGGGAGTTGGAAGCTGGAACAGCTTGGGAACGGCACCTTGTGGGCAATGAGAAGAGTCAAGAACCTAGTGTGAGAGAATCAATATTCATGAGATATTCTTGGTACTGGGGAGCAGAGGAGCCCTGGGGGAGAATGTGGTCTTTGATATGTAACCACAGATATAGCCAAAGGCAAGTGGCTCCTTTGGGCAGGCAGAAACCACACACACACACACACACATACACAGCTACCAGGAAGCTACCACTATTTTTGTGGTTTGACCAGGAGCAGGGTAGGTTGGGTTTTTTTTTATACCTGGGCATGTTGTTTCTGCAGGTGGACAGGCTTCTTTCAGTGGTGGTGCATGCCACTTAAAGGCTTAATCCCAGTACTCAGGAGGCAGAGGCAGGCAGATTTCTGAGTCCAAGGCCAGCCTGGCCTACAGAGTGAGTTCCAGGACACCCAGGACTATGCAGAGAAACCCTGTCTCAAAAAAAAAGGATTCTTTCACACATTTTATTCTTTGTCTCACAAATATCTGGGAGTTTCTATGTTACACTGCATCAAGAGCTGGCCAAGGTAACAAAATTTACCATGACCTTGGACAGCAAACCTTGTACAAAGCAAGAAAGCAGACACAGACAGGAGAAAAAAAATGTGTATGTGAGGCAAAAGGCATTGCCTCTCTGAAAAGGGCAGGAGACAGCAGGGCTTATTTTGTTCATACAGACACAGGACAGACAGACATATCTGCTGAACATGACCCAGGGACTGTTAGCAGGAATGAAAATTGTGGTACCTTCTTTCTCAGTCAGAGATCAACAAGACAAGAAAGAAAAAAAAAAAAAAAAAAAAAAAAAAAAAACCCAGGAAAGAATTTTAAAACCAGAGGCAGAGCAAACCATTTTTAAAGGCCCCCCCAGACCTGATACCATGATCCATGTACCATTCAGGACTACAACAAGGCACAGAGACAACACCACCAGCCAAAACAAAAACAAAGACCAGAGCTCTGTCAAAGTCCATAGTTCTGGGAAAGTCTCTATGTGTACTAACCTTGATTTTTGGCTTCAGTAGTTCTGCTTCTGGCTAACTGTTTATGCTAACTGAAATGTGTCAACACAGGATATGGTTTTTGTGCTTAAAAGCTCACCCTGAGGGCTGGAGAGATGGCTCAGCGGTTAAGAACACTGACTGCTCTTCGGGAGGTCCTGAGTTTAAAACCCAGCAACCACATGGTGGCTCACAACCATTTCTAATGAGATCTAATGCCCTCTTCTGGTGTGTCTGAAAACGGCTACAGTGTACTTATAATAAATAAATAAATCAATAAATCAATAAATCTTTTTTTTAAAAAAGCTAAATAAATAAATAGATCTATCTATAAAAAAAAAAAAAAAAAAAAAAAACCTCACCCCGAGAAGGGCCAGGGACTGAAGATGGCTACAGTGTACTTATAATAAATAAATAAATAAATCTAAAAAAAAAAAAAGCTCACCCCAAGAAGGGCCCGGGACTAGACTACACTGTGATCCTGAACACCCAGTTGCTAATAAAGACTTTTTATTAGCTTACACCCGTGTCTGAGTCTGAGTAATCTTCTCTGGCGGATATCCCGAAACACCATAACCTGGGAATAAGAACAGACTAGAACAGGCAGCATTTAAAAATCATAGTCCAGGCCTTGCTATGGTGGTGCAGGCCTTTAATCCCAGCACTTAGGAGATAGAGGCAGGGGGATCTCTGAGTTGGAGGGTGGTCAAGTCTTCAGAGAAAGTTCCAGGATGGCCAAGGCTACACAGAGAAACCCTGTCTCAAAAAACTACAAATGATAGATAGATAGATAGATAGATAGATAGATAGATAGATAGATAGATATAGATAGATAGATAGACAGACAAGCAGACAGACAGAGACAGACAGACAGACAGGTCAATAAATAAATACCATAGTCCAGCCAGGTGTAGTGGCTCACAACTTTATTCCCAACACTTGGGAGGCAGAGGCAAATGGATCTCTCATGAGTTCCAGGCCAACTTGCTCTACCTAGTGAGTTTCACGACAGCTAGGGCTATATTTACTTGTCAGGGCCAGAAAGAAAAGAAAAGAAAAGAGAAGAGAAGAGAAGAGAAAAGAAAAGTAAAGTCTCCAAAGTGCCTTAAGCCCCGAATAAAGTCTGAATACAAATCGATTGAATTTGCTAGGTAAAATTGAGGGACAGTTCTTCAGAATCCAGAAAGAAGCAGCTGCTGTTTCTCAGGCCACGGTACCCCCACCCTGGGGGTGGGACAGACAGCCAACTCTAGGCTATATAACTGGAGCACCAGAGTTAGTGATACTTACAAGTCACCAGGGACAGGGATGGAATCCTCTAAATTGCGCTTTCTTCATAGAGTTATCAGTAGAATAAGTCAGCCTCGGATCCTTAGAGGGGGCTGGAGAGGTAGTTCAGTGGTTAAGGGCACTGGCTGCACTTACTGAGGACTGGGATTCAGTTCCCAACATCCATATCTGTTTGCAAACATCTGTAACTCCGGTTCCTGGTGATCTGACACCTGGCACTTTTCCTGACCTTGGCTATTGTAAAGTAATTCTACCAGAGGATACACACAGACACTCTGAAAGCTGAATAGAGAGTCTGTGGTGCTGTCTGGGAACAGCAAGGCTAACTTCCCTAAATCTGCAGCTCCCCCCCCCCCCTCCTCATAGCTGGTCTCTCATGCACAAAAACCACTTCCTGGTCAACTTCAATTAGCAAGAAGCCAGAAAACAAAGTTAGGGCACCTAGGATTTTCCTGGATCTGGGCTTCAATGTTTGTTCCCATTTGGGCAGATGTTGCAACCTGAGGGATTTAAGGTTACAATGTTGCCTCTAACATGGCTTCTTCAGTTGTGCTAAGTCTGAGGCACCAGGCACACACAGGGTACACATACATACAAGCAGGCAAAACACTTACACACATAAAATACGTCTGTCTTAGTTAAGGTTTTATTACTATGAATAGACACCATTGATCAAGGCAACTCTTAAATGTCTCCCAAGGACTTTTAATTGGGCTGGCTTACAGGTTCAGAGGTTCAGTCCATTATCATCAAGGCAGGAACATGGCAGCATCCAGGCAGGCGTGGTGCAGGCAGAGCTGAGAGTCCTATATCTCCTCTTGAAGGCCACTAGGAGAAGATTGCCTTGCAGGCAGCTAGGACAAAGGTCTTAAAGCCCACACCCACAATGACACACTTCCTCCAACAAGGCCACACCTACTCCAACTAGGCCACACCCACCCCATCTAGGCCACCCCACCCCCATCTAGGCCACACCCACTCCAACTAGGCCACACCTCCAAACAGCCAGTCCCTGGGCCAATCATTCAAACCACCACAAACATCTACTGAAAAAAACTTAAACTACCCTCTATTTCATCTCCACCTAGCAAATTCTATAATGAAATAATCAATGCAAGTCATTGATTGTTTGCTGAGGGCTCCTGGATATACAAGTCTAAGCATACAGGTAGCGGGGCGTGCCCATGTGTATGTGGAGTCTAGAAGGTATTGGGTATCCTCATTGGTCTTTCTCTGCTTAATTTCTTGAGACAGAGTCCTGTCTCTGAATTTAGGGCTTCCTTTTCTTGGCTTGACTGGAAGCCAGAAAGCTCCAGAACTGGGCAGTTGGGTGTGGTAACTCATGAATTCAAGGAGGCATTCCTAGAGTGAGAAGTCTCCTCTAACCCCTAGAAGGGTCTGTAAGCCTTTAAGATATAACTAGGATCCCCACACGGTAGTGCCTCCCAAAGCTTGGCAGGTGAAGGCAGGAAGATCAAGGGTTCAAGGCCAGCCTCCGAAACAGAGTTTCTTGGTCAGGTTAGTCTGAGCTGAATGAGACCCTGTGGCAAAATGATGATGATGACCAAGCCCTGGGAAATGGCTCAGTGGTGAAGCATGTGCCATGCAATCTTGATAGCTTGAGTTTGAGCCCTGGGACCCACATAAAAGTGGAAAGAGAACAGACTCTACAATGTTTTTTGTTCCTTGCTTTCCACAAGTGCACCGTGACACAGACACACCAAAACACAACAATGCTGGGGAAATGGCTTAGTAGTTAACTGCTCTTGCAGAAGACCCGGGTTCGGATCCCAGCACCCCACATGTAATTCCAGTTCCAAGGGACCTGATGATGTCTTCTAACCACCATGAGCTATATGAACTTACATACACGCTTATACACATAAAATAAAAGCACTCACGCAATAAAGTAAAAAAAAATATTTTTTTAACAAATTTAAAAAACAAAACATTTCAAGAGAAACAAAATTGTAACCAGCGCAGGAGAACCTTCTGCCTCTTCCCTCCCCATCTCAGCTTCACCTGCTCCTCGAGGAGCGGCTCTCCGGATTCTGCCTACCTAGGAAGCTCTAAGCCGAGTTCCCAGAATCCCTCGCGGCAGCTCGGGATGAATGAGAAGACACGCCCCAGCGCGCGTGCGCACACTTGGAACCTCGCAACCCAGGACGCAGGCGCGTGCGCGCCGTACGCATAAATCCCGCGGTGGGCGGCGCCGCGCTCATCCGAGCATCATGGAGAGCCAGCTCGGGCCGCAGCCTGGCAGTCCGGGCCGCGCCGAGAGGCTGAACGCGCGGCTGCTGGACGAATTCGTGTCGCTGCACGGCCCCGCGCTGCGTGCCTCGGGAGTTCCGGAGCGACTATGGGGCCGCCTTCTGCACAAGCTGGAGCACGAGGTATGGGGTGGCACGGGCTGCAGGCAGGCTATGCCGTCGAGTGGGGAGCGCAGCTCAGCAGCTCCGAAGGGGAGCCACTTGTAAGCTCAGGAGCGGGGTGTACCTGGGGGTCAGAAGGGTACAGGCCGAGAGTTGAGCCTGTGCCGCCATCCTGCAGAGTCTGGGCCCGCCGAGGATGCGCTGGGACCTGCACCCTGGCGTGCGCTTGGCTCGCGGTATCCTAGCGCCTCGGCTGAAGTATAAGGAGTAGAACTCGCGACTCCACTTACGGATGAGGAAACTGAGGCTCCGGCGAATGCAGGAGCTCCTGTTAGATTCAGGGTACACTAGCATCATTTCAGCCAGCTCTGTGCAGTTCTGCTTGGTCCGTAGAACTCTGTGGAGCTGCTTCCCACGGCGTGAGTAGCAGGTCTCCCTTTGTAAGACTAAGGAGACACGTTACCCTGAGACACGGAGAAGACGTTAAGAGAGGGTTTGGAAGGTCTCCCCCCAACTGCGCCTGAGCGAGGCCTCCATGAGATGTCCGGCTTCTTCCGCCGAAGACTGCGTATGGGTGCTGAAGACAGAGCAGCTGCCGGGCTGAGCAGAGAGAGGGTCTTTGGCGAAGCAGGAGCTTGGCTTCCCTTAGGACACCACCTCCTATCTGCGACCCACTAAGCCTGCAGGTGACTGGGAGAGGCTGAGAACTAGGAGTCAGTCCCCTGTGCCTTGCCACGGGGCAGGCTCCTCCTCTTTGATCCAGTTCCACACTATGGATGGGCCAGACTTTGCCTGGTTGAGCCTGTGGCTAGGGCTGTACTGCAGCTGCACTCACTGTGGAGTGCTGGGGGTTGGGAGGCGTCGCCATCCTTAGCCTCGTGGGAAAGTAAACGTGGAGGAGCAGCGTGGTTATGCCAGTGTTACATTGTTGATGGTCCTGGGCAGTGCCCTGAGGCTACAACTCCCAGTCAGCTCCAGGGCAAGCAGCTGCAGCGACGGGTTCGGTAGGTGGAGTATTAAGTATTTCTGCTTGAGTCTGATTATCAGACGCTACCACATCATTGATGGAGGCTCACCTGTCAGGGGCACCTCCTTACCGAGGGGTACTCCCTGCATAACTGGGCTCTCTGCTCACGTGGTGGGCCCTCCTCCATGCACGCTGCCGCTTTCTTGCAGACTTGCCTTGATCCCAGGCCAAAGCTGAGGTAGAACTGGACCCCCATCTATGAGTGATGATAAGAGGGTACCCACGATGCTGTGGGGCTGGGTTTTTCTTTGATTTTTGGCTTTGGGGTGCTCTGGGATCCCACTCAGGGCACTCTCCCTTGGTCAGGTGACTCCCCCACCTAAACCCTGTCTGGTGTGGAAAGCAGGCATGGAGACTAGCACCTGGCTCCCTGAGGGGATGAAGGAGATGATGAAGGAGATGATGAAGTCCTTTCTCACTTGGCTGCTGTGGCCTAGCCAGGGACACCCATTGTTTTTTTTTTTTTTTTTCCCCAGGCCCTCCTCAGCCATTCCAGACAAAGCTGAGTCACCACAGGGAGACCTGCCACCAGGCCCAGAGGGAATACAGCAGGAGCCACCCTCCCCCATCAGGCAGTCAGCTCTAGTTCCTTACCTTGATCTGTTCCACAGAAAAGAGGGGGGTGGGGGGTTTAAAAACACCCTCCCTCCCACTCTCAGGAACATCAGCTGGGGTTGCCTCCCTAGGGGTTGACAGCCTGATGTGTTGGGGTTGGTCCCTGCTTGCCACAGTGGAGGAAAGGCCAAGCCAGGCTTCAGGTTGGGCCTGCTTGTCACGCAGAAGCTCTGGGGTGAAAGGCTGGGGCTTTGGAAGACTGGCAATCCCTGAGTTGTGGGTTCCAGCCCCCTTAGTTTTAAATGAGGGCAAGCCTCCCCTCACCCAGGGCTGCTTCAGGGGTCAGGAAAGAACTCAGCTGAGCTCTGCGCTTCTTCTACCCAAGCAAGAGCCTTCCCCAAAGCACTAGCTTTCCCTTATCTTCTGACTGGCCTGCCAGCCTCCACCCTGGAGCGTGGTACCCTCCCTGCTCCCCACACACGTGTTGTTTTTATATAATTATCAAGTGAGTGCGTGAGTGTGCGCCTATGTGGAGATCACAGGACAACTTTCAGGAATTGATTCTTACAGCACCGTGGGAAATCTTGTGACTAAACTTAGGCCATCAAGCTTGGTCACAGGGCCTTTGCCTTTATCCCTGAGCCCCTCACCATGCCACCCTCCCCTGTGCCTTTCTTTCCCTTCCCGCCTGTGGTTATTTCCGCCCACACCCCCCAAACTGCAGGCCTGAATCTTTCCCTCCCAGTGCTCCCTCCCCAGAGAGTGAGTGCTCCCTCCTGGAGGAGCCAGGTCTAGTCCCTGCTGAGCTATGAGTCCCCTGCAGAGCCTCTGGCCTCAAAAACTTGTCTGTGCCTGAATGGGTAATGGGTTGTAGCTGCCCCAGAGTGGTAGAGGTCTGAGGGGAGAGCCCACCTGTTTAGTCCCGTATTATCTGATTCCTGCAGATGCCCTACAGAATGGATGACAGCCACATTCACACGCTGAAGAAACTGAGTCTCAAAATGTGTGATACTGGAGCCTGGCTTGGAAGAGCCTTTATTGTAGCCCAGGCCCCTTCTATGCCTGACATTGTATTAGTTAAATGTCCCAGCAACCCCCAACCTTCCTGTAGTACAGATGGGGAAACTGAGTCACAGAGGGTTTGAGTTGTGACTTTGCTACCTATATAAGTAAGATGTGGCAAAGTCCGGATTTTACAAGTGGGCCTCAGATTCCAGAGGTTCTCCCCACTTGCCAGCTCATGACAGGCATGGGGTCCCTACAGCCTGAAAACCATGAGAGAGTGTGGGAGAAGAGAAAGACTTGTTGCTTCCCAGCCTGTCCTTGACTCCAATTGTTCCTGGCCCAGGAGATCCAAGCTTGCACCTTACTGTTCCCAGTCTGCCCTGAGGGCTGCCTCAGGCCACACTTTCTGCTGCACAAGTGTGGGAAGGTGCTTGTGGGCTGCCTCAGCTGTCCTGGTGTCAGCTGTCCCGGGATAGCGCTGGTGAAAAGGAAGTCAGGGTGCCCCCATCCCCCACCCACCCACACCTCCAACCAACTACCATCCTGAGCCTGCTTCCACCTCCAGTGCCCTAGAGCCACCCTCTGCCTTTGGGGCCTCATTTCCCTTGTAAAGTGGGGGATATAGACATGATTCTTCCGTGTATGCCTTCTGCCTTTGCCGACGTGTGGTGTCCTGTGGGTGGTGGTCCAGGAGACCCTGGCATAGGTTACAACCCCAGGATGTGCCTAGCGAGGCCTCAGTTCTTCAATTAGATGTTGCTAAGGCTGTTTAGTAATAGGGCTTGCTCCTTGGAGGTGAAGGACTCAGAGGTGGGGTTCTGATCCACACCCCTGATCCACTGTGCTCTGGCCGTAGGTTTTCGATGCCGGGGAGATGTTTGGGATAATGCAGGTGGAGGAGGTGGAGGAGGCTGAGGACGAGGCGGCCAGGGAGGCTCAGAGAAAGCAGCCTAATCCTGGGGGCGAGCTGTGCTACAAGGTCATTGTGACCAGTGAGAGCGGCGTCCGGGCGGACGACCCCAACAGGTAGGATCCTGGTGTGGGAGTTGGTTTTTAGAGAGATTTCACCTAGACCCTGTTTCCCTGTGACGTGTGTGGCCGGTGGTGTCTAACCTGCGCTATTGGCAGTCTCATCAGGACCAGGAATTGAGCTCGATGCCCCACGAGAGCACATCCCTGTGACCTTGCTGTCGGGATCACCACCTCACCTCATGGTGCTATAGCTCCTGGTTTTGCTAAGGCCGAGCAAACCCAGGGAAGGAAGGACTTGCGTGAGGTCAGTAGACTAAAGATATGGCTGCTGAACCCAGCAAGACCTAACAGCCTGGCTTTGCGAGAGACCTTTGTCCTCCCTCCTGAACCATGCTGACTCAGTCCGGCAGAAGGTTGTCAGGACGCAGAAGACCTGAGACCTAGAGCAGGCCTGCCTGGAGTTAGTCTCCCAGGGACCCGGTGGGCCCGTGGATCTCTCTGCCAGAGGCTTTGTCGAAGCCTAAGGAACTTCTTGAGTTCCCCTGGCATCCCTGATTCTAAGCTTTTATCTCCCCCTCACCGGACGGAGAGAGAGCTGTAGGGCCGCACTGCCACTGCCGCCGCCACCACGGTAGCACAGCACCCTGCCCGGCGCTCACACTTACCTACAAGTGACTCAGGCGCTGCCCTGGCCCTTGAGCCTCGCCAGGTTCAATGCTGTCCACATCTCAGCACTCTGGGATGGACAAACTGGTTAGGACTTATCTTAGTAACCTTTCTGTGATAAAACACACCAGCCAGTCAGCTAAGAAACACAGGGTTTATTCTGGCTCACGGTGTAAGATACAGTCCATCATGAAGGGACCCCGGCAAGAGCCTGAAGCAGTCTCTTAGGACAGGTAGGATCCAGTAGCAGGGCTTTGCAGTAGTCTTTCCTATTATACCTGCAGTCTGGAAACCAAACATTGTTGGTACTCTGCTGGTTTTCTGCAGCTTACACAGTCCAGGAGCCCCTGACCAGGGAATGATTCCTCCACACCAAGATGTGTCTTCCTACATCAGTTAACATAATCACTCCAGACAGTCCCTCACAGGCTTTCCCAGAGGCCTATCTCCCAGGTGACTCCATTCTGTCAAGGCTACAGCTCTGACCCTCACAGAGCACAGGTGTCCTTTTCAGTCCCCTCTGCCCTAAGGACTTTGTCCCTCTGAGTTTCACAGTTGCCAGGCCCTGGAAGTTCTCCGTCCTCTGTATCCCACACCTACCTGGGTGTGAGTATTGCCATACTTCATCATGGTCACCCCCAAGTGCACACTTCTAGGGCGTGGCTCTGTGTCACACACTGTGTTGTGCAGGAATAAACCTGCCTTTCTTTCAGGATATGCAAACAGACCAGGAAAGTAAGAACACAGTAATAAATTCCTGAACTTGACAGATGAGGTCAAGTGCTGTGTGCTCAGGGGAGGGGCTGCCTTGTCCCTTGGACACCTGTATGCATGGATCTTCCTAATCCAGCAAAGCTTGCTGGGGCCAGGATTAAAAGGATAGATCCGGCCTCTCTCACAGGAAGTTCTTGGAGCTTTTAGGTCCTGGGGTGCATACACAGGCATCGCCGCGTGCGCTGTGCTGCAGTTCTGCCACTTCCCTGCTGGTGTCACAGGTGTTACTAGTCTATAGAGCCTTCGAGTGTTGAATGCCTGTCACTGCTAAGTCTGCAGTGGCGGGGTGGTGCAGCAGGAACCTTCGCCCTGTGCCTGCGTCCAGCCATTGGCACTTCCGTCATGATGGCAGCCAGCATGACCACATCTGGGGTGGGCAGTGGGGACTCCCATTGTCCTGCTCTAGAGCTTAGAGCCACACTAAGTGGGGACAGAGGAGCAGCTGTGGGCCAGGGCTCCATAACTGAGGTGCTGGGGAGAGCAGGTCTCAGGGGCTGTGCCAGATCCTGCGTCTTCTCTTCCTTCCCTCTGCTCCTTTTCCCCTTTCCGTTCTTGCCCTGACTACTTAGTGCAGTGGTTCTCAACCTGCGGCTCTCGGCCCCTTTGGGGAGGGGGTGTTGAACTACCCTTTCACAGGGGTCACCTCACAGTTCCTAACAGTAGCAAGATTACAGGTATGAAGTAGCAACAAGACAGTTTTATGGTTGGGGTCACCACGACATGAGGGGCTGTGTTAAAGGGTCGCCGTGTTGGGAAGGTTGAGAACCACTGGCTTAGCGGCTCTTGTGTGGCTCGTGCCTGCAGCATCTTCCTCATCGACCACGCCTGGACGTGCCGTGTGGAGCATGCACGCAAGCAGCTGCAGCAGGTGCCTGGCCTCCTGCACCGGATGGCCAACCTCATGGGCATCGAGTTCCATGGGGAAGTGCCCAGCCCAGAGGTTGTGGCCCTAGTGCTGGAGGAGATGTGGAAATTCAACCAGACCTATCAGCTGGCCCACGGGGTGAGTAGACACCTTTTCTCCCAGTGCTGCTAGAAGCCTGCTTGGTCCCTGTGCCTTTATCAGAAGTATGTTCCCAGCAGGGCATGGAGGTACATGCCTTTAATCTCAGCCCTTGAGGCAGAGGCAAGTGGATCTGAGTGTAAGGCTAGCCTGGTCTATAAAGTAAGTTCCAGGACAGCCAAGGCTACACAGAGACTCTTAAAAAAGCATCACCACCACCAACAACAACAAGCTATTACCAACAATAAAACCAGCTGGTGTGTGTGGTGGCACACCCCTTTAGCCCCAGCATTTGAGAGGCAGAGACAGGTAGATCTTTGAGTTTGGGGCCAGCCTGTTCTACAAAGAGAGTTCCAGGACAGTTAAAAGAAAAAGAGAAACCCTGTCTTGAAAAACCAAAATAATAATAATAGTAATAATACCAATCAAAACAATTAAGTTATAGCCAGTCATGGAGGCCACCCCTTTAATCTCAGTACTCGGGAGGAAGAGACTGGAGGATCTGAGTTCAAGGCCAACCTAGTCTCTAGCTAATTTTAAGCCAGCCAGAGATGCATCGAAGACCTTATCTTGGTAGCTGAGACCAACCACCCAAGGCTGGGGAGCAAGAACACTCTGCCTTTGTGCTTATGGGACACACCCTCCCTCAGACCTCTAATCCCAGCAGCAGTGACTCAGTTGCCCCTTCCAAATATGTTGCCCTCTCTGGTTCTCGCCACCCTTGAGAGAGGAGAGCAGACCGTTTCAGTCTTCAGAGTCACCTTCAGGGCTGCACCGCCACCCTGCCAAGCTTCTAGGCTCCTTCCCCCCCCCACCCCAGGCTTGAGCCCCTGCCCACGCTCAGTCAGAGAAAGCCATGCTCGGGTCTTCTGATCTAGCTCCTTGAGCCTCCCTACCTCAGCATACTGTACGTGGAACTCATCCCTGCCATTACGGCGCCTAGGGCCTTGTTTCCACAGGCCCGGGCTGGTTATTAGGATTGGGGGAACCTCCAAGCTCAGCAGTGGGCGGAGATGAACAGCGGCTGTTGGGTACACACGTGGGAGGCGTGGCAGGTGGATGGACACGTGGCCGAGGATTGTTGTATTCGTCCCACAGACGGCCGAAGAGAAGGTGCCGGTGTGGTACATCATGGACGAGTTCGGCTCAAGGATCCAGCACTCAGACATGCCCAGCTTCGCCACTGCTCCCTTCTTCTACATGCCGCAGCAGGTGGCATACACGCTGCTGTGGCCCCTAAGGGACCTGGACACAGGCGGTAAGTCAGGTGCCTCGCATACCCCCCGAGGATGGGCCGTGGGAGGGCCTTCCATCCCCCCCACTGATGGGCGTGCGTGTCTTGGCGCAGAGGAGGTGACCCGGGACTTTGCCTACGGAGAGGCAGACCCTCTGATCCGGAAGTGCATGCTGCTGCCCTGGGCCCCCGCCGACATGCTGGACCTCAGCTCCTCTACGCCTGAGCCTCCTGCCAAGTACTACCAGGTGTGGCCCTGTGCCTGCAACCTTGGGCCTAGTGTTCGGTGGTTTTCAGAATGTTCTCTATCCATTTACCAAGTGTTAAGTGTCCGCTGGATCCCAGGCTCCAGACTAGCTACTCTGGGATGGAGGAGGCTTAACGTGCACCAGCTCCTGTAGCCGCGGTGTGGCTCTCTGTCTTGGTCTAGAACCCAGACGGGCTTGGGAAGAAGAGGTCTGTGCAGCTAGATCTGGCTGTGTGTACTGCTGTGCCTCTCTTCTCATGGTGTCCCCTCACAGGGCATGAGCCGATACTAATTGTTCCTCGGTGTCCATAGGGATGGGTTGTAAGCCTGAACAGATAGTAAAATCTGTGGATACCCAGGTTTCTCACGTAAAACTATCAGCCTGGCCTCAGGATCCCTTGTCTTCCCTGGATAGTTTGTAATTCTCAGTACAGTGGAGGTGTGCTGTAGACAGTCATGTGGTTTGAGAACAATGACAAGCACACATTCCCTACCGAGGACTCCCCCCTCCCCCCAAAAAAACACTTCTCACCTACTACTGTTGGTTGACTCTGAAGCATTAGAGCCTGAGGCTGGGGGCGACTGTATTGTACATTGTCATTGTACAATGCAGCAGGCCATCAGGGAGTCCTTGCTGTCACTGGGAAGCCTGTAGGTGAAGACCCTGCAGGTTTACTCAGAAGTTCTTGGCTATGGTGGGCTCACACAAAGGCCTGATAGCAGCCAGGAGCACAGCCTCTTACTTCTAGAGAAATTACTTAGTGGTTTAAGCATTGACTGCAGCCACAGAAGATCTGGGTTTGGTTCCCAGCACCCATCCATAACTCAAGTTCCTGGTATCCAACACCCTCTCTGGCTCCGTGGCCATTCCACACATGTGTACGAATGCACATGCAGGTAAACACTCAATACAAAAATAAGCCTTTAGGGGAGGGGATGAAACCAGGCCCCTTCAAGAAAGGACCACCTCCCTTGTCCTCAACTCTACACACAGGAGCCTGTGCCTGGCACCTCATAGATGGGCCGTTCTATGTTCACAGTTGTGTTGATGGTAAACACACTGATGGTAAAGAAGTAGAGATCAAAACCGAGGATCTACAGTGACTCGGCAGAGGCTGCAAACCTCACCCTATGTTTGCGTCGACCCTGGCATGCAGCCTTCTGATGCCCACTGAGTTGTGGAAGGTTGTATAGATGGGTTAAGCAAGTTAACGTGGGTGGTGGTAGAAGCTCTGTCAGTTGCCGGAGACAAACAATCCTTACCTGAAACCTGTTGGCACAAACCATGGGTCCAGTCTGTGATCTGGCCTTGGGGTGACCTGTGCTGGTGACAGATTGCTCTAGCAGCTTTGGGCAGTAAATGTTTATTGCCTCCCACAGTTTCTGGGGGACGGGAACTGGAGACAGTGCTCCGCAAGTGGTTCTGGTTTAGGGTTTTTCTGGGTGCACAGACGGCCCCCAAAGCGGAGGAGTCAGGGCCTTCCTGAAGCTGAGATGTTCGCATGTAGTGCTCAGGCTCTGTGACTCAAGCTGGCGGTCGGTCGGAGAGGTCCCGGCGTCTCCACACAGGTGCCTCTCTGTGGGCTTCTGAGTGTCGCTGAGGCGAGGTGGCTGGCTTTTACTCGAGCCAGTGATCCAGGAACAAGCCGGAGGAGGTTGAGCCTGTGATCTGAGCTCATCTCCCGCTTCCACACTCCGCCTTTCAAGGGTGTGTCAGAGGCTCTGCACGTGTTTTAAGCTGTTAGCCAGCTTAGGCCAGGAACAGCCCTGGGGGTTCCCCAAAGACCAGGAGGCTCCTCCCAGCACGTGTTTGGCACCCCTCACCACCTGAGTCTGGAAGAATGAGAACAGAACAATGTGTGTCTGTTCTTTGCCCAGCCTGGATTCTTGGGGATTTAAGAGGCCTGATTCCCAAGGTCAGGTCAGGTAGCCCTGGGCTGCCACTGAGAGGCCAGGGTGTGAAGGGTGGGGCCTGACCCACAGGGTGGGGAAGTCCACGGTCGTTCGCTTCCTTCATTGAGGTCTGTTTCTGCCTCTCTCTGATTCTAGGCCATTTTGGAGGAAAACAAGGAGAAACTGCCGCTCACCATTAGCCCGGTGGCACGTCCCCAGGGCCACACCTTCAGGTACATAGCCCTCTTCTCTGCTGTCACTGAGACTTGTCTTCTGTGACTGCCATTCCTGGGTCCCAAAACACGATGGAGGGGGAGAGCAACTGCCTGCCGCAGTTGTCTTCTGACCTCTGCTCACCCGCACACAAATGAATATAAGAAAGTTCACACAGGTTATAGAGTAGCAAGGACATTTATTTTATATATGTGATGAGTACACTGTCGCTGTCTTCAGACACACTAGAAGAGGGCATTGGATCTCATTACAGATGGTTGCAAGCCACCATATGGTTTCTGGGAATTGAACTCAGGACCTCTGGTACAGCAGTCAGTGCACTTAACCACTGAGCCATCTCTCCAGCCCACAAGGAAATTTATTGAAAACAAAAAGATAATAGAGATTAGAAAGGAATGGCCACAAACTGGAGATACTCATGTCCCAGTTACTGTTTGAGGTTTCTTTGTATGACGTTCAAGAGAGTTTCTAGGGCTATAACTTAGGATGTTCTTGATGGTGGTGGTGGTGGTGTTTGAGACAGGGTTTCTCTTTGTAGCCCTGGCTATACTGGAACTTGCTCTATAGACCAGGCTGGCCAGGCTGCCCAGGCTGACCCTCCTCCAGGAGGTAGTTATGAATAGAAACTGTCCAAGTTTAGTGTCATTGCATGTTTGTTGTCAGAGTGGAGTGTGTGTAGCCCAAGCCAGGCGGAGTCCCAGATGCTAAGCTCTCCCTGTGCTTGCCTGACTCCAAGAACCCAGCATCTACTGAACTTCTAAGCAGTCCTGCCGTCCTGACTGCAGACGTGCGGCAAGCTCTGCGGTCCCATCTCCTCTGGGAAACCTGGGGGTATGCGTGTCTTCCTACAGCCGGGCAGTGGAGATGGGTTTAGACGCAGACTGCCAACACCAAGTATCCCTTGGGGCTTGCAGACATGGCAGAGGGGTGCGCAGAAGCACCTGCCCGCAGTTAGGCCGCGGCTCACCTCAGTCTCTCCACAGGGTCCACTGCGACGTGCAGCAGGTTCTCAGCCACCTCACCCACCCTCGTTTCACCTTCACCGAGAGCGAGGCTGACGCCGACATCCTCTTCCACTTCTCGCACTTCAAGGACTACATGTAGGTACCTGCAGCCCCACACTGCATACCCGGTGCCTCTGATGGCTGCCACGCTCCCCAGGATGCTAAACTGACCTCTCTGTTGGCCATACCCGTCTCCACCCGTAGGAAACTCAGCCAAGAGAGCCCACAGGTGCTGCTCAACCAGTTCCCCTGCGAGAACCTGCTGACTGTTAAGGACTGTCTGGCCTCCATCGCTCGTCGGGCTGGGGGTCCTGAGGGTCCCCCCTGGCTACCCCGAACCTTCAACCTGCGCACTGAGCTACCCCAGTTTGTCAGCTATTTCCAGCACCGGGAGAGACGGTAAGTCCCCTAGACTCCAGGCAGGACGAACAGATACTGCTGCTCGGTTCCATTATAATGCTGCAGCTCTGTCCATGTCTTTATCCCATGCCCAGCCTGCTCTTTAGCTGAGCACCTACTAGCTTCTCTTGTTGGGGTGGGGGGCTTCCACCCTGTCCCATTCCTTAGGTTCCATTACACTCCAACCCAGTATGACATCGGGTTTCTAAAAGACAGGGCTGGCCAGTCAACCTCTAGATCCTCGGGACACATCGTCTGAAAGGCAGGTATGGCTCAACTGTCTTCCCTTAGGGGTGAAGACAACCACTGGATCTGCAAGCCCTGGAACCTGGCCCGCAGCCTGGACACTCACGTCACCAACAACCTTCACAGCATCATTCGACACCGAGAGAGCACCCCCAAGGTAGGCACAGTGCCCCAACACCGAGAGAGCACCCCCAAGGTACGCACAGTGCCCCAACACCGAGAGAGCACCCCCAAGGTAGGCACACAGTGCCCCAAGCCAGGTGCTCCAGATACAGGCGGACCCCGAGGAGAGTCAGCTGGGACTCGGGTCATCCAGCTTGTGCTATCTATGACCATAGCCATGGCTCACCACCCATGGAGTCCCCGGGTCTGTGGAAATGATCCTATAGAGGCGGGACTTCCTGTGGCTGTCTGAGGAGCTGTGTCAGGACACAGGAAGGACACAAGGCTCTCCTCAGCCATGGCTATGGTGCTGGGACGCATTCATGGCACAAGGTGAAGAAAATGAATTTGGAGGGCTGTCAGTCATTGGGTACTTGAGACAGCAAGAGGGAGTGGATGGAACAACTGCTGAGAATCCCTCTTTAAAACCTGAAAACTACGGCTCCGGAGATCGCTCAGTGGGCAAAGAAAGTGTTCGCTTTGCAAGCAGGAGAACTGGGGTTCAGTCACATACCCATGTAAGGGGGGGCCCGGGGAGGGGACAGGGAGCCAAGCATGGTAGTCTAGCCTGCTTGACACATGCCAGGCCAGTGAGAGACCCTGGCTTGAACAAAAATACGGGGATAAGACCTAAGGAGTGGCACTCAGGGTTGGCTCTAGCTTACGCACGTGTGCATACACAAAGGCTGAAATTCGACGGGATATTTTTCTTTAAATACAAAGGGTAGAGATCGAAGAGATGGATCAGTGTTAAGAACACTTGGTGTTTCTGCAGAGGACCAGGTTCTGTTCTCAGCATCCACATAGTAGCTCACAGCTATCTGTAACACCAGTTCAGGATATCTGATACTGTCTTGTGGCCTCTGCATGCACGCAGTATGCACTCATAAACGAGGACAAGCACTCTAAACACACAAATAAATCTTTTGAAATACAAAACACACTTACATATAAATAAATCTTTTAAAGTACAAAGTTGTGGTGAACATAAAGAACCTGCCCCACCCTAACTAGAGTTTGATAGTACAGGAAGGGGACAGCAGCCATAGATGGCCAAGATGGCATTGCATGTGGAGTCCTTTTGTGGACACAGGTGAAGCCATCATGGGTCCCAGCGTGCAGGAGCTCCCGGTGCTCTGCCCTGCCGGGTGAGCTGGGGGCTATGGGAGTGCCTGTCTGCCCTCCAGGTTGTGTCCAAGTACATTGAAAGTCCCGTCTTGTTCTTCCGGGAAGACGTGGGGAACGTCAAGTTTGACATCCGCTACATTGTGCTGCTGCGCTCGGTGAAGCCGCTGCGGGTGTTTGTATACGATGTGTTCTGGCTGCGCTTCTCCAATCGGTAAGTGGGTCAAGTGGGAGCTGAGGGCAGGGAAGGGAAGGGGCTGGACAGGGGAACCCCTCCTTCGCTGTGGGGCAGAGTGCCTGCACTGGGCATCACCTACCACATCACAGAGCCCGCAGCCTCTCAAGTGTTCAGCTCTGTCTGTGCTGTAGTGAATGTTTCACTCCTGGTTATCAGCACAGAGTCATAATAATGACAAACTGTGGTTTACAGAGCATCTCCATAGCACATCACTTGTCCACAGACAAGGGAGCAGTGTACCCCGGCCCCAGCGATGTGTGGCTGCTCCCCATGGTGCTTGGGGGCCCACGCACGTCTGTCCTCTTGTCTCTCAGGCCCTTCGCCCTCAATGACCTAGACGACTATGAGAAGCATTTCACCGTCATGAACTATGACCCGGATGTGGTGCTGAAGCAGGTAGCGTCTGGTGGGGCCCCAGAGCAAGTCCAGGTTCTGGCTATCACGGTCAGGGTGTGTATCCTCTCAGGAAGTCTTTCCCAAGGTGCTAAAGAGCTCCCAGTATTAAAGATGGAGAGGCAGGGTTCCCTGGTCAGTGGAGTGAGATCTCTGTCAGGGGCACTGCCACACAGTGGGTACAGTGAGGTCTGCATGCCAGGGCTAACGGCAGCAAGGCAGACATCAGGCCAGCAGAGCACCTGGGACAGCAGGGTGCAAGCACCAGGTCCTACCTAACTCTGGGTGTGGCTGGAAAGGGGAGCTAGGCTGTTAGATTGGTTACAGCCAAGTTCTCTGTCTAAGTGTATAAGCCCTGACCCTGTCTGACAGGAGACCAGGAAAGCTCCACGCTGTCTCCACTCCCCTCCCTTCCTCTGCGGGCACGCCCTAGTTCTTTTTTTATTTATTTTCAGTTAGGTTTTTTTGTTGTTGTTGCTGTTTTGTTTTTGACATTTTTGAGGCATGGGCTCATATGACTCAGGCTAGCCTTGGACTCTCAGTTCTCCGGCCTCAGCCTCACATGTGGATACTGAGTGCAGAGGCTGGCGGGCCTCATAGGAACCTGTTTCCCATGGCTGACGGCTCTCCGAGGTTCCTCTCTCTTCCCTGCCCAAGCATCCTCGAAACAGGTTTGTGGAGTTGAGTGGCTGTGCTGACTCTGCTTCTCTGTGGGGCTGAGTGGCCCTGGTGCTTCTTGTCCCTCTTACTTTTGATTGGATTGAAAGCCAGCACCCAGATTACCCATCGAGGTCCCTGGCATTGTTGGAAGGCAGCCCAAGGACCTGGCACACTGAGTTCTTTTCCTCTACCTGGGATTGCGTTACCTGAGAAGCCCCTTTGCGCAGGAACTCGTGTCCCATGGGACGTACATACGGAACCTCTACAGGGGCCCATGCTGGCTTATCATCCTCTGGGAGAAATCTCAGTTTCCTTATTCAGATGTTGTGGGTAGTCTTGGTCCAAGGATCTTGTCCTGGGGTGCCTGTGGGGGGCCCAACAGAGGGGCCTGGGCTCTGCTGCCAGTGGGCTGTGCTGAGCTGGGCACGGTGGACCTTTAGTTTCCAGCTTGAGCCTTGCGACAGCCTGGCACTCAATAAGGCTGAGCAGGGAGCACTCTTTTTGTAGCAGGGGAAACTGAGGCTCGGAATGATAAGTCTGCCTGCCTAGAGCTTAACCTTGGTCTCCTGTCCTCCTGAATACCTGAGAGCCAGAGCTGGACCGAATCCTATGCTATGGGATTAATGTCCTTCATCATCCTAGAGGCAGTTGTTGCCACGGTAACTGGCTCTCATCTATTGCAGGTTCACTATAATGAATTCATTGCCCAGTTTGAGGTGCAGTACCCAGAGTTTCCCTGGGGTGACGTCCAGGTGAGTCTTGGGCTCTGCTGGTTGGGGCTGTGGAAGCCGCGCTCTTCCTTTATGGGGTGGGGATGGTGGTGTCATCTTCCTGCTGAGGCAGAGATGGCTGGGCTAAGATCATCCTCTCTCATGCACTCTGGACCTGTGTGTGGCAGTTCTGGAGGCTCTGAACCTTAGAATATTCTTAAGAGGAAGGGAAGAAATCTGTAGCATCGTAAGATAACCTAAGAGCGATAGGCTCCAACAACTCGGGGAATCCAATCCTGCTGGGGCCAGGGCGGGAGGGTGCTGGTCTTAGGACAGGAAATGGGCAGATTTGGTGAAGGTTAGAGTCCTGCACTTGGGCATGGCTCCAGTGCTTGCCTAGAATGCTTGAAGCGCTGGGCTCCTTCCTTAATACAGACCAGAAATGGACACCAGGAGGGTGGGGACAGGCTGACATGGCCACGTCTAGAGATAGGATGTAGGAGGGATGGCCTGGTCCATCTACAGGACAGGGTCCAGGCAAGGATTGTGGGCCTTGTTAGTCCCAAAGTCAGGGTCACAACACCATGTGACAGAGCATTGCTTGTCCCTAGGCTAAGATCTTCAAGGCCTTCACAGAGCTGTTCCAAGTGGCATGTGCCCAGCCACCGCCCATGGGCCTCTGCGACTACCCCTCATCCCGGGCCATATATGCTATTGACCTCATGCTCAAGTGGGCCAGCCACCCAGATGGTAAGGGGACTCTCCGCACCAGAGCTGTCTACCCAGGCCCGCACCAGCAGCGCCTGGGACAGTCCTGGCTGTGGTAGGGTTTTTGGTATGGCACGGTTTGGTTTGGTTTGGTTTGGTATGGTTGTTTTATGTATTTGAGAGTTCTGTATATGTGTGCATGCAGGACACAGGGCCTCCTAGAACTAGAGTTAAAAATGGTTATAAGACTCTTTGTGAATTCTAGGAACTCAATCCAGTCCTCTGCAAAGGCAGCAAGTCCTCTTAACTACTGAACCATCTCTCCAGCCCTCGACTATCATTTATCTCACTGGATCAGTAGCCAGGTGGTCCGGGTTGGGTGCCCTGGCCTGACCATGAAGGAAACTGTATCAGTTCAGGGGGAGGCAGCCACCTGGGCCATGAGAGAGAACTCATGGGACAGGAGAGCTGGAGCCACCCTGCCAGCCCTGCTGCCACTCCCTCTGACCAGACTGGCCATCGAAGCCTGAAGCAACGTGCCCTTGTAGCCCTAGGAGCAGGGGTAGCGTCAGCCTTTCTTTGGGGATCAGATCTCAAGCCAGGAAATGTACATTCTAGATCACACCCTGTGCACACACTCTGGGAATTAGGGGCCCAGCCTGTCCTCCCAAGACAGATGTGTACCCCGACCTTGCTTCTACCATACAATACAGCCTTCCCACCTCTGTTTCATCATCAGGAAAGCGGATAATGCAGCCCCAGATCCTGGAGGTGAACTTCAACCCCGACTGTGAGCGAGCTTGCAAGTACCACCCCTCATTCTTCAACGATGTCTTCAGCACCTTGTTCCTGGACGAGACCGAAGACTGCCATGTCTCCCGCATCATCTAGGTGTCCAGAGTTCCGCCTGTGCTTGTAGCTGGTTCCAGCATCTGCTCACGGAACTGCCTCTGCAGTCCCAGCCTTCTCCCTCCCTCTCTTCCCTCCTTTCCTCCCTCCCTCCCTCGCCAGCCAGAGCCTCAGCCTAAGGAAGGCTCAGCTCTCCTGAGCCGGGTTCCTGCTTCCTATGTGGGGTATCAGGGCCATATGTGGCAGGGCTGGGCTCTGACCAGGCCCTTCTCTTAACGCCCTCTTCTCTGATGAGTCTGTAGCTCAGCCGAGGGCTTTTCTCCTGGCATCCAGAGAGCACGCAGATAGGGTTCCTCAGGGAAGTGTTAGGGAGCCCTGTATCCACCAGGGCCTGGGAGTACTCTCTCAGAATCTCTGCCCTCCTGTCCCATGGCTGCTGGAAGCAGGGTATGAGAACCCTGTGTTGCACCCACAGGCCCCAGAACAGCCAAGGGGAAACGTTTGCCAACCCGGCCTTAAGCCTCGGTGTCCTCCACCAGAGCCTTCACCAGCAGCCTTCCCAGCCGTGCCAGCCTTTAGTATTTCTTCCCCTTCTGGGAAGCTGGGCTGTTCAGAGTCCCATGTGCTCTGCGAGCTGGCACCTCACCAAGTCCCACCGTGCTCTTGTGGGAGACAGGGTGCTAGGGTGCTCTAGGGTGTGGTGTTTTCGTGGCAGAGTCCAGGTAAGGGTGACTGGAAATGCCAGAGCTGCTAGGATGGCCCTGGGGAGAACTTCATGTGGGAATCAGGCTGCCTCTTGCCAAGGTTCAGTCAAAGTGTTAAGGTTAATTTCTTTTAACCTACAGAAAGACAATGTAACTTGGAGTTCCTAATTTTGTTGCTGGAATTTGAAGTCAGCCACCATTGTTTCTATAACTGCAGGGTGCCTGGATGCAGCTCCCTAGGAAGTGGGCGTGGTTAGAGGGGGCGGGAGCTGCTTCCAGACTCCTACTGTTCAGGTGGGGCACTGTGGTGGCTGTTGTACTTGTGAAGGTAAAAGTGACCCTCTCTTAGCATGACTGGACTTGGTTCTCCCTGCTCATCTCTGGGCATGTAGGCCACCTGTTAGGCACCTACAGGTCCCTAACCATATTGGGTCCAGCCACCATCAGGGTCAGGGTAGACACTTCTCGTGGTCCTGCCCCTGGAAAGCTGCTGGCCTCTGACCTTTTATACTGCAATAAAATTTGCCTTTTCACCTGGTCTTTTCTCTTTGGGGCCCTGGAGGCACAGGCCTGGACTGGCGGGGCAGCCGTGTTCCTGCAAGATTGTGGGCAGATCCAACATGCCACCATGTGTGCTTTGAGAAATGAGAAGAAAAAGAAAGACCTCCGAGCTCCCTAAGACAGTTAGTTTGGCTTCCTAGTGAGAGACCCAGTTCCAAGCTGGAGAAGAGCTCTGGCCTGGCCCGTCTGCACCGCCAACCCAAGGGGGCTTTGGGAGTCACAGAGTCTGAGGCTTGGCCCCCACCTGGTGGTCTTGAGAAATAGCATTCTCTGTGTTATCTGCTTGTTCTGAAGTGGAGCTGAGAAGCCATAATTCATGAGGTGGTTAAGGGGCTCTGGGGGCTGACAGGACCAGCAAGACGGCTCATCAAGTAAAAACGCCTGCTGCCGAGCCTGAAGACCTCCCTGGGAACTACAGGGACGAGAACCAACTCCCACAGGTCGTCCTCTGACCTCCATGTGTATACCATGGGACATGTGAGTGGACATGCATGTACACACAAAAATAAAATTTAAAAGTTATCTGAAAAGGTCAGGTACTTCACATGCACCAGCTGGCCCAGCACCAGGCTTGGCCATCGGCCAGTTGTAGAGACAGTGGTTATATCACTGACAAAGCCTCCTGGTATTCATCCACACCCTGGTCGCTTTCTCCATTTCAGGGGTTACCCGAGGCCAGCACATGCCTAAGGAGGGCATGTGCAGCTGGCTGGAGAGCCTAGGCACCACAGCACGGCTGCTGAGGGGGAAGTGGGAGGGAGGCTGACCACAAACTGAAGTGTCTAACAGCTTCCTCTTATCCTAAACCAACATGGCCCCCACATTGGCCACCCTTCTCGGCAGCCAGTTGGCTGGGAACATCAATGTGAAAATTAAGGCATGTGCTGTGGGAATAAACACAAACCAGAGACCAGTCTAAGAGGCAGGCCAAGTGCCCTTCTCGTTAAAGGCTTCAGAAAGCTATTGTCCTAAGAGCTGGTGACAGCATAGAAGAGAGGGTGCCTCTAGTGCTGGATATCTGTAGGTGGCAAATGACTCCGTTTCAGCAGAACACGGGAATTGCTGGAGCTCCATGGCATGCGTGCCTGGCAGCAGAAGCACTGTCACTGTCATGGAGCCCTTCCCAAGTCTTGTGTGCACTACCCATCAAAGTGTTCAGCATAGGTGCCAGTGACACCTGATGGGTCATTGTGCCCTGTAGGGACCATATATACCCATGAGATATATGGAAGCAGGGTGATGTTGCACCCAAGTGAAAGGGTACTGGAATTTGACACCCTCTACCTGCCAGTTGGGTCACCTAGGTGGAGAACCTGGGCTGAGCCCAGACAGGCCCAGCCTCAGCAGCAGAGCCATCCTGCATGGCCACAGTCTGCCTGTCCAACAGGCCAGATGTCCCACTAAGTACAGAGTCTGTTACACAGGAAGTTAGACACTTTATTCAGCTTTAACAACCCCATGCTCCTAGGGCATGCCTGGAGCAGTGCAGAAAGGCAGGTACAACTGTCCCCGCGTGGGACTTGGCACTGACCACCTTGACCTACCTGGTGGCTTCCTGGCCTAAGACCAGGTAGACCAGCAGGCCTAATGGTCATGAAAGCAGGATGGCTGCCACCCATGGTGCCTGGCAGGCAGGGCTGCATTCCTGATGGCTGGGTGCCCTCACTCTGCGAGCTGGGAGCCCCCTCGCCGGCCAGAGTTATCACGCCATACGTAGTAGTTGAGCATGGTGGCAAAGGCCAACCAGGCCAGGTACGGGTACAGCAAGCGGGCAGCGGGCGGACTCACTCGGTGCCAAGCCAGGGTGGTGGCAGTCGCCACCCCGCTGACAAGCAGGAGGTCAGCCAAGGCCTGCAAAGACAGGATGGAAAGGGTAAGGCCTTGACAAGTCTAGAAGCCTCGCTCGACCCTACTGAACCTTAGGGTATGATGCCTGCCTCTGTTCTCAGCTTCAGTTTCCTTATCTGCAAATCCCTGCCTGACTGTCCCAAGTGCGGAAGTACATATGACAGCCCCAAGGGGACACAGCATATCCAAGAGGGGAGAAGCTGCTGAAAGGCCTCTGACCTGAAGATACAACATTATAAAGCACTGACCCAAGAGGCCAGTGTAGGGCCAGACTGCTACTGCTGTGGCACACGCAGTGTCTCAACAAAAGCTTTGTTTAAAAGCAGGTTTCACTGTGTAGTCTTAACTGACTTTGAACTAGCTTTATAGACCAGGCTGTCAAACTTACAGCAATCCTCCTGCCTCTACAGGCACTACAGGCGGGGCATGCATCACCAGATCTGAACAAGAACATTTTAAAGGAGAGGGTTTTGTCCTCATATGTCAGAACATAGCACCAGATGTATTGCCAGGGTCTCACACCATTGCTTCTATACCCAAGATCACAGCCTCACCCACTTCAACCTGGCCCTCCAGACTATTCATGGAGGGAAGCTGGGCTGAAATGACATTAGTACACAGGCCACTGTCACCTAGGCTGACCTGACCAACTGATTGTCCCACTTCAACCTCTCGAGAGCTGGGACTACAGAGACCCCACTGCACCAGATTCATGGAACTCCTAAAGTGGCTGCAGTCCACAGGTGTGTCCCCAACCACTGACCCCTTCTTGGATGTGATGTCACCTGCTCTCTCAGAGCCATCTCCAATGACCCAAGAGTCAATTTACAGCCATACTTACCCAGCCCATCTGCCGGGCACCAAAGAAGATGGGGGGCCAGGCCCAGTTCAGAGCCAGCTGACCAGTGTAGAGACCCAAGGGGACCACAGCCTCCTCTGTGAAACCTCCCAGCTCTTTCCAGACTATGTAGGAGCCATACCTGAAACAGCCAATCAGGACATCATAGGTCAAGGCCAAGAGCGTTACCCTCCTCTGAGACCACACAGCGATGGCTTGAGTTTGCCCTACTACTGACTTCAGTATGATCTCAAAGAAGCCGCTTGCCCTCTCTGGGCCTTCATTTATTATAAGACTGCTACAGAGATTGGAGTTGAGAGCCCAAGTCAGTATGTGTTTACCAAATGAAGGCTGGGGGCGGGAGGGGACAAGCAAGTAGCAGCTTGGTACCTTGCAGGCTGTTGGGGCCATGAGAGAGCAGCTGTGGAGGGCTTCTGGGGAAGGACCACACCAGGGCCTGGTGCTGTGTGGTACAGTGAGGAGATCGTGGTTCCCTCCTGTTTGTCTTGGCACATGTGACTGTTGTCCACACTGACCTTTATACATGGGACAGCCTCAGTAGTTTGAGCCCAGGCAGGGTTCCCAGAGGCAAGCAGGAAAAAGTTCAGTCTTGCAATGCATAGGTTGGCAGCCTCACCACCCTCCCTTTCTCAATTGGAAATGATGCCACTCTGTCCACAGGCCTCCCTCTGCAAAGACAGTCAATGCCCAGCTTGATTCTAGGGGCAGCAGGGCACTGCATGGTGGCACCTACAACTACCTACCCCATGGCCGAATATAGCGTGCCCCAGATGGGAGCCAGTGTCCAGCGTGGTGGATGCCAGGAGGGTTTCTGCAAACTAGCATACCAGCGGAGGCCCTCACCACGCACAAAGTAGGCTCCCATGAAGCCCCCCAAGCTGGGTGCCAAAGTGAGGCCCACGGCGGGCACCCAGGACTGAGGCATAGTGGTTGCAAGTGCTGTTCTGGAAAGATCTGAAAGAGAACACAGGGTGGGGTGAGGACAGTTCTACAAAATCTTGGGGGCCAACCCACCGCTGCCTTCAGCACCTCTGGGGTCCCATTCCCCAGGATCAACCAGCCTACCTATTGCTGGTGGATGAGGAAGGAGAGTGGAGTCCCCATTCCACCCACACTCTGCCCAGAGGTGCCACCAGGGTGCCACCCACCTTCTTCCGACTTATACTTCATGCATCTGTCCTCTCACCTCACCCTCAATCTGGGGTCTCCTGGTGTGATCTCTACTCCCTGCGCCTCTATTAGAAAGGCTCTCAGTTCTGCTTGACCTCAGGCCAAGGGTCACTCAGGGATGCTGGGAGATGTGTACGTTGTGTTGCAGGGCTTCAGCCTGTCATTCATTCATTCATTCATTCTTCATTCATTCCCTTGGTGATTGGCAGCTGGCAAAGCTTGGCTCCCTTAATCCTCTTTCCACACTCGCCTACCATGACCTCAGAGAAGTCACTTCAATCCTGTTTCCATCTATGCACAATATTGACGCTGCCTACTTTAGTGTCCCCAGGGGGCAGCATAGAGTTCTGTGATTCTCCGGTGTCTACCTCAGAGGCCAACCCCATGCGCCAGAGAAGAGCCGCCTAGTCCATCCAGGCTCTGCTCTGATCACAAAGTTACACACACATGAACGCTCAGGAAAAGGATCGAGCCTGGGTCCCAGCCCTCTTTCGGTGTCTTACAGCTGGTCTCGGGCCCTTTGCAGCCAATCTCTGGGCTGATTTCAAGGCTCTGTGAGCTTGAGAATGGGGAACCCTGGTATGCAGGCCTAAGGCCCGCTCTGCCTCTGCTTGCTATAGGAGTGCAAAGCCAGCCAGTACCCTGGCTGGGACTCAGTTTCTCCCACTAACACGCACACAGTTAGTAACTGGAGAATCAGGGTGTCTGCTTGCATTGGGTAAGAAGCCACCCAGGGAAGAGGCTCAGTATGGTAAAGCATTTGTTATGCAAAGTGTGAAAAGTGGAGTTTGGATCCCCAAAAAATCCATATGAATGCAGGGTGGGTGTGGTAATCCACCTGTCATTCCAGCCCTGTGGAGGCAGACAGGATCCACAGAGCTAACCAGCTAAACTATCAGGAACTGGCAAACTCTGGGCTCAACAAGAGATTCTACATCACTTAATAAAGGGGACATCTATTGAGAAAGACACCTGATGGAGCTAGAAGTCCATGCCTGTCCACAAACGTGTGCATCACACACACACACACACACAAGAGAAGGAATGAAACAACCTCATACAATTTTATGGGCTGGAGATGCAGCTCAGTGGTAGGTAGACAGAAGGTTTCATTAACAAGACCCTGAATTCAGTCTAGGGCACGACAAAAATTACCCCAATGCCTGTAGTGGTTTGAATGAGAATGTCCCCCATTAGGCTCAGTGATGTGAATATTTGGTTCCTGATTGGTGGTGCTGTTTGGGCCCCAGCGCTGGGGGCGGGCTTTGAAAGCCAAAAGCCTGGCCTCCTTCAGTTTAATTTTCTGTTTCAGGCTTGCTGCATGGGGCAGCAAGCCTGCTCGTTGCCACAACTGCCCGCTGCGGTGCCTGCCCGCTGCCGCGTCTCCCCTGCCATGCCTGCCAGCTGACGCACTTGTCCGCTGCCACGCCTGCCCGCTGCGGTGCCTCTCCCCTGCCATGCCTGCCCACCGTGATGGACTCTTATCCCTCTAACCTCTTCCTCCTATAACATGCCTTAATTCTGGTGTTTTAATCAAAATAACAGAAAAGTAACTAATCCTGTGCCCAAGAGCAGGGAGTCTCACACTCCCTCCAAGCTTCAGAAGATTTATTTCTTTGTTTATAAAGTGCTTGGCATGCCAGGCAAGTGTCCTGAGCTATACCACTAGCCTGGAAGAGAACTTTTTTCTTATTCTGTTTTTTTTTCCCTTGTTGGTCCTGAGAACACTGAACTTACACCTCGTGCATACCAGATGAACATTTTACTACTAAGTTGAATGCCCAGATCTATTTTTGCTTTTTGTTTTGAGACAAGATAAATGTCCTAATTAGACTTTTTATTGTTGTTTTTAACTTGATGCCTCCATCAGAAGACTGGCTGTAGCAAGTCTGTGGGGCCTTCTGATCCGTGATTGATGTGGGAGAGCCTAGTCCACTGTGGTACCACTCCTACAAGGTGGAAGTCCCAGGTTGTATAAGAAAGCAGGGGGATGGAGAGATGGCTCAGAAGTTAAGAGCACTGACTCCAAAGGTCCTGAGTTCAAATTCCAGCAACCACATGGTGGCTCACAACCACCCATAACAGAGATCTGACGCCCTCTTCTGGTGTGTCTGAAGACAGCTACAGTGTACTTACATATAATAAATAAATCTTTTCTTTAAAGATTTATTTATGCCGGGTGGTGGTGGCGCACGCCTGTAATCCCAGCACTTTGGGAGGCAGAGGCAGTCGGATTTTTGAGTTCGAGGCCAGCCTGGTCTACAGAGTGAGTTTCAGGACAGCCAGGGCTATACAGAGAAACCCTGTCTTGGAAAAACCAAATCCAAAAAACTAAACATTTATTTATGCTGGGCGTGGTGGCGCACGCCTGTAATCCCAGCACTTGGGAGACAGAGACAGGCAGATTTCTGAGTTCAAGGCCAGCCTGGTCTACAGAGTGAGTTCCAGGATAGCCAGGGCTACACAGAGAAACCCTGTCTTGAAAAGCCAAAAAAAAAATTAATATAATAAACAATTATATTATGAGTATACTGTAGCTGTCATCAAACACACCAGAAGAGGGCATCAGATCCCACTACAGATGGTTGTAAACCACCATGTGGTTGCTGGGAATTGAACTCAGGACCTCTGGGAGAGCAAGTCAGTGCTTTTAACCGCTAAGCCATCTCTCCAGCCCTAAATAAATCTGAAAGAAAGAAAGAAAGAAAGAAAGAAAGAAAGAAAGAAAGAAAGAAAGAAAGAAAGAAAGAAAGAAAGAAAGAAAGAAAGAAAGAAAGAAAGGAAGGAAGGAAGGAAGGAAGGAAGGAAGGAAGGAAGGAAGGAAGGAAGGAAGGAAGGAAGGAAGGGAAGGAAGGCTGAACAAGGGAACGAACCAAGCAGCACCCTCCATGGCCCCTGCATCAGCTCCTGCCTCCGGTTCCCGCCTTGAGTTCCCTCAGTGATGAACTGTAATCTGTGAGCTACAGGAGCGCTTTCCTCCACAAGCTGCTCTGGTCATAGTACTTTATCATAGCAATGGACAGTGAGCTAGAATGGTAACTAACTAGGCTGGCCATAAACTCACTCTGTGGCCCAGGCAGACCTTTAGAACTTCCTGCATAAGGCATCCAGTCATGGCTTAGAGGCCATTTTTAGTGAGTTGAAAACTGTCTTCAGCATGAAATTTGTGGGGTGGGGGAACAGGAGACAGAGTTTCTCTGTGCTTCCCTGGCTAACCTGGAACTCACTCTGTAGACCAGGATGGCCTGGAACTCAGATCCACCTGCCTCTGCCTCCTGAGTGCTGAGATTTAAGTTACGTACCCCAACCCCAGCTGTTTTCAACATAACCTTAAGGTAGACCAAAACATTTACTTCTCAGGGAGGGGGTTGGCAGCCCCTCTCAGCACAGACAAGGCAGTTACCAGCACTTTTCTGCATCTTTACTGAATCACAGCACTCATCTCCCCTGAGAAAGCTGGGGTACAGGAAGTGTCTGCCCAAGCCTGGCTGCTCACTTAGCTCAGCCTGGTGTCACCTCAAGCCAGCCTGGGCTACCTCAGAAGCTGCTTGCCTTTCTAATAAATGCCACAGCAGTGTGGTACCCAGTGGAGGGCTGTGAGCACTCCATTAAGCAGGCTTTCCCTGGGTGTCAGCATGGTCAGAGCAAGCAGGAGACCCCACGTCACACCGAGAAACTGAGGCCCTGAGGCAGAGCTACAAAGTGAGGTACTGAGTGTCCTGCATATGTTCCTGGTGATGCCCGGGAGCTTGCCGTCTCTACAGCAGACAGGGACATCACAGTCCCCTTGGTCACACTTGGTGATCTTCCTGCCAAACCTCAAGCCTGGGTCTCAAGCCTAGAGACAGCAGGAGGGCCCTCAAGAGGAGCCTTCTGTACAAAGACTGACAGGGCTCAGTGTCCCTGGAAAGCATCAGCTCACAAGGTGAAGAAAGATGGAGGAAGAAGCCGGGGACTGCAGAAGGTGGTGGGAAGCAGGGTGGGCTCCCTGGGGCCTGCGTGGGAAAGTGGCAAGTTCTAGAGGTCAAACCTGAAGTCCAGTGAGGTTGGGGGGAGAGGAAGAGTACCTGAATGTCTGAGAAGCTGAATGGGGGGAGTACCTGGGGGTATGAGAAGCTGAATGGGGGGAGTACCTGGAGGTATGAGAAGCTGAATGGGGGAAGTACCTGGGGGTATGAGAAGCTGAATGGGGGGAGTACCTGGAGGTATGAGAAGCTGAATGGGGGGAGTACCTGGGGGTATGAGAAGCTGAATGGGGGAGAGTACCTGGGGGTATGAGAAGCTGAGTGGGGGGAGTGCCTGGGGGAATGAGAAGCTGAACAGGGGGGGAGTATCTGAGAGAATGAGAAGCTAAATAGAGGAGAGTACCTGGGGTAATGAGAAGCTGAACAGAGGGGAGAACCTGGGAGTATGAGAAGCAGATTGAGGGATGCATCTCTGGTTTCTGAGAAGCTCTCTGAGAAGAGGGGGAGGTAGACGGAGCCTGTGGGCCGTTTGTTCTGCATTTCTGCATTTGCTAAAGTTTAGACAAGAAACTGCACTGTTCCTCCCCAGCACATCTTGTAATCCCTCAGCACTGTGGCCCCACGGCAGGAGGATTGTGAAGTCTGTACCAGCATGGGATGGATACACACAGGGACTTAAGAGGAGGCAAGGGAGGGAGAAGGAAAAGACCGAAGGAGAAGTAGCATCCCCACCTAAGGTCACTGCGCCACCTGT